>NC_084997.1:15756299-16106299 GCF_963854185.1 Sardina pilchardus
TTCACATTCAGAAACGATACATTAGCGTTTAAGAAATAGCGGGTTCAGGGGATTTCGCAATGTGAAAGGTAGACGTGTTTTGGTCCCGGGGTTGTCTGAAGCCGGGTTCAGAGGCGAGTTATGGGAGGCGTTGCCTAGCAGCACGTCACACGCAATTTGTTAGTAAACAATTACGTTAAGCATGCCTTGGACCTCGGAGATAAACTGATAAACACAACTGTCATGCTAGTGCTACGTGGTTTAGCTTCCAAATGATGGCGGGCCACTTGTTATGTTATTTGAATGCCAAATGAGGTCCTTTTGTCTGTCGAAGTCATATTTTAGTGTGCCGAGTGAGTCCTGAACAACTTCTGCTCTGACAGTTAGCTCGTTGGCTAGTTAGGTAAACATTCTAAAAAGACGTGCTGGCAGCAGACGGTTTTGGTAACCTAGCAACAATAAACAATTGACCGAAGTGCTGAGAAAAGGAGGTTCAGGGAACTCTCCGCGTAAAAAACGCGATTGTTGGACACAGCCATAGATATATGGACACAGCAAAGTTGTCTTGTCTCTTGTTTGTTTCCTGTATTTTAACCTCCTGCCTTGCCAAATACGTCATCAGTCACACACCCCTAATAGCGGGGTTGACCTCTGTTCCTTTCATATTCAACACGCCTCGGCTCTGATACTACCCCCCGAGACGGGTTCGATTGCCGAGGCGGGTTGACTCCCCACCCCGTGTCGTCAATGTGAAAGGAACAGCCTTAACGTTAAATTTGGCTGATTTAGCGTTACATTCGGTGAATGTGAAAGGGGCTTCTGATACAAAGTCAGTTATCACTTATCTTTACTTACAAGTGTGTGTGTGTGTGTGTGTGTGTGTGTGTGTGTGTGTGTGTGTGTGAGTGAAAGTTAAACACTACTAATCACTTTCAATGTGTTTTTAAATCTACACAACTAGACAACAGACACAAATTCCCGCCTCACCAGGACCCAGCGTTGTGTCTATGAGGAGTGACTGGTCCATGGGAGAGCCTCCCATGTTCAGAAGTGCTCCACCACAGTCTGATACAAAGTGAGTTATCACTTATCTTTACTTACTTACATGTGTTTGTGTGTGTGTGTGTGTGTGTGTGTGTGTGTGTGTGCGTGTGCGTGTGTGTGTGAGTAAAAGACTACTAATCACTTTCAATGTGTTTTTAAATCTACACAACTAGACAACAGACATGTAAAGGTTGAAAAAACAGTCCCAAACGCGATACACAAACACATCGGACGTTCTCCCTTTACATGCGTGAAGAACAATGGATCAGTAGCCATGTGGAGTTAAATGGTAATATTTATAGGAAATTCACCACGTTAATCTGACTCCATAAGACATATTGTACCTCTAATAAATTACCAAATAACTAGTTTGTTTAACTATGGTAGAGAATGGAATGGCACACTAAACTTTTAGAGATATGCAAACTGAACGAGGAGAATTAACCATTTATTAGGCCTTGAGCCTTAGGTAAGAGTAAAAGTATCAGTAATTATCCTTAAACAAAGGAACAAAGGATAAAGTAATCTTAACCTCAAAACAAACAATAAACTTGGACTTAAACCTTAACAAGTTACCAAGTTACAATGCTACATACACCAGATAAAACAATATATCAAATAATGAAAATAACAAACCATAAAGAGACAAAGAAAGAGATAGGAAGGGAAAGACAGAGAGAGAGAGAGAGAGAGAGGGAGAGAGAGAGAGAGAGAGAGAGAGAGAGAGAGAGAGAGAGAGGGGCAGAGAGGTCAGTGTGACCTCTTGCCTACAGTAGACCAGAGCAGAGAAGCAAGAGAGCGAATCACTGCAAGAGTTTCTCTTTTCATTCATCCAGCCACTCCCGACCCAGCAGGACCTCTTTACCTGAAAGTAGGTGTGGCGTCTAAAACTCTATAATGTAGTTCTTAGTCCACAACTATGTACGGATACATTAGATTGCAATGAAATCGTGATCAGGCTGTTGCTCACATTACAAGTGTTAATTCAAGACCAAACATGGATGTATTACATTTACAACATACATTTTATGAGTATTTCAGAAGTTGTCAATTTGACTTTCACTGAATCGATGGGGGAAGTGTTGATGGCTGCTTGATGGGGTTCCGGCCACAGCCAGCTGAGACAACAATGAGCTATCAGAAGCTCACACAGATGTAAATTAGCAGCAAAAGGCATTCAGCTCTCATCTGCCTCAAAGGAATCTGAAAACCTGCCTTACAGACACAAATTCCCGCCTCACCAGTACCCAGCGTTGTGTCTATGAAGAGTCACGAATCACGAGCGTGATGGCTTTTTCTGTCCAGCCACACTACCATGAGTTGACAATTCAAGATGGCGCATGGTTGAATTGACGGGAGACAGGCTGTGCGGTAAATTGTTTGGAAAATACCCGGTGGAAATGAAGTTTAAGATTGAAAGTTAAAAGTTGTAAAATCATATTGAACGTATAGTGGTGGCATGAACTTGCGTACGGGAGAGACGAAACCCGAACAAACTAGAGCAAAAACCAAAAGGAGACCAGTATCTGAGACACATCTAGATTCGTCCTTTCAAGATGAGTCTGTAATGGTAGAGGGATACTCCATCTTCAGGAAAGACAGAAATGCATATGGAGGGGGTGTTATGTGTTATGTTCAGAACCATATTCCTGCAAGAGCAAGATATGATTTAATGACTGATGAGACTGAAGTGCTATGGCTGCAAGTTCATCTTCCACATGTTAAGCCAATTTTGGTGGGCTGTGGTTATAGGCCGCCAAGTGCAAACAGTGAAGACATGGACAATTTATGTGGAATGCTTGAAGCAGTGAGTGAATTAAATGTTGAAATGTATCTATTAGCTGACTTAAACATAGATTGGAACTCCAATATATGTTAATTGAAGAAGAGACTGCATGCTATTACTAGTGCATATGGGCTGCATCAGATGGTTAACCAACCAACCAGGTTGTGCTTTAAAAGTAATGGCACTCAAACTTCAACATGCATAGATCACATTTTCACAAATGCTGCAGACAAGTGTTCAGGAGCAGTATCAGTAGCAATGGGCTGTAGTGATCATAACTTGATTGCAATTGTGAGGAAAAACTAAACTGCCAAAACCAGGCCCAAAGATCAGCTTTAAAAGAGTGTTTCAAAATTTCAAGGAAGAATGTTTTGTGGAAGAAGTCAAGTTTCTACCATTATCAAGGGTATTGGAAGAAACTGGAGATGCAGAAAAGGCATTGGAAATATTTGATGATCTATTTATGCCCATGGTTGAGAAACATGCACCTATGAAAAAGTTTACAGTTCGTAGCTGCAGAACACCGTGGTTAGACAATGAGTTAAAAGAGCATATGATGGAGCGTGATAGAGCTAAACAAATGGCAAATGATTCTGGTCTCAAATCAGACTGGCAAGTTTATTGTAGGTACCGTAACTATGTGACATCTTTAAATAAGAGGAAAAAGAAATTATATTATGAAAATAAGTTTAAGAGCATAAATAATGATAGCAAGAAAATGTGGAGTGTACTGAATGATGTAATGGGTGGTAAGAGAAAAGTAACACCATCTTATCTAGAAAAAGGAGGTCTCTTTTTGACTAAGCCAGCAGATATAGCAAACCATATCCAAAATCATTTTGTTGAAAAAATCAATTATCTAACTACTAAAATGCCTTTGATGGAGAGTGTAAATTGTTGTAATTAATTAATAAATAGTGGTATCATGGTGGACAAAAACTGCCAATTTGTTTTTGGTAATGTCAGTGAGAGCTACATAGGAAATATTATCTCAACTAGCAAAGACAAACCTGCTGGCATAGATGGACTAGAAAATAAACGTATTAAAATGGTTGCAGATATTTTAGCACCCGCGATCTGCCACATCATCAACTTGTGTTTCAGTAAGAGTATTTGCCCATCTAAGTGGAAGATTGCAAAGATAATACCTTTGCCCAAAAACGCAAAATTACCATTTTCAGGACCAAACAGTAGACCTATAAGTCTGTTGCCTTCTTTAAGCAAATTAATGGAGAGAATAGTATGTGATCAGATACAAGAATATGTTTCTCAAAATAACTTGATTACTGCTTTCCAACATGCATATAGGAAAGATCACTCTACTGCAACAGCTCTAACTCAAATGACCGATGACTGGCTCAGAGCTATAGAGGAGCAAAACTTGGTGGGTGCAGTCATGCTTGATTTCACAGCAGCGTTTGACATTATAGAACATAAGATACTTCTTGAAAAATTGCATTACTATGGCTTCTCAGATTCTGCTTTAAAGTGGATGGAAAGTTACTTAAATAATAAGTCACAAACTGTTTTCTTTAATGGAAGCTATTCTGAGTTTAAAATGTTGAACTATGGAGTACCACAGGGAAGTTGCCTTGGACCTCTGCTGTATACTATATATACTAATGACCTGCCACATGTTGTAAAACATGCAAACATTTCTATGTACGCAGATGATTCTACCATCTATGTGGCAGCAAAAACAGCTGTGGAGTTAAATACTGTATGATATTGAACTCAGAATTGCTTTCTGTGGTCAAATGGATAAGGATATATAGATTAGTTCTGAATGTTTCTAAGACAAACTGTATTATTTTTGGTTCTAACCATACACTTAAATGTAAACCATTGTTAAATATTATGATCAATGATGCAAAAGTAAACCAGGTCAGGGAGACAAAACTTCTGGGAGTTACCTTGGATGAAAGACTGACATGGTCTACACAAATTAACAAAACGATAACAAAGATGGGTGCTGGTATTTCTGTAATTAAAAGATGTGCAAAATACTTAACAAATACATCCAAAAAACAAGTTATACAAGCATTAATATTGTCAAACATTGACTACTGTCCTGTGGTATGGTCAAACTTAACAATGGATAAGATCAAAAAACTTCAAGTTGCACAGAATAGGGCAGCTAGAGTTGTACTACACTGTGACATAAGAACAAATGTTATTGCAATGCATGAGGTGCTCAGTTGGTTAACAGTTAAAAATAGATTGTTGTATTCACTACTGGTATTCTTTAGGAACATTTTAACTACTAAAACCCCTTTCACATTGTATAATGAACTGTCACTGACTTCAGACCAACACGGCTTCGCTACCAGGCAAGCAATAGAGGGGAAACTCATATTACCCAGAGCAAGAACCAATGCGATGCAAAGAACAATGGTATTTAGAGGAATTAGTGAATGAAATGCTTTACCTAGGACCATCAGGCAGGAAAACAGCAAGAGCACATTTAAATTATTGTTAAAAAAACATCTTCTGTCAAGGAATGCAACATAATTGCCTTGCTTTGCCTATGTGTTGTGATAGGTGTGTTGGTTTGAATTTCTATTATGATGAGTTAAATAGTGTAAGATCACTAAATTGTTAAAATGTGTGTCACTAATAGCCTGTGAGATGATCAGATGAGGTAGTATTATTAACATTATAAAATGTGTACAATGGAACTTAACCTATAGGAGCTAGTCCTGTCTATTTTACTTTTTGTCATAGTCTGGTTGAATTTTTGTCTTGATTTTCTGTATTTGTCTATATTCTTTTTCTTGTATGTGGTGGTGTGCGTCAAATGTTGTATGTTTTATGTTTCCTATGTAAATTATGATTGATTGAAAATGATTTATAGGACCCCAGGAAGAATAGCTGGTCTGACCGAGCTAATGGGGATCCAAATAAAAAAATCCAAATCCAAGAGTGACTGGTCCATGGGAGAGCCTCCCATGTTCAGCAGTGCTCCACCACAGTCTGATACAAAGTGAGTTATCACTTATCCTTACTTACAAGTGTGGTGTGTGTGTGTGTGTGTGTGTGTGTGTGTGTGTGTGTGTGTGTGTGTGTGTGTGTGTGTGTGTGTGTGTGTGTGTGTGTGTGTGTGTGTGTGTGTGTGTGTGTGTGTGTGTGTGTGTGTGTGTGTGTGTGTGTGTGTGTGTGTGTGTGTGTGTGTGTGTGTGTGTGTGTGTGTGTGTGTGTGTGTGTGTGTGTGTGTGTGTGCTTAACAGTATGGCCTATAATATTTAATATTTAACCCTGTGTGTGATGGTACCCATCCCTACCTCTAAGCTACAGCTGGCTGAAGACTCATGATCAATAGCCTATCCAAAGCAGCGATGAATATGTACGTGTTCTTTCTCCATGAACATTGCATTGCTAATTAAATATTTTGGGCTTTGAAGAATTTAAGCCGTTCTCTCCCAGTAACAATGTTGTTGTAGCCTACACTTACAAAAGTTCTGGCTCTGAAAGACAGCAAGGCTTGTATAGTCTTAATGTTGAATTCACTGCACCAGCACAGTGAATCTCGGCCTTGATGTTGCATTCACCACTGGCAGGAAAAGTCAACCCCCCCCCCCCCCAAAAAAAAATAATATTAATAATAATTGATTTTGATGAATCTAAAGTTGGTTTAAAACATTAATTTCTACAGAAATGCTGTTTGACTTGTTAAATGCCAAATGGTGCATTGTCACTTTAAGAGCATCGTTGAGTCTGTATGCCAGCTCTTGTTTACAAGCCTCGCTTGTTAGAACTGCATAGATAGCACAATGTTAACAATAATATGCACAATATTATGTTGTTATAGGTAGCCTTCATTGCTTTGAAAATGGAAGTGTGTAATGACATGTTGCTGAACTTTTCTGTTTGCAGGTAAAAGGGCGTTATGAGCCTGGTAGCCACCTAGCAATCTGAAATGTGTTTCAGTCGGCTCAGCATATCATGTGCTTCTTAAAAATGACTCACCAATTCCATTTTTCAAAGGAAAAAGTAGGAGACCAGTCTTTATATCTTACATGTTCCAAATCGCCAAATTGTTTTCACATGTTTCTGCAGGCTGGGCGTCAGTAGACACGGAAACCAATTTGGAGATGATAACTCCTCACAGTGCAGAAAGAGATTAAGCACACAATCCCTTGTAAGTGCTCCGATCAAAAGGATCAAGCAATCAGGTGTAGGTGAGTCTGAAAGGGGACATGGTATGAAAAAAACACATATGACATATAAATATGTTTTTTAACAGTGTGTCCCTACATTGTCAAACTTTTTAAATTATTATGATTATTAATAATAATTGTATTATTATTTTATTATTATTTGTATCATCTTTATTATTATTTATTTTTATTATTAAGGTAAACAGTAGACAATTATCTGATCTGGCGCTTATTGCTGGTCTGTCGTGTCACTTGGTAACAACGGCAGGTTCGCTCGCATGCAACAGCACCCAGTCACCTAAGTAGATTTTTTAAAGTTATACATATATATTTTTTATAAAGTTAACTTCTCAATATCTATGAAAAAGTCAAATAATGTTTTAAGTAATTTGACGTACGTAAGTGCAGATGAAAGCTATTGGTCTAATACATGCACTATAGATCACTAAATGTGGCTTTTTGGATATAACTGTATAATAATAATAATGATAATAATAATAGTGCTAAACATAATAAATACATATTTTTAAATATGATTTAGTTATGTATTTTAATTGAAAACAGGTGTCCTAAACAGTGCACAGATATCTCATAAATCCAAGATGAAGAAGAAGTTTGGAAGCATATGTGAAGGCATCATAAGGTCATCAGGGATTCAAACACCCCTGAACAAGATCTACACAGATCTCTACATCACAGAGGGAGAGAGTGAAGTGGTGAACAGTGAACATGAGGTTTGTCAGGTAGAGTCAGCATCCAGAACACAAACCAGCGAAGACACACCAATTAACTGCAATGACATCTTCAAGCCCTTACATGGACAACAGAGACGGATCAGAATTGTTATGACTAAGGGGATTGCTGGCATTGGAAAAACAGTTTCAGTGCAGAAGTTCATCCTTGACTGGGCAGAGGAGAAAACAAACCAGGAAGTAGACTTCATGTTTGTGCTTCCATTCCGTGAGCTGAATGTGATCAAGACACAACAAGTCCACACAAGTCTACACAGTCTCCTGCTTGATTTCCACCCTGAGCTTGAGGAATTACTAACTGATGAATTCAAAGACTGCCACATTGTGTTCATTTTTGATGGTCTGGATGAGAGTCGACTTCAACTGAATTTCCTAGAGAACCAGCTTGTCTCTGAGGTGACACAAACATCATCAGTGGATGTGCTAATAACGAGTCTAATTCAGGGAAATCTGCTTCCCTCTGCTCTCATCTGGATAACTTCCCGACCAGCAGCAGCCAGTCAAATCCCTTCTCAGTGCATCAGTCAGGTGACAGAAGTGCGAGGGTTCAATGACCCACAGCAGGAAGAGTATTTCAGGAAGAGGATCAGTGACCAGAATCTTGCCATCAGGATAATCTCACACATCAAGTCATCCAAAAGCCTCTACATCATGTGCCACATGCCAGTCTTTTGTTGGATCATGGCCATTGTACTTCAGCAGATTCTGGAACAGGATCATAAGGAGGAAGTCCCCAAAACTCTGACTGAGATGTTCATTCACTTTCTGCTCATCCAGACCACCAGGAAGAACCAAAAGTATCAAGCAGAATGTGAGCCCGATAGACAGAAGCTCCTGGAATCACATAAGGATGTTATATTGAAACTGGCAGAGCTGGCTTTCAAGCATCTGGAGAATGGTAATCTGATGTTCTACGAAGAAGACATGAGTGAGTGTGGCATTGATGTCACTGAAGCTTCAGTGTACTCTGGCATGTGCACTGAGATTTTCAGGGAGGAATCTGTGTTTCACCACACAAAGGTCTACTGCTTCGTGCATCTGAGTGTCCAGGAGTTTCTAGCAGCTTTGTTTGTATGGCATTCTTTCATGTCATTAAATATGGAGGCACTGAAATCATTTCTCAGTAAGAAACAGAGAGAGAAGAAAGCTTTTCTTCCCTTACATATTCTGTTGAAGAGTGCTTTGGACAAAGCTTTGGAGAGCAAGAATGGACACTTGGACCTTTTCCTCCGCTTCCTTCTAGGCATCTCAGTGGAGTCCAATCAGTTCCTTTTACAAGGCCTTCTGACAAACACACTCAGCAGCTCTGAACGCTCAGAGAGTATCAAGAAAACATGTCAATACATCAAGCTTCTCAAGAGAAAGGATCTGTCTCCTGAAAGATGCATCAATCTTTTACACTGCTTATTTGAAATGAAAGATCTTTCTCGACATGAAGAAGTTCAGAAGTATCTGATATCTCCTGATGGTGTCACAGGTGAATTATCACCTATGGAATGCACTGCACTGGCTCATATGATTATGATGTCTGATAAGGCTTTGGATACGTTTGAACCGAAGAAATACAAAACATCAGAGGAGGGAAGAAGAAGACTGCTGCCAGTCGTGAGATGTTGCAGAACAGCTGTGTGAGTATAAGCTGAGGAGCTAAAAGGTTTTAGTAAAGAGTTATGTGTAACCATAAAATATCACACAATGGTGCTACTTGCTGCACCAGGCAAGTAACATGCTGTAGTCTTTACAGAGTTTTTACAGCCTTACACCTTGTCCTAACCGAACGCGATGTGAGCAAACATTAGCGATAAAATCCGTTTAATTCCATTGTTTTCAATTGGAGTGTCCTGACTGAAGCGACACGAGCAGTGCGATGCAACGCGACGTTTTTGAGAAAAAAATAATTCCGGACACCCTTTTCCTATTTTCTTTTTGTCGCTCGCATTGCTCTGCTATTTTGAAAAAATGAGAAATATGGAAGCCTGTGACGCAATAGAGGGGCATATTTAACGGTTTCAGTATACAGACAACATTGACAGTCGCTCGCTTGGATCTGATTAGGACACGGTGTTAGAGCTACCCATAATGTCTACACTGTCCAAACGTTCACCTACATGTTCAATTGGCCGGTTTCACACGAGATTCTCATGGTTCAAAACTGTTCATTGAGCTCAATGCAAATCAAACAGACTAATAGGCCTACTGAAAAAAGCACCATGCCAATCTTTAGCTATGATGAAGGGCATGTGATGATGTGTGGCTATTTTAATTCCAGCGGCCAAGGGAACTTTATCGGGATGCATAATATCCTGGATCCATGAAATAGCTGGCCTTTAAAAATAAAAATCTGCCTGCCCCTATGTTAACCCTATGTGTTAAATTCCCACAGGGTTACATAGGGGGTCAAATACTTCCTTCCCCCTAGCATTTAAGGAAGAACATTTATTTACTTACAATATATTCTTCAATTACAAAGAAAATTGGTGTCAGCGGTTTGATTTTTACTAATTTTTTTAATTAAGGCATTAAGATCAATTGTCAAATGATGATTTTATATTCCTCTTTTTAGGCAACTTTAGCATGGTATCAAATACATGTTCTCCCCACTGTATAATATACCCCGGAAATGGAACGAGAACTGATTGGTTAACATCATGACCAATTAGCAGCGTCACTCAAAGTTTCCCGTATGAACTAGTAATTTATAATATTTTCCTCTCTTGCAGACTTGCTGGGTGTGATCTAACAGTGAAGTCCTACGAGATTGTGGCCTCAGCTTTGCAGTCTGCAAACTCCCCCTTAACAGAACTGGACCTGAGTCAAAATGACCTGCATATGTCAGGAGAAAAGCTGGTCTCCGGTCTTCAGAGTCCAAACTGTAAACTGGAGAAATTGAGGTCAGTAATATATGTTTGATTGACAGATACAAACCAGGCATCCCAACCTGCAAAAAGTCATTTCAGGGAGGTATCCCTACTAAAAAAAAAAAAAAAAGGCAATAATACAGGCTATAGCCCAATGCACTTCTAATCAGGTAAGAATATGTAGATTACTTTATGGGCGGCTTATACTATTACAGTTTTTTACAATCACTTTACTACTATTTTCAGAACCTTGATGTCATTTTTCACAACTCTAGACACAAAACTCACAACCAATGATCAAAATGCACATTTTTCAAAACTCTAACCCTTTTCTCAATTGCTTGGATACAATACACATACAACTTAGATCATTTGTTCATTCAACAAAACTCACCCGTTCAATATGATGCAACTTAACATCAAAGTACTACTATTTCAAAAGGCAATTCACACATTACATTTCAAATGAGCGTCTATTCATTTCCTTACAATGATCTAACTATCAATTGATACAACTGCTCAAAATGATAAGTAACTGTTGCATTACTCTTATGCAGTTGTATGGAAACACGAAACAGACACACAATCTTCCATGTTTACTGCAAATCATGAAAGTTTCAAGATACTGTAACAAGATTCACTGTCACCAATTAGCGTGGAGCATGAACCAATTAGACTACAATATCCATGGATGTAGCCTAATATTTTACTTCTTTATATAAAAAAAATATATTTTTTATATTTTATGTTTTCATCAGGCTGAATTTTCTTTTCTATTTCATAGCTAATTATTTTTACTTTAATTCAAAAAACCTATGTTGTGATTGTACTGTAGTGTTTTGCATCAATATTACAAACTTTGATCAATGATTCCACTGTGTCTGTAGTATTCTCTCTACTACTGCAGTACTTTTACAGAGATGTGTTTACTGTACTGTTCCTGTAGTACCATAATGAAACCTGTATCACCTATTTTGTTCTACAATATCTAATGATTGTACGAACAATGACACAATGAAACTATCGGTTGCTTGTGTGCGGGTGATCTATAGTTATGTTTCAGTGGTATTTCACAGTAAATTTGTTTTTTGAACCAATGATTGTGCAATTGCAAGATTTCTTTGAAGATGTGAATGTACAATCCAATGTTTTGAACATTAGAGGGCCTGTGTTACAAGTGATAACCGTTTTGAGTTTTGTGTCTAGAGTTTTGAAAAATGGTTCTGAAAATAGTAGCAAAGTGATTGTAAAAAACTGTAATGTAAACATCTTTTTTTCTTATTCCATTGCAACTTTAAACAGGTCTAAGGAGTTTGTTGTTTTCATGTAGCCCTGGCAACTAGCCGGCCTGAATAATATGCACTTGAAATGAAACCTATTGATACGGTTCGGGAGCCGTATCAATAGGTAACCCTAACCCAAAACCTAACCCGCCCACACTGGAAATTGATTGGTTGACTTACCGAAACATGCCCATCAGGATGCTTCATGAGACACACACGCACCCTATCACACACATGAACAGTCTCTCGCTCGGCCTCTCTGTCGTGTGCGCGTTACACAGATGCTGTGCGCGGTTTGAGCACAGTCTGTGTCGTGTGTGCGCGATCTTGCCCGCTCACTCTAGATTCCGGGAGATTTTAAGTAATTTGCGGGCATCAGTGAGTCACTATTAATATGCGGGAGACTCCCGGAAGTTCCGGGAGACTTGAGATGTCTGTACAAACAGTTCAGTGTGGACCAAACAATAACAGCATGAGTTTTTTACTTAAGCATTATTGCATGAGTGGGAGTGGTGTTGTTGGCCAATATCGCCACGGCTGTGGTTCACCGTACTGTAGGAACGAAGCCGAAGGCACCAAGCCGAAGGCTGAGTGCCTTAGGTAACCACAGCCGTGGCAATATTTGGCCAACAACACCACGACCACGAGTGCGATAATGCTTTTATACAACAGTTCCATTGGCAACAAAAAAATTATACCAGAGTGCATTTTTAGGAAGGATAATTTATTATTTGCCATTGTTTTGTTAGCCCAGTTCCTCCGCTATGCGAAGTAGGCCTAGCTCAGAACGCGTTCGATTGCTATGCAACTGCTAACTCAAAGAACATGGAATGCCGTCTCTGGTTAAATCAAAGCGAAGAATCAACCGTCGCGGAGTGATTATTAGCTGTGAAGAGTCACCAGTGGTGATATTGCTTAATATCACCACTCATAGAACGCGTCTCGTCCAATCAGATATTGCTAAATCGTTCGACCGGACTAAACTGTTATATAATCTTGATTGATATATCCTCACTGTCTGTATTCGTTATGTATGAGTCTATTCACACTCTGTCACATGGTTTATGTTTTTACAGACTTGTTGACTGTAAACTGAGTGGAAGATTGCTGGCCTCAGCTCTTCAGGGAAACAACTCCCATCTAAGAGAGCTGGACATCAGTAAGAGTGAGCTTCAGGACTGTGGAGAGGAACTACTCTATCAACCATTAAATCAAGACTGTAAAGTGAGGTCTGTATTTTGGCACAGTTGATGCTTTCTGTAGGCTCTACAACACAGAGCTAAATTCTTAAATTATTATTTAAAATCTGGATTTGTTGCTTATTGTTTTCCTCTCTTGCTGTAGACTTTTCAGCCTTCAACTCATGCGTAGATCATGTGAGGTGGTGGCCTCAGTTTTGCAGTCATGTATTTCTCAACTTTGTGAGTTGGACTTGACTGGCTGTGATCTGAAAACATCAGAAGAGAAGCTGGTCTGTAGTTTTACAAAGCCAAACTGCCAACTGGAGAAACTGAGGTCAGTGATATTCTGTTGTAACAGTTCAGTAGATCAGAGAGAGAGTGCACAGACAGAAATACAGTAGGAATACATAAAATGTTAAGATGGAGGCATGTCACCAGGAGTGGAAACAAGTTTGGGCTTAGTCCAAAGGTTTGCGGCTATATGACGACCAGGAGATTTACATTTATTTATGTATTATCAAATAATGATAATTATTGAATGTATCAATTATGATAATAATTAATAATGAAATGATCCCTCGTCAGTTATTGGACTTGCTTGTTCACTTCGTAAATGCTTACAGAGAAAATGTTAATGTTTTCTAATCAACATTAAGCAGGATAGATTTCTTAGCAGCAAGGATGGTATCACTAGATAAATGGACAGAACTTATTTTACATTTCATTAATGTTATATTGTAGCCTGGCAAGCCAAACTAAACATTAGGCTAGATGTATTGTAGCATAGTTAACAAACGTGTAGTGATTTTGATCTTTACACAAGTTTGGCACCCAAGTGTAACAAGATTGGGAGATCACATAATCTACATAAATTTGTAGCTCTACAAAAGTAAAATTATATCAGCACGAGTCTAAAAGCCTCCACAGGCATCTGTTCTGCTAGCAACACAGACCTCCCTCAGACAGGGCATGCATGAAGGAAGGATGAGAGAGACAGAACACTGCAGCAGTTTTTAAGGGCTACACCGGTCACAGCTGATGACGACTGCAAGCAACCCTGTGTGCCATGTTAGATGATGGTGAGCAGATCAGATTGTGACATTTGCATAAAATCAGTGAATATTCAACAAAAGCCCTCCCTACCTGTTAACAGCGCTCTGCTCTGCCTCTGCCCCTCGAGTGCTGGAGATTCACATTTTCACAAAGCCCAGTGAGCAACAGAATTATGAATAAAGATCTTGCTGAAAACATGCGGACATCACCGGTTCATGTAGCCTACAGTATGTCTGCTTAAGCATCATCCACACAAAAAAAAACACATTATAGTGCGCAAAAATTAAGATCACTGTGGGTCTCGAACTGCTCACTAAAATGGCAACCTCGTAGTAGTACACCTACCTTTACCAATTTCGCCACCATTCCTTCTAGAGTTAATGTTTCCTGTCTCTATAATCCATGCAATGCATCTGAAGCGAATATTTTTGCAACAGGCTAAACAAGCCGTAGCGAGCTGTAGCAAAGCTCAGAGAAGAAATAAGCAAAATGTTCTTCACTGAGGTAAGAAATCCAATCAATATTATGGTTGAGTGTATTTAGAGAAAACAATCAGCATCTTGCTGCGAAACATTCAGTTGTTGCAGTGGCCATATACTATAGCCTAACAATAGCAATGAGTTAGGCATATGACAAAAATCGCGATTATGGGTCAACACAGACACAGCCTAACCTAATATGGACGTAATTAAATGAAACACAAAGTTGTTAACTTGAAATACAGTTTGAAAAAGGCTGTTCGCTAAGATAAGCCTACACATTATTTGTGTTCGATGGCCCACAATAACAATGATAAATGATCACGTTTTTGCATGACTTGTTTCATTTTTGCCCCCAAAAGAGAATAAAGTGTTCAGGGGTCATACCAGTTTGTTAGGTAGATAGATAGATAGATAATATTGATCCCCAAGGGGAAATTCAAGAGGTTGTACATCAGTTCGGTTTTTGTATGTGATGCAAAGATGCACCTACTTTACTGTTTCGAGACTTGCATGCCCATGTTAAATTGTGATATCACCAGTTAACATGGGTGTATATTTCTCACAAAAGTGTCAACTTCTGTAAACTTTATTTGTCCATGACATTCAAGGTTCGAATACCACCTATCTCTAGTGCATCGTTTCGCTTCTTTTTTTGCCATTCATACAGCTTGTGTGGTATTTGAGTAGATAATGCTTAGATGTACATGTATTAAACATAAACTGGTGATGTTCTCAGCGATGTCCATTATTTTCTCTCACTTGCAAACAGTTTGTGAAAATGTTAACCTTTGGTACTCCAGGGATGGAGACAGACCAGAACGCGTTTAACAAGCAGGCAGGGCCTTGTTGAATATTCACTGATTTTATGCAAATATCACCAGTAATGCACATCATCTAAAATGGCATACCTGCAACACACACACAGCTCAACATAACATGCAGACCGCGAGTGATCTGATTAGAACACTGCAGACCACAGAGGAACAGAGTGACAGCAGGCACCATGGAAAAAATTGTAATCTAGGAATGCAGCCTAGGCCAGTTTCTGGCTGTAGGTGTACTGTAGGTCTAGTCTACTGCTCGGTCTGTGCAGAATAGATAGATAGTCTTTATTGTCCTCAAGGATATTCTTCTTCACACATGTCATTCCATTCCATAAAAGATAGCAGCATTTGATGTTAACATCACAGTCTCATACATATATCACACATCACACATCACATATAACATATAACATAATATAACACACACTATACCATACCCCCTCCCCTCTAGTTCGGTAAAAGTAATAGTAAGTAAAAAAGTAATAAAAGTAATAGTGGCCTATAATTATACTCGCGCTTCATGAGTAGTCAATATTGACAAGCAAGCTAATCTCGACAGCCCAACATTATAATGTTGGCTAAGGGACAAGGCTTCTTACCTGCTTGTGCATAACTTAATTAAAGAGTTTGATCACCACAATTTACTTTTTGTTGTTGTGATAAAAACTAAGTAGCGTCAGCTGGAATGCAACAGTTTTGAGCAAATTTGCACAGCTTGCTAATGATGCGGGTTTAGTAGCAATTTTAACCAGTCGTCCTCTTTGTTTTTAACAATAGGCCTTGCACGAGAGAGAGAGAGAGAGAGAGGGAGAGAGAGAGAGAGAGAAAAAAAAGATTACTATTTGTTATTATTTTTGTGGACAACGTAGTTAAGATGAGATGCATTTGCTTAGGCTGCCGCGTAATGCTACCCATATATCGGAAGGCTTTGACAAGATTTGGGAAAGATTCTTGAAAGATTGGAATCTTCTAACTTTCGGTGCGGGCACACGCTCGCGTCCGCCAATGTATGACGGACGGTAGGCGCGCCTGATGGTTTGGTCATACAAGACCAGTCGACTGCAAACAGTCACGATCAGCTTCTCCTCCATTTTATTGTCTTGAAAAATGCATCCTGCGTTTTCAGCATATTTCCATAAACGTGTACTGATTGGTTTGTGTCAGTGAAAATTTGCATAAACTGAATTTCATTGGCTGGCGCTTGCGCGATCCGTCAAAAGTTGAACATTTCTCAACTTTTTGACGGAGGCAACATATTCCATGCAACGCATCGGACCCACAATTCAGTGTGGCATCAAGTGAAGTCCAGCCAATGTAAAATGAATGGGAAAACAACGGACGCACATTGGCAGACTCAAGCGTGTGACTGCGCCGTAATGCCCCCCATTCAAGCTTTACTCAAAATACTACAATCTTTCAAGAATTTACCCGAAATCTTGTCAAAGTCTTCTGGTGTAAGGATGGCTTAAGCTGCAAAGCACTTGGAATTGATCTGGTCCAGGTTAGTGAATTGTGGTTATAATGTCAATTCAGTCAGTTTGGTTATTATTAAATAAAGTTATTCAATTATGGTTTTGTAGTGTTGCCATTGCTTACCTTTTTGTGATTTCTGTACTTTACAGGCTTGTTGGCTGTGGAGCGACTGATAAGTCTGGTGAAATTTTAGCCTTTGCTCTACAGTCTGCTGAGTCTCACTTCACAGAGCTGGACCTGAGTAACATCACTCTGGGGGATTGTGGAGGAAAACTCTGCTTGAAAGACCTGAATCCAGACTGTAAAATGGAGAAACTCAGGTTGGTATCATAGGGATATGGCTTCATTGGGATTTTTCAGCATCCCAGTGTATTGTTAAATGTGTGTGATGCACAGTTTATGTTTGTGAAACAGTTTTAGCATAAAGAAGGTTTTGAAGCATGAAAGCATGTCCTATTCTTGCTCTTTCCAGCTCTGAGACAGTGGTAGCGTAATGGCTTCCACCTTCCACCGTTGTGTCCTTGAAAAAGGCACTGAACTACGAGTCGCTCCAGGGACAATGGGCCTCTTACCTTTTGTATCTTTCATAACTTTGTTTTACAAAAAACTCTTAAGCAGATTCACAAAGAAAGCTGTTCTCAAACCTCAGAATTTGAGCTTCCTTCTTATCATGTTTGGATCCCAGTTGACAGTAGACAGTGGGCCAGCTGTTCTTAATTAGCACAGGTAAATGCCCTGTCAGTCACCATAAAAGGGGTACTGCAGGGTCACTTGAAAACCAAGTCACAAGGTCAAGGCTCTCCTTATAATGGCTTATGAATTCATTTAGGCACAGGTGAACTCTAACCAAGTTGTAGAAGCCTCTCTAGGACCATTGATAGAAGTAGGATGCACCAGAGCTCAATTGCAAGTGTCATAACAAAGGGTCTGAATACTCACAGTTGTGGCCATAAGTTTAGGTACACATGCTGAAGTTGACTAAAAAGAGATATAAGAATCATCTTTTGGAAATTGATCTTAATGCCTTAATAAAAAAGAGGGAAAATCCAACCTTTTAAGGGACATGATTTCTTTGTGAATGAATATCGTAAATAAATAAATGTTCTTCCTTAAAATACAGGGGCCATAAATATACGTACCCCTATGTTAAATTCCCATAGAGACAGGCAATCTCAAACCATTTTCTTAAAGGGATGGTTCGGAGTAATTTCACCCTAGGCTCCTTTGCAACATGACTACGAGCCAAACAGCTCCCCAGATGCTTTTTTTCCCTTGATTCCCTAAGAAGCATTACAATAAGCTCCTTTCCTCTTCAATCTTTTACAGTCTTGCTGATTGTAAGATGACCGAGATTTCCTGTGAAGTTGTAGCCTCCGCTGTGCAGTACATGAAGTCCCTAAGAGTGCTGGACCTAAGTAACAATCACATGAATTCCACTGGAATTCAGTCTCTGAATGCAGGGATAAATCGGCCCGGCAGTGCACTGGAGATATTAAGGTTGGCTTTTAACTTTATTTATTTGCTGGAAGGCTTTGGCCACTGCCTGAATAGTCAGTTGGGTCATCATGTTTATCATGTCACACACTATTACATTATAGCAACATTTCCACTTGTATTAGTAGTCTTTGCCAATGATTCTCAACATGTTCCCTGTGTTTGAGCTTTGTGTACAAATCTGTAACATGGCAGACATTCAAGTTTCTTTATTGGTGCTCTTGGGTAGACACACCCAATAATGGTATGCTTTTACTTGGTGTAAATTCCTTTTGCAGACTTGTTGACTGTGGACTCACTGAGAAGTCTGGTGATATTTTAGAAGTTGCTCTGCAGTCAGTAAACTCCTTCATCAGAGAGTTAGACCTGAGTGAAAATATTCTGGGGGATTGTGGAGCACTGAATCCACACTGTAAACTGGAGATACTCAGGTTGGTTGAACATGGTCTTACTGAGACTTCTAAACATCCCAGCATCTTGTGAAAAGTCCCCCCCCCCCCGTCTGTGTCGTTAAAGTCAGTGTGATTATATGCAAACAAACAAAATGTAATCCAGTTATAGTCATTATACTCTCAACTTTGATTAAGAAATTATACAAATTGTGTAATTGGATAGAAATGTGTAATTTAACCAATTCTCTGGTTTCAGTTGGTGTTCATATTGATTCCTGAATGCAGATGTGTCATCATGGAAACATGTTTTTTATTTGTTCGATTAGTATGTTCAATTGAATATTCCATATTTTGATAATAATAAGATTGGTGTTTTAATCAACTATTTACAGACTTGCTGGTTGTAAACTAACAGAGAAAACCTGTGAGGTTGTAGCCTCTGCTATGCAGTACATGGTTTTCCTGAGAGTGCTGGACCTGAGTGACAATCATATGAATATCACTGGAACTAAGTTTCTGACAGCATGGATGAGTCAGCCCACCTGTGCACTGCAAAAATTAAGGTTGGAATTTGACTTTTTTCCATCGTGCCTCTGCATTGTGTCTGTGATCTGAGCTATATCAATATGCAACACTGCAATTACACTGTACATGTATGGACACTGAGGGTGTACACGGTCAGACTAATCTGCAATCTAAAATTCATATTGCCACTGTCTTTGACCATCTTGTGGTTCTTAAGTGTGTGTAGGCTACTTTGACCCAAAACCACACTGTTCTCCATCCCTCTTCATTGCTTCCACCCCTAACCTTCCTGGCTCCCAGATTCACTTGCAGGGTCCATGAAATATATTCAATAATGAATCTTCCTTTTTATGCTTCAACAAAGAGTACTGTACTGTAAAAGTAAGAAACTACACTGCTTATGATATGTTTGGAGAGCAGGACAACTAAATTGTAACATAGCGCAAGAGTGAGCACCAGCAGCCTATACTCACTAGTAGCCAGTATTGCAGTAATTAAATCAACTTATTACTGTGGAAATGTAGCAGCTTGCATACATTTTTTGCACCTCACAACAGCAATCTATACTTTTTTTAAACTTGACTTACAGTTTTTCTCAAATGCTAAAACACAAAAGCCAATCCTCTAAACCAAATGGCCAGTTGTCTAAACACATTTACTAAATCTAGCCATAATTTTTCAATACCATAAACACATTTCACATGAAGACACAATTCACAAAACACAATCCTCCGTTCTTGCTAAAACACATGTTGCAAAACATATTCTCAAATGAAAGCTCATGTGATGCAAAATGCTTGCCACAGTCAGCAATAACTGAACACAATGAAGACACCTGGCGTCATTTACATGTATTACACACAACGACTCAAAATTGCAGACACTTGTTGCTAATGCACTGTCGCGGCGAACGCCCCCCTTCTCATTAGCGGTCGGGCGGAACTAATTATCACTCACCTGTTTGCACTCGGCCGGAAACAAAGACGCACGTAGTTTCCAATTCAAGTACAGCGGGAGTCGGGAAAACGCCAGTGCAGTGCGAGAAAAGTAAAAGACGCCATTCTTATTGAAAAGAGTTCATTATTGGTACCTCCCTATCAAGTGAGGGTGAAGCACAGCTAAAAAGACAGAACACTTGACATGCACACAGTGACTGTGGTGTGTGTGTGTGTGTGTGGTGTGAATGAAGAAAAAAGAACTTCACACCTTGATCATGTTCTCAAGAGTACTGGTGTGTGCAATAGATTCTGTTTTTTTGCATTGAGTTGTGTTACAGTAGTGTACTTGCAGAATTTTCTGTACTCTTCATATGAAACTTACAACTCTACAGTAAATGAAGAGCTCTTTTCCAAAACATTACTGTACTATAACAAATCATGTTACTGTATTTACAGTAATTGTGTGTTCCAGGTAATATCAATAAAAATGCAGTTGTTTTGTTTTTATTGAGTAAAGATAAATTACTGTAACTACTGTAAACATAACCCATAGAGATTATTTGAAAAACAAAATGTAAAAATATATTTATGAAAATTCATTAGTAAAATGGTGGATATAGCGTTTTGGGAAATAACTCTTCAAATGCCTAATCCTCTGCAGAGATCTAAGAAGATCCGTTACTCTAAAGTTTTTTTAAAATATGCATTGGCAGTTATGAAACAAAGAACCTTCTCACAAATTGAGCATTGTGTTTTCAGTTGTTTTGCTGTAGTGTGTAATGATGTGTATAGTGTTTACATTTTTGAAAGCTTCGAGCTGCTCTTTTGGTGTGAAAGTTTGAGTTTTGAAGTGAGAAGGTGTGGTTGTGCTTACTGTATGTAGCTTTAGAAAAGGGTATTGTGTTTAGACATTGGGGAACATGGAGGAAACGTTTGTGAAATGTGTTTTAGCATTTGAGAAAAACTGTAATACTTCATAAACTGTAGGCATGATGCCAAAGTCATGTCATGGCAATCCGTTTTAATCGTTCTAGTGTGACTTTAACCTACAGTGTGATCATACGATATTATGTGTGTTGAAATTATATATTCCCTGTCTTTTTGACTGTGTTCATTTCACTTTAGACTTGCTGGGTGTAACCTGACAGAGAAACCATGCAAGATTTTAGCCTCTGCTGTGAAATCCTTGATAGAGATGGACCTGAGTGACAATTATTTTAGCATTGCTGGAATTCAGCTTCTGAATAAAACAATTAGTGACTCCAAATGGAAACTGCAAAACTTAAGGTGAGTGTTTTACTATTATGTTCTCTAGACTTTGACTTTGGGATATAACTGCTGTGGTCTAAAATAAGTATTAAAGAGGAACTATGCAGGATTGGCGATTTCATCTCTGGTTTCGGTCTCGTTGTTCGTTTTCGCTCGTTTTATGCTTGCATTTTCTCTGCAGAGCTTCCCCGACAGCTTTAGTGTGTATATTTATACATGTTTAGGCTATATTTAAATATATAAATTGCAAGCGTGGTTCTTCGTCTCAGACTTCCAGATGTAAACAAAGAGCGATCGTCTCCTGCAGAAAGTTGCATAGGGTCTCTTTAATCCACAAAGAGGTAAAACGTAACGCACAGGCAAGCTAACGACAGAGTGCAAACAAAGATTGTCTAGTTACCAAGATGAACCATAAAGGAATTTGCCAGTGGAACGAAATGGCACGTACAGTACAGTAGTTCCGGACTAAATAAGCGTGTCCATTATGTCAAGCATAAACTAAATTACCCTTTTATGAATCGTCTCGACAGTCTGTTTAAGACAGTCATCATACCAATATTTATACAGTAGAACTAAACTCGGATGAACAGGACTTCTGAAGGATTATATCAAATGAAAAGAAGAGCTGTCATGATAAAGAAAAGCTGTTATTTCTCCAGACCTTAGGTTGACCTCAGAGGTGATGGACAAAAGAAACCCAGAATAACTGAGATCATCATCATGTCTACATTTCTTTAGAGTGTAGCCAGTAAGACATCAACATGAGGAGACATTTAACAGCTAAAGTCTTGTCTAATTACTGGAAATGTTCACGCATCAATCAGTTACGTCACCAATCTGTAGCACTAGGAATTTAACCTATCTCTGACAAGTTGTCACGTTTAGCTGGGAGAGTTGGACCCAAACGCAGGGCAAGGCAAAGCAAGGCAAATCAAATTTGGGAAACCGGGAAACCCAGGAAATTTTTTTAAGTAAACCATGTGTATAAAACAACATGACATGAACAAAGACCGACCAGGAACAGATGAATTATGAGGACATAATATACACTGGGGAACGAGACACAGGTGAAGACTGAAACAATAATCAGGCACAGATGAGAGACAGAGACACAGGTAATAGAGCTCGACAGTCCTGCCCACAGCCGGTTCCGGAAGTAAGAATCCAATACACTTTCTCCATTGACAACTGTGTTGCGTTCTAGTGCAATGGGACGTGGGACTTATCCTACCTCCAACTAAGAAAAGTGCGCTGGTATGTCTGTCGAAGTGGAACCTCCTACCAGCGAAGTTGGGAGAGCTCGACCTACCCGACCTCACCAAAAGGAAATCGGAGGTTAATGGCGGCGCCCATGGAGTCACACATCGTGATAGATGAAACTTCCAACGAATAGGCTATAAACGTTACTTCTCTGCATGTAGGATTGCTTAGACACTGCAATTTTAACACAACTTGTTTTTTCATATTATGGCATACAATTTCATTATTACCTGAAAATATATGGGTAAAAGTATACCCAGTTACCCTACATAGCGATACACAGCACTTTTACAGTTCCAGAAAAGTTGATGAAGATGTTTTAGTTAGTCGACCGCTATGTGTCAACCAATGTTACCCAGTGCGTCCATGCTTTCTGTTTACATTCCACTTCAATAGTACACTTCAGGTAGGATAAGTCCCACATCCCATAGCACGCAGCATTAGCCATAAAATCGTAACTGTCCATGGTGGACTTAAAACCAGCTACAACGTGACTAACCAATTGTACCTGCTCATATAGATGCAGTTAATGGGGCATCAACCTTCCCTCCTTTCCCTACCCTTCCCTCGCCTGTCGTCTCCTTAGAATTTCAAAATCAAGATGGATGACAGGGCTGTCAGAACCGATGTGTGGCTGTCCAAAAATAACAGTTTTCTCATCTTGAAGGTTGAATTTACTCAATGGAAACAGAAGAAGTATCATCTTCTTGTCTCAGACTAATATGAAACCATGTTAAACTATTGTTACACTGCAAATGATCACGATCAAAGTTATTTCTCTCTTTATTTGTTTCGTTGGAAAATACAATTTCAGTGTTGGAAGGTTAGAAAGACGTGGCTTGTAGAAAGCGGGTTCATAACTTACATCGTTGAATGTAGGAAATTCAGCAGATGGATCCAAGGTATGTTCTCTGCATTCAGATGTCTAAAATGGACCTGTAGCCAATAGAAATCCTTCAAATTGGTGGTAGTGGTCATTAAACATGAATGAGGCCACATTTATGAATGGGACATTTTGATTTTGGTAAGAAACAATTGAAAATCTTACACAATGTCCCTATAAATTATGAAAAAGAAAACTCTAAATACAGCTTTGCTAATCAATTATACGGTAACTACTGAAACACTGGATTAAACTGATCATCTTCTAGAACAATATGATCATTTGGAACATGGTTATAATGTTTTTATGTTCTCTTTGATTGTCTAGGTATTGTCATGGAGAAGACGGCAGAATCAAACCAAACCTGAGAAAATGTGAGTATAATATTTGTGAGTATAGTCATCTATTGTGCATATAGCAAATGTGCAACTTACAGTAATACTGGTCACATTGAATTTACATCTCGGCCAGGTTTCCCGATAATGACGGATACACATGCAAGGTTTTTTTTTTTATGATTCATCTTAAAGTGTGTAATTTCATAAAGAAGAACTGGCCTCAGGCTCTTTTTTTCTGCATGAAAACACATCAGCTAAGATGTGGAGACAGTATTTTTCGTTGATAAAGCCCTACAGAGCTTGCATCGGCAAATGTTATAGTCCCAAATCGCAAAAAAGTGGATTAACTAAAGGCAGTGAACTAAACGCTTCCCAAACAGCATTTTTTTAACCAGTAATATTTTTCAACACAGCACCAAACCTCGTCAGTAGCTTGCTCAGGGTCTCTACACATAAAACAAAGCACCAACAACATACATAGCGAACCCAGAGTTTATTACAGAAGACTGGCAACATTCATCTCATTCATCTCATTTCATAAATTAATTGCATTTTAGTCTGCTCTTAATCACATTATTATGTCTATTAAATGTATGCTATTTTGCATGCTAAAATCTGATTCATCACAAGTAAATACAATAAAAAAAATGGTAATGTTGGATAATTATATTCTTAGTTGTAAATCTCCTGTATATCCAGCTGGTGATCTCAGTGATAAGTACCTGTTAAGACCCTCTTTGAGTAACAAGAACTCCGGGGCAATGGTAGATCTGGTAGAGTGTTTTCACAACTCTCTTGCGCTACTATGGTTTCGGGAAACAGTTGATCATAAGAGGGACTTTATGAGGATCTTAGGCTTATGATGCTTTCGGGAAACCGGGCCCTGGTCCTTACAGGGAAGTGTTATGGTTATGAATAAGCTAAATTAAACTAGATTCAGTTCAGTATCAGACTTTATTAAAAACCTTTTAGGCCAACAATCAGTAATATGCACCTCCTAGAGAATTGTCTTTCGATCAAATCCATAATCATGAGGGTACTCAAAGGGTCCAACTCCAACACCCTAAGCCAGGGATGGGCAAACTATGGTCCACGTACTGGATCCAGCCTGTCAGGCACTTTAGTCCGGCCAGCCGAGCATTTAGGTTATCATAGGCTGCTCGCTATTTTTTTTTTGCGATAGAGGACGACGTGGTTAGGTCTACTGCAAAATGCTTTACACTCTTCTTAGGCCCTGTTTACACGACAATGCTCACAAGTGAAACATATTTGATCAGATGTGAGTTTAGATGGCGACGGCATTTTTGGCAAAACATTTAAACCACCCTCCAGTGTGGCCATCTTAAAAATGGTCCACCGTCACAATCCCATCTGAAATCTGCCCCGATCTGCTCACAGTGGCTATCGGTGGTGGTGTTGTGTGCCAGTGCTTCACACTACCACCTAGCCGTCTGGCGTGCTTACTACATTAAGTTGTTTCCAACATACTACATTAAGTTGTTTCCCAACGTTGTCTTCAAGGCAGTGTTGCCTGGAAGGCACTAGGGTTAGGCATGGGTTAAGGTTAGGGTTAGGGTTAGGATTAAGTGCCTTTAACTCAACGGTGACAGCGCTGCCTGGAAGACGACGTTGATGGCTCAAAACACCATCGAGCCACTTTTGCACTTTTGCATGCAGATTTCCCCCAAAAATCGCTTGTCTAAACGTGGAATAAAAAAGTTAGAACACAATGTCACTTTTGCGATTTCTCTTCAGATTGTTTCCGTCTATAGCCTTAAAGAATGTTTACAATGTCAAGTCAAAACATCATACATAGAGATGATACTCTTTGTAATCTCCATTTCAGTTTTGACACCATTGTCAACTAATAAATGACTTACCATGTCATTGTCTTGAAACCTGTCTCTGTCTGCTTGCATTGAATTTTCTTACAACAACCATTTATAAACTCTTCTCTCCTCTTTCTTGTCTGCAGATGTCTGTGATCTCACATTTGACTCAGATACAGCATTCAGACGTCTCTCTCTCTCTGAAAGTAACAGAAAGGTGACCCGTGTGGGGGATGAGCAGCCATATCCTGACATCCATGAGAGATTTGACTACTGGGATCAGGTGCTGTGTAGAGAGGGACTGTCTGGGCACTCCTACTGGGAGGCTGAGTGGAGTGGTAATGGGGCTGTAATAGCAGTGGCATGTAAAAGTATGAAAAGGAAAGGGAATATTGCTGACAGCATGTTTGGCTGTAATAATCAGTCCTGGTGTCTGACTTACAAAGATGAAAAATACATTGCCTGGCACAATAACAATGACACTCCAATATCTGCCCCCTCCCCACACTCCAGTAGAGTAGGAGTGTACTTAGACTGGCAGGCTGGCACTCTGTCCTTCTACAGTGTCTCCTCTGACAAACTCACCCACCTCCACACGTTCCACTCCAAATTCACTGAGCCCCTCTATCCAGGGTTTAGGATTTGGGATTATAATTCCACTGTGTTCTTGTGTCCGATATCATGAGCTCCGAAACCTACAGGAACCCCAGTCTGCAAAACTGTCACACAAGTAGAAATGTTCAGGAGAAAAGTGTTCCAATTAGCATCTGATTTAAAATTATTTTCAGTTTAACTTAAAATGTTTCATGCTCTCCTTCAGTTATATTTATAACTTTACTTTTGCAGTCAAGTTCACCAGACACTAACCACTGGGAACCAAGATACCATAGTCGTTACTGTTGGTCCTGCTAAGTGCAGCTCACTGCTAGGCAGCTTGCAGGCAACGAAGTGTTACAGTCACAGTGAAAATCCAGTCAAGGACAATGCCGGAATGTGGTACATGCGGCTTAGACCTGTTTTATTATTTTAAAGCCAATTGCTGTGATTCCCATTCTCCAAGCTGTGCAATGACCAGATACAATGATTATTTAGATTTTTGACCATGGGAATGCCTGCCTCATGAGCCATGAAGTTTTGATGTTGATTATTTGTGAAAAACGCTGGAAATGTGGGATGTTGGTGTTCTATTTTACCTTACAACTTCACTAGAATTAAGCATTATAGAGCATTGTATGTGGTACCACATGAAAGCTGATAAAAGTTCCTTCAGTCCAGGGTTTGCAAATAACAAACCATCTTCAACTCAATGCGGCCAAGTCCAAAGAACTGATGGTGGACTTCCTTAGGAAGGGTCATCCCCCTTCAGCACCAGTGAGCGTTCAGGGAAATTCAGAGAGAGTGACATCTTACAGTATAAGTCAGGGGTGTGATTCTTCCGTTTTTAAACGTAATTCCGTTTTTTCAGGCCTGAAAATGAGACCCACGCAATTCGTATAGATCCGCTGAGGTTTTTTTTAGGGGGGGGGGGGGGGGGGGGTTCAGAGGTTTATTTCTGTAGCCTAAACACAGACCATTGCTTTATAATAGGCCGCTGACAATGCTGACGGTTTTGGCGCTTCTTTCATTCATATCACTCCGCAAGCCTTGTCCGTTCTCTCACTAGTGGAATTCATTGAAAGTGAAAGCAGACGGGTTGATGACTGTTTGATGCAAGTTCGATGTGTGAGTGTGTGGTAAACTATTTGTTTCTTAGCAGAAGCCATGAAACGGTAAAGGTCAAATTATTTGTTTAGGTATTATTATTAAGTTAAGTAGTAGGGGCCTATTTATTAAGTTTTTGCTTCGCGTTCGCGTCCAGTTTGACGTGTCTGGATTTTCCGATAATGACGACAATCTCCTGGTGCTGATAGCCTATTGACTTTTAATTTCGGCGTGTGTAAACTAGTCTAGGCTACTGTACTTGAAGTTAGCTGTGACAGACTAGCCTACTGGTTTTCATCGTTTTCACCACAAAGCCCGTCTACCTTAGCTTAGGTCTACTAAATTGTTTAGTTAACACTTTGTCATTCCGCGTTTGTCCAGCCGTTCACCTCCGTGCGCCCCATGTCATTCAAAACATATTTCGGGATAGGCATCTCACTATGAGAAAACGTAGGCTATTATGAGTGCTAAGAGATTGACACTTTGGCATTCTTGGTAAACATCAGTCTTGACTCTTGCACGTAATATTGAGCTGATTTTTTTTAGTGGAAATGGCTTATTGTAGCAATGTGCTGATACTGTACATGGAAAAAAGTTGCCTATTTAAAGCACAGTCTGAATTTTAATCCTAGCTCTCCATTGAGTGTGTGCACTTGAACAACTGTGTAGCCTATACCAGTAGGGCCTGCCATTTATTTTAGGAGGAGAGGAGGACATGTTACCTTGGAAGGAGAGGGAGTGATGCAATTTGATTTTCTTTCCAACTTAAATATCAATAACCTTCAAGCAACCTCTTCAATCAGCATCAATAGGCCTATATCGTACAGAACGACTGTAAGGGGGCAGGCTAAATGTTATCATAGGCCTATAGCCTACTAAATAATGTAGTCAACATTATAACTTTATGTTGGTTTAAGTTGAAACAAAACATGAACTGAGAAAATCCATAATTCTACATCATTGTTGGCAAAATGATCATGATAGCCTATATTTCAGCCATATCTGCTTTAGTCTTAAGTAGGCCCTTGGCTACTTTGCTATAAATGAGTTTTCTTTAGGCCTTATAGACCATTTTGTAATATGTTATAATGTTTGAAATATATGTATCTCAGTCTATCAATAGTTCTCATAAAAGTCATCAGATGTCATCATTTAAGGGGTTATTTTTCAAATTTTTCTCCCGGGGGTGCATGCCCCCCCGGACCCCCCTAGTAGATTACATTGAAGTGCACAGTACCGATACTATAGTACCTTAGCTATACACTAGAGCAGCAGTTCACAAACTTTAGCCCCCAAGGACCACTGACTTGGCTCGCGTACCCCACCGTCAACACATTAAAAAGGGAGGGGGGGGGGGGGGGGGGGGTATATAGGGGTCGGATATATTTTCCTTTTTTTTTGTCCTTTGCCAATCACACCCCTGATAAGTACCTGGGTGTTCACCTGAACAATAAGCTGGACTGGTCCAACAACACGGCTGCACTCTACAAAAAGGGCATGAGCAGGCTGTACCTGCTGAAGCGACTCAGATCCTTTGGGGTTCAGGGGGCGCTTTCAAGAACTTTTTACAATTCAGTGGTGGCATCAGCCATCTTTTATGTGGTAGTATGTTGGGGGAGCGGCATCTCAGCTGCTGAGAGAAGCTGAGAAACTGAACAAACTCATCAAGAGGGCTGGTGCTGTTCTGGGATGCAAGCTCAACCCAATAGAGATAGTGGGAGAGGGCAGGATGGTAGCAAAGCTGACATCTATGCTGGGCAATGAGCATCACCCAATGCATGTCACTCTGACATCACTGAACAGCTGTTTCAGCAACAGGTTGCTACACCCTGTGTGTATTAAGGAGAGACATCGCCGGTCCTTCCTACCTACTGCTGTCAGATTGTACAGTACCGTCCTGACAGAGCACAAGGCACTTTAAAATTACTAGAGCTGTTCTACTGACTACCTTTTTATACAGTTCTTATACATTGCATTAGGACAGGTTATCCTTGTTGTATATTTATTTATTTATTTATTTATCTATCTATCTATTTATTATACAAGGGAACACTTGTTCATAGGAATATAGCATCAAGTCAGTCACACTTATGGAATATTGATCTGGCCAGTTATGCAACAGAGGTGGTTGTGAATCAGGTTCGCCTGCTTTGATGTCAACGAAATTTACCACAGTACTATTACTGCACTTAATATTTGTTGTTTAGTTATGAGAAATCTTGGCCAATGATGTATTGTCTGACCTGACACCTCTGAAATTCCCTAAAATTTCCGCTTAAACATTTTCGCTTCAAAGACAACCATGTCTTGATTGCTAATGTATTGGGTATCACCTTAAAGGAAATGTTATCAACTTTCAAGTGGTACCACTCGTAATGCTCTAAGAGGTTAATTCTAGTGAAGTTACAAGGAAAAACACCCCTATCCAAAATGTCCAGCATTTTTGACAAAAATCAACATCAAAACTTAATGGCTCGTGAGGCAGGCATTCCCATGGCCAAAAATGGAAATAATTATTGTATCTGGTCATTGCACAGCTTTGAGAATGGGAATCACAGCAATTGGCTTTAAAATAACAAAAAAGCTTTTTTTGAACAGGTCTAATGCTTGCAGCTGTTGTTCAATGACTTCTGGCCAAGAATGTTCAATAAGCAGTACGCTCACAAACATGCATCTGATCCATGATGGTCTGGCTGATGGTCATGAGCAAGCCAACTGTTGCAGCAAGTTGCAATTAGGGTTGCCACCTATGTCTGACCAAAATCCTGGACATTTTGGCAACCCAATCAAGCCGTTTACTTATAAGCAGCGGCGACCTTCACACATCTAACCCATGACAAAAATTGCTTTAACCAGTCACTGTAAAAGCTTGTAGACCGTTTAAATTTTTTCTTGACTGGCCTTTCACTGTCAGGTGCTGTAGCATCCTATCTACCTATACATTGAGTGGAATCTGGAAATTCAGGAGAAAAGTATGACTTGAATACTCACCAATTCAAAATCCAAGGCCATTTTATTTCTGCACATACTGTATACTACCCTATGATACTGTAGCTTCTAGACTACCACATAAGAGTGACGAGCCCTGTAAATGCGCACTTCTGTGTCTGCCAGATTTGAACGCTCCTCTCGTTTCTCTCAACAGGGCTACTTGCTTACTGAAACTGAGCGATTCCATGTGAGGAGGACCCAATACAATGATTTAATGATATTTTATTTTCGAGGGCTTTTGAGAATTGGGGTTATTACCTTACAGTCAAATTAATTATTATTACCCCCTGTTCCCTCCCTCTATGGAGGATGGTGCATTCAGGTTGTGGCGCCAGAGGGGGCTACGCACAGTAAGGGACTTGTTTGTAGATGGTGTTTTTGCTACATTCGAACAGCCAGTTGAGAAATTTGATTCCCCGTACTCATTGTTTCAGGTTCTTACAAGTACGACACTTTTATAGAAAGATATATAGAGATTTTCCAACTATCCCTGTGGATATTCCTCCTGATAGGATTTTTAAGTTGCCTCTCTTAAAGGAACACTTCACCATTTTTTCATATTAAACTATGTTATTCCCTTAATTAAGAGTTGACACATACCTCTCACGTTTCAATGCGTGCCCTCACTGGCTCTGGCGCGCGGCGCAACTTTGATAGCACTTAGCTAGCCCTATATTGTGTGGCGGAATAACATTGGGAGCACTTAGACTCTACGCAGTAATATCCTCACTCCAAAGGAAACTGAAAGTGCAAGAGTAAGGATATTACTGCGCCACACAATATAGTTATCCCTCTTACCTGTTTAGAAATGCACCACGTTTTATTTTGTCTCACCATACTTGGTCGTGTGACTACTCGTGTAACTGTATTTTAATAGGGAAAGCATGGTGGTGTTTGGTCGCTTCTAACTTCATCTCTGTTTGGATCCTAATGAATGCATTGGACTAGCTAAGTGCTATCAAAAGTGTTGCGCCGCGCGCCAGAGCCAGTGAGTGCACGAATTGAAACGTGAGAGGTATGTATCAACTCGTCTTAGTTAAGGGAATAACATAGCTTAATATGAAAAAACTGTGAAGTGTTCCTTTAATGAAGGGACTTATATCCACACTCTATGGAGTCATAATATCTCCTTCTAATCAATCCTTTTGGATTTGACACTGTCCTAGGGGCCTATTATTGGTCACGTCCACTCGTCTTCAGTGTGTGCTAGGCATGGGGTAATACAATGTAAGCTACTACACCGCGTGTACTGGACAAAGGCCAGACTTTCCTGTGTTTATCCTAACACTGATCCAATTTGGTTATGGTTATGGTTATGGTTATGGTTATTTAGCAGACGCCTTTGTGACAGGTGTCGTCAGCACCGTGGCACTCTGGTACATATGTTTTGGACATGTACCTCTTTATTTACATACTGGAGTTTCGTATTCTCTTCTGTCTCAAATGTGTTGCAGGTACAATTAGAACCATGCCCTGTTGCGGCCTTGTTTGGAGTCCTCCCTAGTGCTGTCAAATTATCTAGGTCTCAATCAGACTTTGCTGCATTTATTTTTCTCATAGCTAGGAGGTTAATTTTGATTCACTGGAAAGCTAAGCGTCCTCCCTCACATTCCTTATGGATAAGAGATGTACTATTGTTCTCCAAGCTCGAAAAGATTAGACACTTGAAGAGAGGTGCTGAGAGGTCTGGCAGCCTTTTCTTTTTTATGTTGATTCCCTTGATCTGCAGCCTCCAGAGGTTTCATGATCCAATAATTGCTGCAAGTAGCCTATAGCCTGATGATATTGACCCTTGACCTTATTTTTTACACACTTGTTCTTGAAGTAAGACCATAACCCTTCCTTTTTTTTGCCTGTTGGTTTTTTTGTTTGTTTGGTGTTTGTGTGGTTTGTTTTTGATTTGTTGATTTGTCTTATTTTATTTAGGTTTTTTCTCTGTCCTTTGTATAGTTAGTTTAAATCACCTTCCTTGTTTAGCACAGCCTAAGCTGGGTGGGTGCCGCTCATTTACTTCCCTAAATGATTGCTTTGTTGCGCCCTCCGAAATGTTTTTGTGAGTGCTACCTTGTTAACATTTGGACAAGAAAGGCTTAATATACAAAATTGCCCAAGGGATATCACCGAGCACCCTCCTAAATCTTAAAGAGGTACCCATAGTTTACTAGATTCTGCAACAAAAAAAACGTCAACAGACAAAACCAGGTTCACCTAAATTATGGCATTTGGCTGCTGGACTATGATGTGTTGATTTAAGAAATAGACACTTTCTGGTAAAGGCATCTGCAAAACAATATTTTTCACACTAGAATGATTGTAACATGTTCAATATTATTCCTAAAGGGTGAATGTATGGGTTTAGAGGCCTGAATAATCTTTTCATGTTATTCAATTTCAGAGATATGGACCTTTTTCAAGCAAAAAGTGACCATGGCAATACATTTGACATGAAAATGACATTAAAATAGGAAGATAATATCAAAATGATCATTCCTTGTATCAAATCAAGTAGAAGAAGTGTCATTATACAACAATTTATGACCAAAAGAAGCTGAGATATACTGTAACCTTTTCTCTTTTCAGCGGGGGCCATTTTGGATTTTATGGTAACTGCCACTAGGGGTCCACCCCAACTTGTATCCATGGATTTTTAAAAACCTTAGGCCCATACCTAACACCCTGCCAAAAATAGAAAACTTATCCAGAGGTGCCCAATCTTCATGATTTTTTTTCGTATTCCCTCATGAACAAACGGTGGAGTGTTCCTTTTAGGATAACAAAACCAATTCCTGGAGTGGCATGCACAGTGTGAATTTGTGGCGGGTGCTCAACATGAATGTATTTGCTCAGAAACCACACAATTTGGACCAGCTGGAACAATTTGCAATGGAAGAATGGAACAAAATTCTCAAGAGACCTGTGCCAACATAGTTAAGAACTACTCTAAGAGGTTGCTGTCATTTGTGGCTCAGAAAGGGCACACTATTAACTATTAATGACCAGGGGGCTAATCATTTTGGACCCTTTTGCCCTTTCTGGTTTCAAGTCAGTGTATCAATAACATATCCTAATCAAACTTAGTGAACATTTTGTCTGTTATTTTGGAAACATTTATACTATAAACACTTATACTGGTCATTTTCAAGAGTTTTGTCTAATTTCATAAGGGGATAATCATTTTGGCCTCAACTGTATCTTATAAGGAGACTTTGAGTTTGTGAATAATGTCCAGACTGCTGTGTTGCCAGTGGCCATCTTTTAAAGTTGCAATGGCAGCACCTTGTGGCCAAACAGAGTTACCTCAGTAAGTGCTGAGATTACAGTTTGGTTAAAGTCTGTATCTGTTACAAATGCAGGACAGTGGAGAAACAAGAATCCCTGCAAGTCAGAGCATGCACTTCACAGCAACACAGGACGCAAAATCCTGAGACACTTGCATGGGAATTCTGCTGCAGGGCATTTTCCATGATAGCAGTCTTTGTATTGATTCATATTACAGACATGGAGATGCGTGCAGATCAGTATGCAGTTTTGTTGAGTGAAATCTCTTGCGCCTCATACTTTTTCCCTCTTCATCTTTTGTTTCTTCCTGTAAAGTTTCTTCCTTTACTTTTAAATAAACTTCTGTAATGAAATGAATGCCTCTTCTCAGCTTTTTAAAGTAACTGTCTTGACAAAATTGCATTATATTGCAATCTGTATATTTGCAGGTTAATACAGGGGATAAACGTCTTAAGAGCATGTGACTACCTGTGACCCTTAACACAATACAATGACTGACACACTCTCTCTCACACACACACACACACACACACACACACTCTCTCTCTCTCTCTCTCTCTCTCTCACTCTCACTCACTCACTCACTCACTCACTCACTCACTCACTCACTCACTCACTCACTCACACACACACACACGCACACACACACACACACACACACACACACACACAGAAACAGTCGGGTTAATATCCCAGCCTCAAGGCTTCTACCAGGTGTCATGCAGCACAGTTCAGAAAACCTCTGATTGCCAGGGAATGCACCAAACAATAGGCTTTGTGATGAGCTAAAACATACCATGTGACAAACATTAATCCTATTTTGGCAGGTTCTTGGATACAGTGACACTCCAATGACAGTATCAAAAAAAAAAAAAGAGGCGTATGGTGAAAAGGTGTCAGCAATGTGCTCTGCAAGGCCTTTTGCTGTGATGAATCAGGGCTTTTAACTCTGTGCACTGGATCCAGACTTTTGGCAGCGTCACCAGGGCTCCAAATCCCAGTCATTAAAATAACAAATAAAGTTTTATCCATCAAGCGTTGATTGAGGCGTATAAAGCGAGGGCCACAGGACCCAGCTGGCATGGCTGTTGTTTCCAGTGTCTCCAGAGAGCTGTGCAGAATGAGTAAGGTAAGAGCAGAGGTTTGGACCAAGAGCAATGGATAGGTTATCTCTGTGGAAATGCTATAATGAGGCTACACTGAAGGCTGTTATGAATGAGTGATTTCACCTAACTAGCAATTTCCTTCTCTGTAAGCTTTATGTGGATGATTGTGTGAGATATCATGTAAGACTATACTGCATGCAAAACTCAGTGCTGCTCGGTATAGCTGTTTAATTACCATTGTATTAAAAATGCATGCAAATATTGTGCAGTACAGTGCATGCATGAATATATTTTTGTCAAGTCTGTTTGCATACTTGAGTGTTGTGAGATGATGTGAGTCATTGCAAATTGCATGAGGTGGTTTGAGTCGTTGCAAATTGCATTTTCTCTATTGCCTGCATGGTAGATCACCTTTTACGAGGATCGAAACTTCCAAGGTCGCTTTTATGAGTGCGACACGGACTGCCCTGACATGCACCCCCACTTCAGCCGCTGCAACTCCATCCGGGTGGAGAGCGGCTGCTGGGTGCTATACGAGCGACCCAACTACTCCGGGTACCAGTACGTGCTGACCCGCGGGGAGTACCCCGAGTATCAGCACTGGATGGGCTACAATGACTCCATCCGCTCCTGTCGTACCTACAACTATGTGAGTAGCTACAGCTGCCTGGGGAAATCTTCTTTGAACAATGGATACTGGCGGGGGTGTTGGGGGGGTGGGATTGCACTGTGTGTGTGTGTGTATAGATATATATCAGAGTTCCACTTGGAAATGCATTTTTTACCATCACTGTTTTAGTACTAGTGCTAGTGCTGAAGAATGTTTCTTGTAAGAACATTCCTTGAATACATGCATTGACAAGATTTAACAGTATTGACTGAACAGGGCAATTTAGTCCGAATCGGAGCAATTCCATGACTCTCCCTGACAAAGACCCCTGAATTTCATTTAGACTTACCATATAATTAATAGTACAATATACCGACCAATGATTTCAGAGCAGCCGTGTAGCATTCAAGAATCTTTTTCTTTTTCAGTGTGGGATATTAATAATTGGGCATTGAACAAACTAATGTAGGCTACTCAAACAAGCAGTAAAGCTGATACCTTAATTTCCCGACTATTAGCCGCGGCTTATACATCAATTTTGCTAAATTTCTTAAGCTATGAGGTTAATACAGGGGGCCAGTTAATATGGTGTTAATATGGTTTTGTTTCTTTTAACTTGCATAAAACACCTGTGTCCTGTGGCTTATACACAATGCGGCTTTTATGTGGGAAATTACAGTAACCATATTATACAACATGACTTCCCATGTCTGGAATAGACTGTCCAAAAAGCCATGATATTCCCGAAATTCCATGACCAGTGGGAACCCTGATTTGGCCATGAGAAACATTGTGAGGTGACACAACACAGGCCAAATTGGCAACTGAAAACTAACAGAGTGACTGTCCTTCTCACAGACCAGCGGTGGGCCTTATCGCATGCGCATCTATGAGCGCCCTGAGTTCCAGGGTCGCATGATGGAGTTCACGGATGACTGTGAATCTGTCCAGAAGAGTTTCCAGAACCGCAACATCTACTCCTGCAACGTTCTTGAGGGATACTGGACCATGTACGAGCACCCCAACTACCAAGGCCGCCAGTTCTTCCTCAGGCCCGGCGAGTACCGCAAATTCAGCGACTGGGGTGCCACATGCGCCAACACCGGCTCCTTCCGGAGGGTCACTGATTTTTAATAAGTCCGACTGTTTTTCCATGCATCTCTTTGGCACTGGTTTGTCAATAAAAGAGAATGCATAACTTGTGGGCTGGTGAGCATTTTGTGATCACATTCAATCACTACAGTCCTAAAACCTGCCAGACATTACCACACTATAATTAAAGATGTGGATTTGATTAGTTTGCTGATACGAGTCAACAAACCACAGGGCCAATTTCCAGTGGTTTGGGCCAACTGATATTTTGCATGTTTTCTTCATATGAATAAGGCTTTTTCCAAAAGTTATTCTAACCCAAATATATTCCATTTTGGTCTTATTATACCAGAAATGGCTTGCGTGTGTTTTTATCCATTGGTTTAGAATTTGATATTTGTATAGGGGGATCTCAGAGAGTGACACATCATTTTGGGGTTTTAATGAGCCTTTTGAATGAACATCATTGCTGTTAACAGTCAAGTGTAAGGCATACAAGTTTAACATACAAGTTCTTCAGACTGTCAAGCGATGGCACAAAACAAACGTCAGCAGCATGATATTTGTTGTCACTTAACTTCTTACTTGCATATTTTCTCCTTACATATTAATCCTCTTTAAAATCAAACATTTCTTTCATCAAAAATATGGTTTGTTAGTGAACTGAAAATAATTTAATCTGCAGACAACTACAAGTCTTACTGCACCACAAAACCAAAAAGAACTACTCTTGATTAAGCTCCTCTCATATCCAGTATCCCTCCTTTCCCCAACACTCATCTACAGCAGACCAGACACTGGTATTTGTTGCCGTTCTCAAATGGGTGGGATCACCTTGGGTCTAATCGAATCTGATAGGATAGCCTATAAGTGATAGGACATCTGATAGGTCAAAGGATACAGCACCTGCTGTTCAACTAGGTAGACGCTGAAAGGAAAACATGCCTCGCTGGCAGGGCTCCCAATTATAAAGGCTCACAAAAGGCCGGAATGCTACGGTTTCTGGATTCCATTATGTTGTGCACCGGGCACACGCAGCCGATGTAACTTCCAGTAAAGCCCAAACAGACAAAAACACAGACAAAACATGGTTGTACTGTACAGCATTTGTTCCATCGTATCTAAAGAATTTAGGGGAGAATATACAGGACTATGAGTTGATGTAAAATTATTGTGATAACGAGATAAAATGGAAGAAGTCCTATATACAACTCAAAATATTTGTCCTATGTTATCATTAATATGAAAGGCAAATGTCACAGACAAATACCAATTTCACTCCTGAGCTTTCCAGTAGCTTTCAGTGCCGTGGTTTTTGCTGGAAACACTGTAGTTATCATAGACAGAGCATTTGAAAAAAGTTGCAAGACACCAATAAAGTTTTTGCTGACAGTGGTCCACAATGATTTGAATAACAACACATCCTGCGTACCATTACATGCAGGGAAATGTATATAAACATAACCTCTCATTGACAACACAACACAGCGACGTATATCCCCCATCAACAGCCATGGGCAAGGTTGGTAACACATGGAGATCGCCTTACACACAATGCCCTTACAAAATGGCTCCATATACCATGATTTATTAGGTCAAATGTTTTGTTCAACTTGTCTGCTTTCTTTGGTCCTTGTAGATCATCTTCTTCGAGGACAAGAACTTTGGTGGCCGTCACCATGAGTGCATGAGTGATTGCGCTGACCTGCACTCCTACTTCAACCGCTGCCACTCCATCAGGGTGGAGAGCGGCTGCTTCATGATCTACGACCGTCCCAACTTCATGGGAAACCAGTACTTCATGAGGAGGGGCGAGTACTCCGACTATATGCGTATGATGGGCATGAACGACTGTGTGAGGTCCTGCCGTATGATCCCCATGGTGAGTAAAGAGTTACGCTTAGCAAATCATTTGTACCAAAATAGATTCACGGCCCACACTTCATGTCAATAGCCTGTGTTAGGCCTGTGTTGTGTTGAAAGCTGTCTACAAAACAGTCAAGTATACTTTGAAATACCTGTAACCATGACTTGTATCATAACCTAATCCCAGGTCCAAGCCTATGGCAAACCTAATTGTGTTTCTCAGTGTCAATGGGAACAGGTTATTTGTGGGTGGAAAGATACAAATCAAATGAGATGGAGCCAATTAGCTCTGTATTTCCTGACAAATGTAGTTATATTCTGGTAGAACACAATAACATATTGAGGCAGGGGTTAAATTTACAAATAACAGACTTGCTCTTTGAAGTTGGACACGTAACAATCAATTGCCTTGAGGCATAATACTAACATATCACGGTAACGTCAGCCTAACCCAGTGTCTTCTCCTGTCATCCCTTGAAGCAACGCGGCAACTTCAGAATGAGGATCTACAACCGCAACGACATGAGCGGCCAGATGATGGAGTTGATGGACGACTGCCCCAACGTTATGGATCGCTTCAACATGTCCGACATCCACTCCTGCAACGTGATGGACGGCCACTGGCTCATGTACGAGCAGCCCAACTACAGGGGAAGGCAGTACTACCTGAGGCCCGGCGAGTACAGGAGGTTCAGCGACTGGGGCAGCATGAGCCCAAGGATCGGCTCCATCAGGCGCATCATGGACCTCTAAAGACAGCGGGGTTCTTGTGAAGTGTCTGCTGTATGCCTTCTTCCACACACTGAATAAAATGGTGTCAGTGCTCAAGTGTTTTCAGTTTTGTTCTTGCTCTCTGCACGTGGAAGGCTATCTGTCCGGCAGCGATGTCTGGGACAAGTTGCCCGACTACCTCTCTGTGTTTGGAGAGCTGAATAAAACCATCGAGGAACTGATGCTCATCTGGAAGGAGTTTTTTCAATCCAATCAAATAGTCACATAATCTGAAATACACCTTATACATTATGCAATAAATGAACCAAAGTCTTATTTTACAGTGTCACTATTGTATAAAAGAACTGATCAATCAAATACTAAGTAAAAACTTTTACCAGCTATTTTAGCAATTAATTTAGTTCATATTGAATTCATTTCAAAAGTGGCTATATTAAACTGCAGGTTATCTGTCTAGCGTGGTGCTAGTAGAGAGCCAAACTAAATACATAGGGGCCTAATAATAAAATCGTTCTGCAACCTTTGTTGTAGAATCTTCCCCATGCCCCACATTTGGTAATCTTTGTTATAGATACACAAATTACATAGAATAATCATGATATTACATTATTATTATTATTATTATTATTATTATTATTATTATTATTATTATTATTACAATAGAAGAATATATATATACAGTATATATATATATATAGCTATTATTTCAGATTGGTCAGAGGTCACATGCATAGACAGACAGTGGTTAGATAGATGAAGGTTGAATGTCACATTTGGGTTGGTGCATTTGTGGCTAGGTAGGATGGCAGGTAGATGCAAATCAGTCACCAATATGTCCCTAATATCTTAATGATATGTTGATTATCTTCATGATCTATTAGTAGATGGCACCCATACCACATACTACATATATTTGCTTAATTTCATAGAATATTTATTTGCATTGACATGTAGTCCTTCATATAGAATGAAATCCAAAATAGTTTGACCAGTTCTTTGTGGTTTGTAGGACACTGCTCATGATATGCCTCTCTTTGCTTTGTGCTGGTAGGCCTGTTATGGTGAATGAAATGGCTGTCATGGTGTTTGATAGGTTATTAATTATGTTCTCTTTAATTTTCTTTTATAGTGTTTTTTTTTACATCAGTTGCTTCACAGTTATGCAATAGAGAAAAGTCCTAGATATTATCATATGAATGGCACATGCAGAGTCTGCATTTCAGGCGTACTATATATACCATGTTCAAAATGCTGAACAGGGATATACTAACAAGGGACACTCAAATCCAGCAATAATGGGAAAGGTAATGTGCACAGCTGAGTAAACTCTAGCACTGTGTAGAGTGGGTTAGATTGTTATCAACAAAATGTTACACCAACATTTGATTTTCACACACACATACCTTTAGATAATTATCATATATATATATATATACAGTATAATGTAGTTATGTTTTTTTTTTTTTTTTTTAAACATTATGTTTTTTTTAAAGCTTCTTGCTATTTTCAGTAATTCAAGGAAATTCATGTCATTTAATTTTAGATCATTTTCTTTGAGGAAAAAAACTTCGCTGGTTGCTCCTATGAGTGCTGCAATGACTGCATAGACCTGCAGTCTTATTTCCGCCGATGCAACTCCATCAAGGTGGAGAGCGGCTGCTTCATGATATATGAAGGTGCCAGCTTCACAGGCCTCCAGTACTTTGTGTGCCCAGGAGAATACCCGGAGTTTCAGGCTTGGCTGGCCACTAACGACTGTGTATGTTCCTGTCGTGTGATTCCTCAGGTAAGCAAATATTGCTCAACGTTATCATCTGGTCAAACAAAAATTGAGATGATGTGATTATTTTTTTGCCAATGGGAAATGAAACAATGTAGTGCAACATATCAATTTCATATTATACTATATATGAACATAAGATATTAAATGAAACAAGTTCAATGGAATGGAATTAGGTGGTTATCTAATAGGCCTTCTGGATTTTCAATTCATTTTTCTCAAAGGTGCAGCTGAACATGTTAGATCTAAGTTGAAAATCTTGTGTGAATATTGGCAAGATGCAGTGAAACCAAGAAAACACAAGTTAAAAGACTAATGCCTTACTGCACTTTTAGTGATTTCATAGTGATGATTTGTAAAGCTGTATACTCAAAGCACTTATAAGGTGATAAGGTTGGTAGAGAAGACACACAGGTGTATGAGTTTAAATATGATGAAATACTGTTTGTCATCAATTACTTGAAATGTGACACTTTCATTTGTTTTCTTCAAACTAGTTGAATGACTCCTTCAAACTCTCTATCTACGAGAGACTTGAGTTTGGTGGCCAGATGCTGGATCTCACCGACAGCTGCCCAAATGTCTTGGACAGCTTCCGCACCAATGATATTTTCTCCTGCAAGGTGAAGGGGGGCAACTGGCTTTTTTACGACCAGCCTAACTACAAGGGCAGGATTTATCTGTTGGAGCCAAGAGAATACTCAAGATTCAGTGAGTGGGGAGGAGTTACTGCTCGAGTGGGCTCCATCAAGCGCATTGTGGAATACTGAAAAAAAACAAAAAAACAATTTGAAAACAAAAAAAACATCAAACTATTTTTCTTCTTTTCACAATTCTGTTGGAGATTTATGGACATTTTTCACATGGACTACAACTCACACCTCAGGAAAACTATTCAGGAGAAATATTCTTCAAAGGCAATGTGTATCGATTGTTGAACTGAAGAAATATTTTCAATGGACTGTATGTATTAATGGAAAATAATTCAGCGGGTTGTGTATAGCTACTCAAGTAGATTGATTTTTAACTTTGTATTTGATATAACCCTCTATGCAAAGCCCCTGTTGTTCTTATTCCTTTATGGGAAGGAGATTCACTTGAGTGTCAATTCAACACCTAATTTTTGATAGCTGCCTGTCAAACAAAACAAATGGATGATGGAACATTTTTTTTTATAAATGTCAAAGCTCTTTCTTTTTTTCTCTCCTGAATGTATTATTTGAACATTGCACTTACTATTTCAAAGACAAATGACAAGGCAATCAAAATTCTTAACTATTTCCATGTTCATGTTTTTGTACTGAGGTTGTTATGTTGACTACCTTTGGTTCATTTTGGATGCACACGATCTGCTCATATAGAATAACATGTTTGTGTATTTACATTTTTACCAGTTAGTTAACTGTTAACTGTTAACAGATTACTATTGGTCTGGCACAGGATCCTAAAGATATACTTTGTTTTGTCATATTGGGGCATAGTTTTGTTATCAATTTCCAGAACATAATTTATAATAGTAGAAAACATTTGTGTAAATTATAATGCTGCCGGGTCCCAACTTTGAAATAGTTTGATTACTCAGCTGCTAAGTAACATATCAACATGTTCCACAATGTAAAAAAGAAATTAGAGAATGGAATTATTTCAATTTTACAACCTGATAAATGACATCAGGTTACTTAAAGCAAATAAAGTGTTGATATAACTGTCTTGTTGCTGTTTGTTAATTTATCATATTACGTTTTGAGATCGACACAATTTATATTCAGATACAGTAGGTGCAAAGAATTTTAGCTCACATTTAAAATACTTTGCAATATAGTCCATGTTTAGTACAGTATATGCTGTTTTCTGAAGGTCATATTGAATGAATTCAAGCAAGCTTTATATGTGCTTTGACCTTGTCAGCACCTTATCATTGCTCAGAAATGATTTCAGTCAGAAACATAGTAAAAGTCAATCATACATAGGCTACTCTTTTTCTTGTCGTTTGTTTCATGAAACACTAGCCCAGGTGCCAGTACTGTCAAACTTGCTTCACTGGATACCAAAATAAGTGGAGTAAAGGTAAACTGGAGTCTTAAGATTGTGTGCGGAATACATTTTGACCCAGGTTACTATACTCCAGGATTTTTTTTTATTTATTGTATAAATTAGTTACAGGTAATGTTACTGCAATGTATCTAAAAACCTGTTTCTTTGATTCTGGTTAAATTCCATTACATTAAACACATTTCTTAAAAAAATAATAATAAAAATAATAAAAACACACAAAGATCTAAAACGTGAAGGTTGGATGAAACATTTAACATTGTTAAAGCTCCTCTCTTTCAGGTCTATCTTTAAACCTATGCTCACTTATTATTGATATTGGGGCGCAAGTGATGTCCGCTGACATCTGCTATGGATAAGGGGCGTACAGCTGCTCATGAAATGGAGGACAAAGGGAAGGAGTTGGAAGGCATTGCAACAGTTTAGCATGTAAGGTAGTGGGCAGGTAAGGAGAATTTACTGTAATTCTAAAAATGAAAGTGGGGTGAATGATGACTGTCAATCAACCACATGGGAACTTTATTTTAAACTAGAAAAGCACTCAGAGAGCGCAGCTACCTCCGCTTGCCTTCTTCTTCCTAGGTTGTCATACAGTACATTTGAACCTAAACTATTCAGACGCCACCGCGTGGCCATACCGTGCCATTACACCACTAAGCTAAATACATAAACAGCTCCGGAATCCCGACGGAATTACGGATCACTCCCAAAATTGAATCGATCTTCCTCGGGTCATGCCTGACATTCGCTGAAAATTTCAGCGAAATCCATCCATTACTTTTTGAGTTAGGCCTATCTTGCTAACAAACAGACAGACAGACAAACAAACAAGCAAACAGACAGACAGACAGAAAAACGCCGGTCCCCGATGAAAACATATACCTCCTTGGCGGAGGTAAATGAAAACATATACCTCCTTGGAGGAGGTAAAAAATATAACTTAACCCAGAAAATATGAACACAGAAATAAGGTAGTAACAGGAGGAACAAGATAAGGGTAATCATTTCCAAATGTCCCAAAAAAGAGAGATTGTAATGTTAACTATAAGCTTCATTTACCTCCACCAAGGAGGTATATTTTTTCATTGGGGACCTGCGTTTGTTTGTTTGTCTGTTTGTTAGCAAGATAACTCAAAAAGTGATGGATGGATTTCGATGAAATCTTCAGGGAAGGTGAGACATTGCCCGAGGAAGAAACCATTACATTTTGGAATTGATCCGTAATTCCGTCGGGATTCCAGAGGCGTTTAAGTATTTAGCTTAGTGGTGTAATGACATGGTATGGCCACGTGGTGGCGATCTGAATAGTTCAGGTTCAAATGTATGACAACCTAGGAAGAACGAGGCCAGAGCCCCTTTAGGGAGAGCCGGTCCACTTCCTATTAACTCCATTGTACCGGATTGTTCCTGCAATCTGTTGAAATTCCGCTAGGGGCACTGCCGAGCAAGTGATAAATGAATTGTGGTCTATGGAGCTATGCGGCTAACGCTCGTTTTTTTCACAGTTGACAACTTCATTTCTTAATGTACATTGTCGTAGTAGCTACCTGAGTATAGGTTTTCCACTGGAATTGAAATAAAAAGTCACTCATGTCCTTTCTGCTTTTCATAGGATGGGCCGCTTTCCGTGTAACATGCTAGCATTTAGCTCATGGATGCTGATTGGTCAGCGAGAAATCGCGACCGATTACGATGACGTTGTGAAGCTGAACCTTCTTTTAGGTCTATGGCCGTAAAAATTAAGACAAATGTGGTATTGGGGGGTTCTGCTCCATTGCCACCCATTCATTCATCACTTGCTCGCGATCGCCCTCTAGTTACAGTACCATGCGGAAGTATTTCGCTAGTGGTCCTTCTCCCCTTATTAGACATTCTCTGACAAGGCAGGCGGAGGTAGCTGCACTCTCTGAGTGCTTTTCTAGTTCATATACTTAAGGGGGACATGCATTGTTAAGCTACAATAGTCTATCACTCACTGCTGTCTGAAATAATTCCTTGCAGATGTAATCAAAAACCAAACTAAACAATGTTCAACCAATTGTTGATGGAACATGTGATGTTTTAACACCATATCAGTACTACAGTAAGGCTTAATTTAGATGCAAGGTGGTAAAACCATTGTTATCTCCAGGAAGTTGAATAGAATGTAGTTCTGTCATAATTAACTCACAGACACATATTTTAAGTTGGCCGTGGGTGCTGGCATTTCTGAGAAAAAAACAACACAACATCTGACAGGCTGATTTATTCACGGATAACCTAGTGAGGGACATCTACCCTGCACTTCCAGATATATTTAGGCCTACATACACATTTTGTACAATACACTGTGACTTGGTACACAGTGGGAAAGAGTCCTGGTATTTGTCTTTTTAATCAACACTGATTTACATTACTGGGAAAACAGACATTGATCTTTTCCACTATTTTTGGGTCAATTGATTATTTAATGTTACATGATGGAGGAAGAGAATGAGAACTACAGGTGCATCTAAAAAGATAGAAGATCGTGGAAAAGTCCATTGCGCTGCCCAGACTAGGAAAAATCTTTATTCTAATATTTTGAGATTCTGGATTTTTAATTTCCATAAACTGTAAACCTTAATCATCAACATAGAATAATCAAGATTAAAATCACTTTCACTTTTTGAAATAAATTATGAGAAAATTAACTTTTCCAAGAATCACCTTTTCCATTCTTTTTTCTTGCAGCAAGTTATCAATTCTGTGATAGGGCATAGTGGCTCTTGCAGTGGAATGCAAGACCAGCCTACAGAACATCCCTTGCATATGGTAGGGTCCGTGCACCCAAAAAACGATCAGCCTACAGCATCTGCATCATTAGGTTCCCTAGCCAGCACAGCACAACATTATCTGAAGCGGGTTATTATCCCCAGCACATGTTCACAAACATCAACTTTCATTAGCCTATAGGGCCAGGCGCTTAGCCAAAGCCTTAGTAAGGACATGATTTTACTAGCATTTGGCCCAGCCGCTGTCATAGTTATAAGCGAGTTCATGAAAAAAGCAAACCCATTGCTCATAACAAGCCTACATGGCAAAACTCTTCCATAGTCTCTCAGAGGAGACAGCAGGGGCATGAAAGTGGACCACACAAAGAGAACTCAGTAGGCCTGAGAGCATGAACATTTTTTTTGCGTCTAACAAGGGATATCTGACTTCTTATCTATTTTTGGAGCTACCATCACAAAGAACGATGTACAGTTTACACATCATTAGAGAATTAGACAATCACAGATGTGTACACGAATGTGTACTCTCACAAACCTTGCATAGATAGAACCATAGCTATAATTGCACATCAGTTATTGTTTTAGAAGTCCTGAGAAAAACAGTGAAAGCAATTTTCATAAAATATGGATTTCCGCCTCTGAAGACCTCCCAGACTACAGTAGAGCCTATTTTGAAGGTGAGCTGATCTACATGAAGTGGGCTGGAGAAGCAGATGAGAGGTGAGGTTGAAAGGCTGTTCTCTCTGTTACCTAACATTATTAATGCTAAAAGGATGTTCCATATTGTTCTGCTTCCATTGTCCCATGGACATGTGGATACTATACTAGTCCTTTCCTTTGTCCATGCATGTCAAAACACCAAACCAGTAATTATTTATCCTTTCTCAAATACAAGTCCATATTTTCTGAACCAATATTGTAGTCTAACAAAAAGGTCAACATGTGCCTGTACCCTGACTTATAACTATGTGTTCATTTGAATAACAATGCTTTGTTTGTCAAGTGGTGGTATAAAAAGGTTGGAAAACATGTGGAATCTCTCCAACGGAGACCATGGGTAAGGTAGGTTTATTTGTACCCCCCCGTAGGGCCATTTACAAAATACTGCAGACCGTAACCAATTGCACCCCTCTGTCATTATCTATGAGATTTTGTAACTCTACTTCCTGGACTGTGTACTCATCCCTGATTCTCCCGATTTGCTGGACTTTTGCAGATTATCTTTTACGAGGACAGGAACTTCCAAGGTCGTAGTTATGAGTGCAGTAATGACTGCACAGACCTGCACTCGTACTTCAGCCGCTGCAACTCCATCAAGGTGGACAGCGGCTGCTTCATGATATATGAACGCCCCAACTACATGGGCCACCAGTACTTCATAAGGAGGGGGGAGTACCCAGATTATCAGAGGTGGATGGGCTTCAGTAACTGTATCCGATCTTGCAGAGTCATTCCCATGGTAAGGACCTGTTTTGCTCTGTATGCTAAAAGCAAAACAGCCTATCTATTGGCATCTCCTGCTGTTCACTGACGGACTGACTGACAGTGTAATCATCTGTGCAATTCCAGTAACTGCCGTTCTGTCGTATCATATGTCAACAGTACCGTGGCTCCTACAGGATGCGTATCTATGAGAAGGCCGACTTTGGTGGTCACATGATGGAATTCATGGATGACTGTCCCTGCGTGTCCGACCGCTTCCACCACCGCCATGTCTACTCCTGCAACGTGATGAACGGCTACTGGATCTTTTACGAGTACCCAAACTTCAGGGGCAGACAGTACTTCGTGAAGCCAGGGGAGTACAGGAGATATCGAGACTGGTGTGCTACCAGCGCAATTGTTGGCTCTTTCAGAAGGGTCACTGACTTTTAGCCATTCTATACCTGCTTGTACTGTAAATAAATTAAATGTCCTTGAATTTTTCATTATGCATGGATCTCTCTTTTATGAATCAGTAATCAAAAGCCATTAACCTTTTTTGTTTTATTATGTTTCACTATTATATTACAATTATTAAAAATGAAGTAAAAATTCCCTTCACTGTTTCATATACACTACATATAGATCTTTCTTATACATCATATATGTCAGTTTAGATAGAAATACCATTATGTATATGTGTTTTAGCTTATCTGTCCAGGATATGTGATTTGTGAAAAAAATAGTTATCAAAGACAGTTACAGAAAACACACCTAATAAACACCATTTCAACACAATGTAGATTTCAAAGTGGAAAATTAATACAAATTGGCCTATTCCTCAAACCCATGACACTTCAATATCATAGACATCAATATCAGTAGCAGGATTAAATGTTTAATGCCTAATATTAAAGAGTAAACAGCTAACAGCTTTAAAACGTTATCAACACTAAGAAAAGATCGCCTCCAAAGTTAAATGGCACAGACAGTTGTGTACCTTTTTTGTTGTTATATCGTTTAATGTTTGTTTTTTTGTTTTATCTTTTTCCATCACTTTTTTTTAATATATATATTGGGGCTTTTTTTATGCCTTTACTGACAGGGACAGTGGAGAATGACAGGAAATGAATGGGAGCGAGAGCAGGGGTGGGATCTGGAAAGGACCACAGGGCGAGAACCGAACCCCGGTAACCGGCGTTAGGCGCAGGTGCCCCAGCCAGTTGCACCACAGCTGAGGCCCATCACTTTTAATTTAAGGATCTTTCTCTGATGTCCTGCGTCCTTAATAATCATTGATATAATCAATGATTTATACATCAGTGAGAACATTTTAATTCTGGTGTTCGTGTTTGAACTCTTTCGGTACAAGATATCCTGTAGCTTTATAGAATTCTCATATCATATCAGCTTATTTTTATGAAACGGTGAGTTATAAGCCCTTTTTCCATTAATAAGTTAATTCACTTAAAAATGATGCGCATCAAAAGTTAGTGCGACACATGTGATGGAAAATGACTTATATCGCTCTAACATCGGTTTTGTTGTGATAAGTTAATTCGCTCTCCAGAGGTGGATTAGGAGAGTTAAATCGATATAAATGTGATGTGATGGCCTGCTCAGAATGTTCACAAAGTCGGCGCTAAAATCTGAATTCTGTCTCGCGCATACAATGACGTTCACCTCACAATGGTGTACCATTCGCTACCTTTGATAAATTCGTTAGAAGTGTTCCATTCGCCTCAACTGTTGATGGAAAACCATCTTGCGCCGTAGAAATATGTGCATTAACAGGGCTCTGATGACATCATTTTGATTCGCTAGAATGTTCTTTTGAATGGAAAACCGTTTTAGCACTTCTTATCACTCAAAATTACATGGACTTATGAGTTAATTTGTTTGAAAATCTTATGAAAAAAGGGCTATAGACTAGCCTGGCTAGTCTATAGCCCTGAGACATGGTCTGGCAACCAAACGTTGATTTTCTCGTATTTGAAAAAATGCCCAGATCCGTTCATTGGCCGCCACGGATGTCTATCAAATGCGTCTGTGCATAGCTCACCATCATCTTGCTTTCCCCCCTGTTCTGTGATTGGTCCCCTACTCAGGTAAAAATGAGGGCGGTAGTTTCCAGGCTGCCTTTGCAGTGTGAATGAAATTGTGCGCAAAGCAGCATGGGAACACCCAGGCTAGCTATAGACACTTTTAAGGTATGAACACCTTGATCGTGATAAAACTGCCGAAAATCATGGATTCAAACTCATTTCAATGGCATACTGACTCATTGCATAGGGGTATTGCTTATGAATATGCTGGAAAATGGAGTGTAATAGGCATTGAGCAGGGCGGACACAGGCATCCCTATCTGTCTTCAAAAAACTCTTGAAGACGCAACTTTTTCAAGAACACCTCTCCTAGCGTTTTGAACAACCTGATTCACCTGATGCGCTGATCATGTTCCTTCCTCAACTCCTTCTTCTCCACATCCCCTCTTCTCTCCTCCACCTCCTTCTTCTCCACATTCCCCTCTTCCCTCCTCTACATCCTTCTTCTCCACATCCCCCTCTTCTCTCCTCCACCTCCTTCTTCTCCACATTCTCCTCTTCCCTCTTCTCTCCTCCACCTCCATCTTCTCCACATCCCCCTCTTCTCTCCTCCACCTCCTTCTTCTCCACATCCCCCTCTTCCCTCCTCCACCTCATTCTTCTCCACATCCCCCTCTTCTCTCCTCCACCTCCTTCTTCTTCTACCACATCCCCCTCTTCTCTCCTCTACATCCTTCTTCTCCACATCCCCCTCTTCTCTCCTCCACCTCCTTCTTCTCCACATTCTCCTCTTCCCTCTTCTCTCCTCCACCTCCATCTTCTCCACATCCCCCTCTTCTCTCCTCCACCTCCTTCTTCTCCACATCCCCCTCTTCCCTCCTCCACCTCATTCTTCTCCACATTCCTCTCTTCTCTCCTCCACCTCCTTCTTCTACCACATCCCCCTCTTCCATCCTCCTCCTTCTACCACATCCCCCTCTTCCATCCTTCTTCTTCTCCACATCCCCCTCTTCCCTCCTCCACCTCAATCTTCTACACATTTTCTTCTTCCTCCTTCTCCTCATCCCTCTCTTCTCTACCTCCTTCTTCTCCACATTCCCCTCTTGCCTCCTCCACCTCCTTCTTCTACCTCATTCGCCTCCTACCACACTTATAATGTGGGCAATCCTATCCTATATTCCCCTCTGCCCTGTAGCTTGAATGTTTTCTCTTGCAGTAAGTCGCTTTGGATAAAAGCTTCTGCCAGATGAGTAAATGTAAAAAATATGAATGTAAAGTACGTCATCTTGGTCACTGCCACTGCACACCTGGAACACCATCTTTGTATTACAACTTTGGTGTACCGTGCAGGAACATGACACTTTTAATCAGTTTTCGACCACTACATCACTTTAGCGTTGGCTTGAAATCCTGTGCATTGAAAAATAACACTGGAGATAGTTGTTATTTTATGTTGAAAATTGATGAAGACACTGAAGGCCAAAATGCCTAATATTTTGTTTGAAATCTCTGTTGTTACTAAAGGAAATATTAAAAAGTAAACAAATGTTTTTGGAGAGCAAACTTTTTTGATTTTGATATGTTGAAAATTGATAAAAAGGGGTACATTCCTCTTTCTTGTTACTTTTAAAGGAGCCCAAGTGCTTTATTGTTTGATTGAAATTAAATAAAAAATCTTAAAAGTACATGTGCACATCATATTTCCTGTCTATGCTGAAACTAAAGTAGGTCAGGTGAACAGGGTCCACTGTGAACAGCACAGATAGGAGTTTTTCGTTATTATTTGCACCAATTAATATTTTAGTTATTTTATACATGTCTTTTTTTGGCCACCTAAAGTGCAGTGGAAGGCAGTACAGAGTTTTAATCTGGTGTCAGTAAGAATCTCATAAATTAATCAAAACATGAAAACCACATGAAGACCATTCGACCACACGTATTACCTCGTCCTTGCAATGGTATTGGTTCCAACTAAGTAGCCTTTGCGGCATGAGATGACTAATCAGTGGGAGAGAACATTCTGACAACACAGAACAATAGTTCTGCTTATATTGTCATGAACAATGGACATAAACGCTGCCAGAAATGCATGGATGCCGTCCATTGTTCTCTTACTGGGTCCATTCAGCAGTCGGCCATACTGCTAATTCATCAGCTTTTGATATTTGAATAACAACACAACTTGCCCCCCTGGGTTTTGTATAAAAACAGAGCTCAAACTCAGAGTTAGTACATCAAAACTGAAGCTCTCTAAACCATCAACATGGGCAAGGTACAAATCTTCAAATTAGTCATTGATTCATTTTTCAAGAATTGCATTTTTACTTTTTACTTAGTCTGTCTGTTAGGGTTTGTTATTCACAAATGTGTTCAAATTAGTCATAATGTGCTTGTTCTTTCTGTTACAGATCGTGTTTTACGAGGACAAGAACTTCCAGGGTCGCTCCTATGAGTGCATGAGCGACTGTTCCGATATGTCCTCTTACCTCAGCCGCTGCCACTCCTGCAGGGTGGAGAGCGGCTGCTTCATGATCTACGAGCGCCCCAACTTCATGGGAAACCAGTTCTACCTGAGGAGGGGCGAGTACTCTGATATGCAGCGTATGATGGGTTCCAACATGAATTTCGATACCTTCAGGTCCTGCCGTATGATCCCCCATGTAAGTGACCAAAATCTATTTCATTCAAAATTGAAGTGGGCAAATGTCAATGTGTTGAACAGTAACCAATAGGGCATCTGCTGGTTACCTACAGTATGCATGGAAACTGATCTAAGAAAAGACAGCAATCTAATGTTCAAATGGTTTTAATTACCTCTACAGCACAGAGGACAGTTCAGAATGAGGATCTACGAGAGGGAGAGCTTCGGTGGTCAGATGATGGAGCTGATGGACGACTGTGACTCCATCATGGACCGTTACCGTATGTCCGACTGCCAGTCCTGCAATGTTATGGATGGCCACTGGCTCATGTATGAGCAGCCCCACTTCAGAGGCAGAATGATGTACATGAGGCCTGGCGAGTACAGAAGCTTCAGGGACATGGGAATGAGCAACATGAGGTTCATGAGCATGAGGCGCATCACTGACATGTGTTAAATTATGTTACAAATGACTAATTTGTAAAAGATTTGTAAAAAGTCACATAATAAATTTAAGTAAATAATGTAAGAAATACTTGGGAGTTGTGGTTTAATTCTCTATGTAGTCTGGTTTGAACAAATGCATGTGTTCTCTATCGTCATAGTATTTCCCAAACACTAGGTATTAGAGGGCATGAGTAAAACATAAATTTTTTTTGGCTCTACAAATGTCCGCTTAGAAGCTCCGTAGACAACCATACAAGACAACCTTCGTTGCTAAAATTATTAAATTGAGATATTTTCAACATGGCAGCCATTTTCAGTTTGGGACAACTTTGTGAAAACAAACGTAGCCTATTGGACAACTAAAGTGAATCAAAAAAATTCCATTGAATATTCAGCCATTCGGTTGGGTCAATTCCCTGGAGCAAACCGGCAATTTGTAAAGACATTCACTCAGTCCACCTGTCTTCACCTTCAGACTTTTTCAGGACTCACGTTTCCTTTCTTTTCTATCTCAGAATGGTTCAATACACTTTCAACAATAAAAATCACATGGTTTTGTTTTTCCCCGTGTGCAGCCCAAGTGTCAATGTCAAGAAGAAAGGACAATATTGAATGGTTGTTGATAAGCTATCTTAATGAATCTCAAGGAACACATTCAATTATGTTTGACTTACATTTCATTCAAAACAGCGGAAGAAAGATGAACCAAACATCTCTCATGCTTTCTGAAGATAACCAGACACAGGGTTGGCGAGTGTAAAAGTGTAAAATCAAATCAAGACCTGCTGTTATGTGATTGGCAGAAACGTCACATATCACATATATTTGCTAAAATATATAAATAAATATATATAAATATTAGAGTTAAAGTTTTAGAGCCATTAGAATGGTTATAATGGTTTTGAATGGTTTATGTCCCTAGTCTGGCTATCACCATACTAAACTGAACTCAATCTCTTTATTTACTGCACAAGAGGCGTGATCAATGGGCATCGTTCAAATGACTCCGTACGCTTGGATTGTCCTTCAACCAATCAGACCAACAATCCGATGTGTCTTTTGGATAAGCTAGTTTCTGATTGGAGTCAAAGGTTCTGGCAGGGAACAGAGTATCGATTATGCAGGTTTCCAGCCTGAGCTGCCAGGCAAAATCCAAATTCGCCGGAAGTTCAGGCAGGGTTCACCCAGCCTGTAGGGTCTCTTTAAGCCTATCACAAAACAAATGCAGTGATAACCTTTATTATGTTGTGAGAAATAAGTCACATCTTTGAGGCAAAAAATTATACTATTCCAGAAAAAAACCCATCAGACCATCTGGTTTACCATCTGGTCTTTCAAATACACAGGAGAGATCTTAAATTCTGGGGAGTCGATCAACAACCAGGCCTACAGTAAGTAAGGGTTGCCAGCTATAACTGTGCAGTATGTTGGCTATGTAAAGTAAAACTTCCCTCCCAATCCCATAGTAAGAGATCTCTCACCCTGGGGTTATAGCTTGATTGCTAGCACGCTAGAGTCCCGATTCAAGGTGCTGCTAGTTGTGCCATGATTATGTCAGGGGGATGACTGTATGGTAGCCAGCTGATACTGTGCAGTATGTTAGGTAAAACCTCCTGATGCCCTCTGTCTGAATCAGAGGTTGCAGGTTAGTGCAGGGCAGGGCAGGTTACACCTGTTTAGTGTCAAAGACACTAACAAAGCAACCTTTGTGGGCAGTGTTAACTGAATACAGAATGCAGTAACATTTGAGGAATTGCATTTTAAATAATTAGGCCTAACATGTACAGCTATGCCTTTAAAAACTCAAATTATTTATTAACTAGATAATGTAGTCGATGTGCTGTATCTCTCAGGTGGCTCCTTTCTCTTTCCCTGTCTGTTTATATTGATAGCCTGAATGAAAAACCTCTCAGGGAATGTAGAATGTAAAATATATTTTGTTTTGGGCCAATAGGCCTATTCTCCCCCTGTGCTATTGAAATTCATTGTCCTTTTAGCGTATGTGCAGACAAAACATCTACTTTCTTCTTTGATGCAGTGTTTCATATAGCACATAGCTTATATCTGTCCATCCTCACTGTAAAGTAGATTGTGGCTTATTGTTAACACTACTACAACTAAACATAACATAACTGTTTAATTCACTTATAATAAAACATAATACATGTTCATGTATTTAAAATACAATCTATCGGACTATGTTACAAAGTACATTTCTTGGCATGTCTTCAGTAATCTGTCAGACATTTTAAAAGTAACCTTCCCAACACTGCTGGTAAAAAAAATCACCAACAGAACAGGCTTTGAGAGCATTTCACTGGGGCGATCAAGCATGCACCTTCCTTCATCGGTTCATTGAATTACACCCATAACCTCCATAAGGCTCGATAACAGGTATCTGGCATTCCAGACCCACCCCCTGAACAATCATGATGGATTCTCTACCAACAAATTCTTTGGTCGTTCCTCTTCATTGCTGTGCCCAAGCATAATCAGACAAATCACAAGGCTTTGATAGGCACCTACTGTACTAATATCAACATACATTGCTCATTGCTGTGGCTGTTTTTGATCCAATCAGCAACATACCTAGTCAAACCGCAAGCCTTTGATGCCAGCACCTAGTCAGGCAATATATTTATTTTATTTTAATATTTTATTTAATTTATTGCATTAAATTAAGTAAAATTTTCAGCAAATATTTTCTCTGGTTGAGTTTGCCCATTGCAAAATATTCAGGCCCAAATATCTGCAATTCAAAGCTTTCAAAAAGACAAGCACTCTTTAACTTACCCACTGACTGCTATCATGCAAATCCTTGCCACCAGGTGGTCCCCTTGAATAAACCTCAGAACTGATCTGATATCAGAGCATGATTGTACAGATACTGCAATGAACCATAATCATGAATCTAGTGTCCACAAGTACTTATGAAAGTACATATACTGTATAGAGTATAATGTCATAGAAATGGAGGGAAAGGTTAGCCTGGCTAATGCCACCACACCTCAATGACACGTGGTCTGAACCAAAAGTTAATTTTCTCATATTTGAACAAATGCCCAGATCCTTTTATTAGGCGCCATGGATGACTATATCAAATGCATCTGTGTATAGCTCAAAGGCTAGCCAGTCATCTATACCAGATGATATATGCAGAGCCTTTTAATACTTCAAAATAAAAATTTTCAGTAGTGCTGTGTAGATTTGAACAAAAGCTGGTTTGGTTCTTAACTGAGATACAAGCTTTGGTGTGTAGCTTAGATGTCGTCATCATCTTGGTGTGTCCCCCCCCCCCCCACCACCGTTCTGTGATTGGTCCCCTATCTGAGGCAAAAATTAGGGCAGTTGTTTCCAGGCTGCCCTACCAGCGTGAATCAAATCTCCAACGTAAGGCACCATGGGATGCAGGCTAGGGGAAGGTGGGGAGAAAGGGACAACTGGAATGGTGGCTTAGTGTTCACGAAACAAAACAAACCTTCTCAATATAGCCAAACGCTATCGCTAACTGACTTTTCTTGTCATAGGTGGGTGGCAGTAGTGTTACATAAGGACTCTCAGTAGTATACTGAACGAGAAGTGGATGAACAAAGAAATATACCAGAAATACCAATGCTAACTATTGTGTATTTCTGTAAAATTGTGGTGACGGCAGTATAGATATCACAAAATTGACCAAGAAAATGCCTGTTTTTAAAATAAAAACCTTTTTAAGACCAAGTTGTCTTGAAGAACTGCAGTCACCCTAAAGACAATGAACTTGAATGAAAGTCTGATGCTGAGTGGCAAAATAAATAATGAGATACGATACACCACTGGTTTTGCTATTTTTTTTATTTTGTTACTCAGTTAGAGTAGGAAATGCGTTTCATGGAACCAATCCTAGGGTTCATGGCACCCCAGTCACTGAATCTTCTGTACTCTCCAGGCCTTAACAGATACTGGCGACCTCTGTAGTTGGGATGTTCATAAAAGAGCCAGTATCCATCTATGATATTGCACGAATGTATGTCGCTATTGTGGAAACGATCATACAGGGATGGGCAGTCGTCTGTAAACTCCATCGTCTGACCACCAGAGTCGGAACGTTCATATACTTTCATTCGGTGGGATCCCTGGTGCTGTTGGTGTACAAAGAGAAAGGAGAGGGAGAAAGATTTATTCTGACTTCTTGTCCAACTAGTAGCATTCTGTTTTACACATTAGGTTTAAATTAAGGGACACAATGGAGTTTAGATGTTTGAGGTGCTACACAATGAGATGTTGGGTCAAGTTTGACAATTCACGATTTAAATTCTATTGTTCTACACCTTTGCATAACCCTGAATCCTAAAACTCTGAGAGTCTGTGACAAGGGAATCTATCAGGCTTTTCAAAGTTGACTTCCTTTCCAATGACCATAGTACAAAACCAATTGTATGTAAATATCAATTTCAAAATAAAGGCACTCAGCCAAAAAATCAGCCTGCTTTTCCCAGTACATTTTTAAGAGCATGCATCACGTGGAAAAAATCTTATAGACTTGACATCATTTAAATGATAGAATATGATTTAAAAGTGTATGGTATTACTTGTTAAATATATTAGTCTGGGAATAGGCTATAATAATATTGTATTACTATGTGTTTAAAACAATACAACCAACATATCTATCTGTATTGCCACCTTGTGCTTTAAGCAACTGTAACCTACATTCAATAGAGCGAGAACATTTTCATCTCCACTTTCAGTAGTGTTTCAAACTATCCAAGAAGTCCATTTCATTTTGTGATAACATAGGTGCTTAATGTGATAGATTTGCCAAATGTAATTTCATTTCTCCATTTCCTCAGTTAAATCCATTGACCTATCACTGGCTCCCTGTGTTTAAAGTGTTGTGACGTGGCCTTTAGTGAAACAAGTGGCCAACAAGTGTTGTTCTTTCTCTGTAAAGTCAAGATGATAGAAAAAAAAAAAAAAAAAAAAACTCAGCTCACTTGAGGGATTATGCGACAGGACCTAACACAGTCATTAAAGCCCATCCAGCGTTGATAATCCGGATATTCACCCCGGCGCAGGAAGTACTGGTAACCCATATAGTTGGGGCGCTCATAGACCATCCAGTTTCCACTTTCCACCTGAATGGAGTTGCAGCGGCTGAAATGGGAGTGAAGGTCAATGGAGTCACTGGTGCCCTCAAAGGAGCGCCCTTGGAAATTCCTGTCCTCATAGAAGATTATCTAGAAAAAGATGGAAACCGTTGAATAGTAGACACACTCTCGAGCGCCATTGTTCTGTGCACTCCCTGTAACAAATGAAGCGAACATGTATAGAAAAGGACTCACATGAAGGCCTTACCTTTCCCATTGTGTTTTTAAAAATGAGGTCTCTGAAACAGTGAGGTGAGTAGAGAGGCCTTTTATATCCTGTAGGAAAACAGACATTGTTTGTTTAGTCAATTAAGTTGAGACGTCAGCTGTTTTGAAAAGAATGCGTTGCTGCCAAATTACAAAAGGTATTTATGTTCCTTCTCAGTGCTAGTCACCTTGTTGTCATTTCAACAAACTCTCACTTCATTATGTGGATGAGTATATCTATTTATATATATATATGTATAGCCTAAAGACTTCTTAATGTTACTTCACCAATACACAACTTCAGGTATAAGGTTCCTGATAGGGAAAACTCTCAATTCATTTATCAAAGGGAGTCAAAACATTATAATCTTAATCTAATCAAATTAGTTTGTCACAGTTTTCATCACACTTTGGAAACTGATAGTCATGCCACTATTCAATAATAGACAGAGAAAACTGAAGTGGACCTGAAACTCAGGGTCCTCTTGCCTGGTATTTTCCATATTGTTTTGGTTCTCTGGATTTGGACCAAGTCCAGCAAACTGCTTCATTGCTCAGTGAACAGACCCAGTGCCAAGAGAGTGAGTGACCATATTGGAATATGTGACTGTTCGGCTGGCTTTGCCATTTGCCCTCTGGTGGTCTTGAGTGAGATGAGTGGTGGTGACACAAAGGTCATGCTTGAAACGACATGCTTCCACTTCATTTGCCCTGTGTATTTGGGACTTATTATACAGTGGGTCATGCAGATACTGGTATCCTGAATAATAGCAATTAAACACATCCAACCTACCTGATATTAATCTACAAGTAAAGTAAAAATATTCACAATACACCAGCATAGACAAATCATTATCATGTTTGATTTAGGACGTACTGTATGCATACCATGAAGTTGCACGCTGCTAAGAATTTCTCAGTGTGAACAATACTGTTTGTCTCCTCACACACCTCCAGGTCAGCATGCTCATGCTCTCTATATCAGGGGGGCCCATAGCCTATAGACCATATAGATATAGTCTATAAATAGTTGTTCAACCAGATGAATAAAATAGAATGGGTTTCCTAGTGTCATTTGGTGTTGTAGACTGATAGGCTACAACTCACATTCAATACAATAATAGTTAGCCTAATTACAGAATCATAGATGTTCTGTAGGCTATCTATCAATCTATCTTTCTATCTACTGTATCTATCTATCTATCTTATGCATCAGTCAGGAGCCATAGCCAATTAAAAATACATGATAAGAATATTGGTGTCAAAATTGTTTTGAAATTGATAATAGGTCAAGAAGTTTGATATTTTTTATAAGTTTGATTTGGGAATGAAATGGACTTAGCCTACATTTATCTTTAATGTCAAGTCAAATTGAGTGCCTGTCACTTTAAGAACGTGAGAATAATTTGACTTCAGTCATATTTTCGGCTAGTCTAGAATTATCAGGGGGTCAGGATTTGACTGATTAGCTTCGACGATTAGCAAGGCACTTCCTCGTCGCCATTTTCCATGTCCGGTGCCGTTTTCCTCATGCTGATTGGTGGCTGGTGCACTCTCAGCTCATGCACGAGCTTAGTGTGGGCACGAGCTCTCCTTCTGTACCTTACGTCAATCAGTAACCTGGCACTTAATTGGCTAAGTAAAACGGCACCGGAAACAAACCCCTAGAAACGCCATGTTGAAGCCCGAAAAATCGTTCAATTTTGGCAATTTTCACTAGCCTAGCATTCCCATTGAAATGAATGGGGGCGGGACTTGTTCACTTTCTCCAGTTCTTAAATATCTCCATGAGAATTATGCCTAGGAATATGAAAGCAATGCTTATGTTCTTATTCAGTTTATCTAAATGTTAAAAAAGCAAAAAAAAACCCAAACAAACAAAAAAAAACAAGTGGAAACAAGCAGTAGTTCATTATTTTGGTTGTGCCACAGCCTGAAGATGGAGAAATGTATTGCAATTTAAAAACTGGATTACTCTGGAATGGTTTGGGAGTTATTCCCAAACCATGGTTTGGGCGAGGTGTGGAGATGGAATGTAATATGATTTAATTTTGTGTATTCACGTTGATTTTCTCGCGAACCGTTTATTACAGCAACTAGTGTAGCTTAATACCATCAGAAAGCTTGTGATTAGCCTAAACATCGTGAGCAATCCAACAGATAATTATTGGTGCGCAATTTGATTCTTTCGCGAGTTGCAGATAGAAGAATATAATTATATTTTGTGTAGGCTAAATTTACATTGATACCACCAGACAGCTCGTGCTGTCAAGTGACATGCATATCAGTGTGACTAGAACTTCGTGAGCAATCCGATAAAGAAGAATGAGTGAGCATTTTGCATCTCAGATAATTTCTCTGCGCTGAAAACATTGTAGCCTACTACAGTAGAGACAGATAGCCTACAATACCTGTAGTTGATCTCAAGAGCCCACCTATATGCCTTAAATTTGTCTCCTGTCTCAACAATATGCTGTGGTCTAGTCTAGTCACCAACTGTCAACTGAAAGTGAACAGATTGATGAAAAAGAAGAATGGATTTGGCGTGACATTTCTTGCGTGTGTGAGAGCATGAGATTGATGTTGAAAGCGTGCGTCACGCCAGGTAGGCTACTACCCAGACAGCATTTACATTTGGGCCGGATCCGTTTTCGAATCAGCAGATCCGCGTAGGAGTCGCACTCGGTATGCGGATCTGCACCAACTTTGCGCCAGACTTGTGTGTAGCTTCAGACTGTGACAGTCCGTCTGGCGGGTGCGCCGCCGATCCGGGGCAGCTGCGCAGCAGCGCCACAAATTAACTGAGTCCGCTCCATGGTCCGCCCGGCGGGTGTGGGCCGGATCCGCGGGAGCTGCGCAGATCAGACGCGCCTAAAGTAACCGAACAGAACACTCTCTAAACGGAACATCTCTCTATCGGACAAGCAGAGAGGGCAAGACTGCTGTCTTTGTGATCATGGTAAGTGCATTATCTAGTAGAAATATAAAACTAAATTGGTGTTGATGTCATGTTAGTCTGATAAATATTATATGTAACCGAAAAGTTCACAAACTTAGTTTACACAGGCATTCTGACAACCTGGGACGTGTTAGACAAGTTGGGTAGGCTATGCTGTCTCGTGGGTACGGTAACGGTTAACTAGCCTAGCTAGCCTACTAATGATAAGATCCAGGATTTCTAGAATTCTACATTTATTTCTAAATGGATGCTCACAGCAGGTAAACGTTCACAAACAATTGAAATAGATACTAGTTATGCAAATCTATTAATGTTCAGTATAATCTCAAATGATGAATTTTCTTTGTGTTGAATTGTTTTTTCAGTACCAGTGTTCCTGTTCCCTTTGGGTCTTCTACATATCCACCACTCCCGATTATAACAAAAAGCTGTCTGGGCCTTTGCTCTTGCGGCCACCACCAATACGTGATGATGCCCCCTTCATTTCCACTTTTAAATCAAGGCTCAAAACCCACCTTTACACCCTTGCTTTCTCTCCCCCTTAATTTGATGTTTTTGTGTTTTATGTGTAATTTTTATTCAGTATTGTTATTTATTTACTTTACTTATTATTTTATTTCATTTTATTGTATATTATTTCATTTTATTTCTTTACCTTTTTTATTATACTATGTACAGCACTTTGGTCAGTGTGAACTGTTGTAAATGTGCTTTATGAATAAATATTACATTACATACTTACTTACTAAACATGACACTGCACATCTGCTATTACTGTTTGTTTTTTGTTTATGTAAAGCACATTGAATGACCTGTGTATGAAATGCGCTATATAAATAAACTTGACTTGACTTGACTTGACTTGCTTAAAGGAGTCCTAGAATTCAAAACCACATTCACCTTGTTACTGTTGAATTTAGGCTGCGAGCAGTGTCCAAAGGACAACACCAAAGACTTTACCGCGTCCCCCGCCTGCTTTCGTATGCAAATTGGGAAATAGAAACAGCCGTGTTGAAATGCTCCAATCTGAACAGAGCTCAGATAACACGTAATAGGCGCCCATCCCCCTTTAGATACACCCCTCGGCCCCTCTCATTTGCATACCTTCGATTAATAATTCTTGTTAAACTGCTCTTACGATGCTAGTATCTAGATATGTGGTCTATGGCAGAGACGTTGTAATGCTAGCGTTATTACAGCTAACTTTGGAGAGTTACTATACTAAGAAATGTACTGATAAAACTTACCAATCTAACACATTCATTCTGTTGGGGAATCTGCTGCACTTCATCTTCGTCAGAACTTTCTTCTGACTCGGTTTATACATGTACGGCTGTATTCCTTATTTAAATCCATTGTTGATAGCTTTATCAAAGACTTTGGCTTTATTTACCAGCAGTAAACGTAGTTTCACTTTGCTCTAGCTTCAGACTGGTGGATTGAGCCAATCAACTTTCAGGACATATCGGCCAATAGACCAATCAGCGCGCATCTCATTTGAATATTCATGAACTTGCTGAGTGGGCGGGAAAAACAAACTGTTTCATTGCAAGGCTTATTTATGACCTTGTATTAGGCGATCTAGCAGTGCTCCTGGGGCGTTTTCAGCCCCACAAATTTACATATGACATTATTTAGGCTCAAAGATCAATTTGTAATGGTCAAAAAATGCGTTCTATGACTCCTTTAAACTTCTACTTGAACTTCAGAAAAAAAGGACAACGAGACACAGTTGAATGCATGAATAGTTTATTGAGTTTTATTGACTTATTTGTCCTCTTGAGAAGGTTCAAAAAGTAAAAGAATACATTTAAATTAAAGTTTTTTTTTGTCTAGTTGAGCTGCACTGGCGAGACCACATGGGAACTCGTCTTAAAGAAAGATCAGATGCAGGGCCCCAGCTGTGGCGCAACTGGCTGGGGCACCTGCACCGCACGCCGCTGACCCGGGTTCAATTCCTGGCCCATGTTCCTCTCTGGTTCCTACCCCTGCTCTCCCTTCCATTCACTTCCTGTCAATATCTACTATCAAAGTAAGTAAAAGAATACATTTAAATTCAAGTTTTTCCATTTGGTTGGTTCAAGTTGCTACTTGAGCTGCACTGGCGAGACCGCAGAGGACCTCCTCTTAAAGATGCGGGTGAAGAGAGAGCATCTCCTCTCAGGAGAGCCAGAGGCGGAGCATGGCTCCTCATCCAATGGGGCTGCAAAGGAGCAAAAAATAGCAGAGGTTCATAAAGTAAAAGAATAAATTTAGATTCAAGTTTATCCGTTTGGTTGGTTCAAGTTGTTACTTGTGCTGCACTGGCGAGACCGCAGAGGACCTCCTCTTAAAGAAAGATCTGATTCAGGTGAAGAGAGAGCATCTCTTCTCAGGTGAGCCAATGGGGCCGCACAGGAGCAAAAAATAACAGAGGTTCAAAAAGTAAAAGAATAAAATTAAATTCAAGTTTTTTGTTTGTCTATTTGAGCTGCACTGGCAAGACCACATGGGACCTCCTCTTAAAGATGCGGGTGAAGAGAGAGCATCTCCTCTCAGGAGAGCCAGAGGCGGAGCATGGCTCCTCATCCAATGGGGCTGCACAGGAGCAAAAAATAGCAGAGGTTCTAAAAGAATAAATTCAAATTCAAGTTTTTCCGTTTGGTTGGTTCAAGTTGTTACTTGTGCTGCACTGACGAGATCGCAGAGGACCTCCTCTTAAAGAAAGATTTGATGCGGGTGAAGATAGAACATCTCTTCTCAGGTGAGCCAATGGGGACGCACAGGAGCAAAAAATAACAGAGGTTCAAAAAGTAAAATTTAGATTAAAGGTTTTGGGGCCTTTTGAAGTGAAGGGTGACAGGAAGTGAATGGGAGAGAGAGCAGGGGTGATATCCGGAAAGGACTGCAGGGCGGGAATCGAACCCAGGTCACCGGCATACAGTGCAGGTGCCCCAGCCAGTTGCGCCACAGCTGAGGCCATTCAAGTTGTTACTTGAGCTACACTGGCGAGACTGCAGAAGACCTCCTCTTAAAGAAAGATCTGATGCGGGTGAAGAGAGAGCGTCTCTTCTCAGGTGAGCCAATGGGGATGCATGGCTCCTCATCCAATGAGACCGAACAGGCAAAGGACTCTGGGGAAACTGAACAAGACGCAGGTTGGAAAAGGTGACTTGATGAATTTATGAATTTCTGATTTAAAAAAAGATTACTACTTCGATCACACAATACAAAATATTAATTTATGAATTAGAATAGATTCACATTTTGGACATGTGGTGCTCCCACTTGGACACAAGCCTGTAATGTACACTCACCGGCAATATTGTCAGTGATGCTGATTGCTGTGGCTCCATCTGCGTTGGCCTTTCTCTGGCTGCCTGACTTGTTTCTCTGATCATCGGAGAGGCAGAGCAGTCAATCATTATTTATACAAATCCTGAGCGTGTGGCATATCATAAGAGTGTTTTAACATAATGTAAAAAGGTCAATTTTACCTTCAGGCAAGACTTAATCTTCTTCATATTTGGAAGGAACTGAAAGCATCCACTCCCTCTCTTGTCTTTCTTAGGTGTAGCGTCATTATCATTTGTCACATCAGTCGTAATCTCGCTGATCAAAGATCTCACAACAATCTTCTCTACTGAGGGGTCTTTTATCTCCAAGGCCAACAGAACACTGTTCTTTGATCCATATTCACTCAGGAGGTTATTGTAGATAACTTTGAATACTTTGCAAATGTTCACACCAGCAGGGCAAAAGTCAGTTTTGGATACACCAAGTGCTGCTGTGAGCTCAGAGAGCACCTTGTTGATAAGTTCTCTGCATTGATCCAGCATATCGTCAGAGAGTGAATCCTCATTTTGTAGCTTTGACAGCAGGCGGATCATGAGCACACACACAAGGCTGGAGTAGTCCGTAGAACCTTCCTGACTGTCTGCACGTTTCTTGTCGTCCAGGAGTCCTAAATCTGGTGTGTTGAAGGCAACATCGTAACCGGGTAAACCAGACTCCTTCAGAAAAGCTTCCATATCCATGGGCGAACGCGTTGCCAGGGAGAGTATATTCATGACGTCAGCGACCATCGCATTCATGGCAACCTGCAGTACCTCTGCCAGAATCTGAGACGGTGATTCCGCGGCGCGGTCCTCTCCGTTTCTGGCCATGGAGCTTAGGCCACCTGGACAGGACACTGAGGCAGCGGCCGACCTCAGGGGGGCCCTTGCACCTGACTTCCATGACGAGGGCAATTTGAAGCAAGGCAGAAATAAATCCCTCACACACTCCTGTGCGAACAAGCCTATGATCTGGCTAACCATGGCTCCTTGAGGTACATCCTGGGCCTGTTTCATGGCAACAAGAGCAGAGTCGGAGGCAGACTTTGCAGCAGCAACAGTTTGTCTACCCTTCAGGAGAATCTGGTAAACATCCTCAATCAGGTCCTGAGAGGACTGAATATGTCCCTGGGAGAGAGCCTTTTCTAATCTCTTCCACACTGAGGTCAGATGACCCTGAGAGGGCGGCCTGCTGGAGCTCTCCTCATTTTGCAAGCCGAGCGTCGAGGTGATGCTGTTCACAGCGCTCACTACGGTTTCGTGCGGTACACACGCAGAAGCCTCATCTTGAGGCAAATCGCTCAGGTCAATGTTCACAGCCACCAATGTGTCTGCTGCCATGGGGGCTGCAGTGGAGACCTCTGGTATGACCACAGACTCTTCAGGAAGGCTCTCCTCACTCCAGTTTGACCAGCTTCCTTCTGAGGTACCAGATAAGGAGGAGAGGGGCCTATCCTGGTCCAGGTCAGTGTGACGGTCCACCATCCCAACATCTTCAATCAGTGAATCAATGACGACCGTTATCTGCTTGACGTTGTCGTCAGAACTTTGGAACTTGCTTGAGTTTGCGAGCTCCTCCTGGATGCAAAGCAAGACTTGGCCGATAGCTTCCTTAGCTGAAGCAGAATGCACAGCCTTCCTTTGGCGGCTTGACAGCTTCGTAAAGAAATCTCTGAGATTCAACTGCAAGCGACTGTACACATCACGTGTGGCGGACCACACTTTCAAATCTTGAGTCAGAGCATCTTGGGCTGGGGAGTTCATCAGGCATCGGACTCCATCTAGAACGGTTCCCACGAGGCTGGATGCGATGGAAGCGGAATCAGAGGCAGGAGAGAAGCCTAGAGGGTTGTCCAACATCACAGGTCCAGTAAAACTTTGCGCTAATTTAAGCAGCACCTGGCTCACTTCCCTAGTCACGGTAGCGTGGAACTCATCGCTGGAGAGTTTGTCTGCCATTTCAGATTTCACAAGGCTGGACTCACCAGAATCACGTGTGCCAGAACAGGCCAGTTGGGTTTCTAGCTCAAGAATAATGCTATCGGACGCTACAGCAGAGCTGGAAGAGTCAGCTGGAACTGACTTTGCCGTGAAGAGCATCAACATCTTTCGCGTCACTGCTTTTGCACAGCCATTGCAGCCCTCACTTTGACGCTTACAGTGCGCAGAGACCTCGGAACACAGGGATTGGGCCTCAAGCTGTTCAACTTGGCCTTTGCCCTTGCATGATACATGGGCGAAAAACTCTCTCATGGTGTCTTCCACACTTTGGAAAATTGTTGAAACACCTGTGAAACAACCTCCTTTTGGAGTCCCATTGTCACACTGCAGGGTCTCAAGATAAGTCCTCATGCCATTTACGAACTGATCAACGATGCGTTTGGCTGCAGAATTCACATCTGGAGTGGTCTGTTCGTGTTCCAGTTGGCATCTGGAGCCCACTGGCAGATTTTCGGACAAATCTTTGTTGAGCATTGGGCCATCAGGCGAGCATTGGCGCAAAGAAATGCAGCCACTAACTGCCGTAAGCATCACATCACTCGCTGCCTTGAGAGCTCTTCTCTTACACTTTTCACTGCCTAGGTTTGAGAGGCATGGAAGAGATGCGCTTGCTGGCCTGCCAGTCAATTGCTCATCACATTTGGTGTCGTCAGTTGGTGATGAGCCGGATGATGACCAGTTGTCGATTTCGGAGAGGATGCCGTCCACAAACTCTTGAACAGGTGTATTCAAAACCCGTTCTCGTGAATACTTGGGCAGGTATGAAAAAGCCACATTATTCAAAACATCTATGGTGCAAGAGTCCAGCTCGTTCTGGGTCATATGGCACACCCTCACAGCGGCAAGGGCTTGGTCACTTTGAGCAAGGAGCCTCAGCTCGGACTCACTAGATCTAGCATCACTCCCGACTTCTTCTCCATCATTTTCTCACTTTGGTGAACAGGAGAGGTTCCACTCAGCTTCTTGAAAAAGTGGCAAAGCATGGCGCGCACTTTGTGATAAAGCCCTCCGGTGACTACGACTCTCTGGTTCTTTAGGAAGTGTGGACGGTCTCCGCCCTGAGCAGCCGATCCCCCCTCTTTCTCACACATGGGCTAGCTTTGAGTGGCCCTAACTGCAGACATGATGTCAGCCACAAAAGCATCAACAATCAGAGAGGCAGTGCTTTGGACAGATGGGGTGGGAGAAGGCAGACCATTGTTTGGTACCGCACTGCTTTGTGGCCGGATCTCAGCACTGAGAACGTCGCTGACGGCCTTTGTTGCCTGGCTATGGAAGTCTTCACAGCTAAGTTTCTGCATCTCTCTGTGAGCCTGGTTAGCCTTTTGGCTGGCAATCTCTTTATCGCTCACTGAAGGCTTTTCCTCTATTAGACATAGCTGAGTATCTTCAACAGAAGTGCTTTTGTCAGTCAAGATTCTAAGAGCACTTTTCATCGATGCCAGCAGTGACTTTGCCTTCTTGTTTCCATCAAAACATGTTTCTGCGGCACTGATAACAGCAGTCATAGCTTCTCCAGTAGTGCACTCTAAGGCTGTGTCCAGCTCTTCATTTTCCTCCACAGCCAAAATGGTGCCTGTCTCAGAAATGGCATGAGCATCAATCAGAGAAGTCACAATGTGAACCAACTCATGGCTCTTGGTCTCCTTGGCGCCATTCGGCATCTTGCAGGCCTTGGCAATGTTGAAATTGACCATGTCAACAACCTCTCTAACGATGGCATGGTTCAAGTGGTTCGAGTTGGCTGCAGGGCCGACTCCATCTAATTTGCTCAGATTCTTCTGAACAGAGTTCCGGATGCTCGCCACGGATATCCCATAATTAGCTTTCAGGAGTCCGCTGAATGAAGCAGCTCCAACAGATGAGCAAGACCTTCCAGACAGAGGAAAACACTTAATCACACTGTATACACTATATTAAAGTCATAGTATCATATTTTGTATCATATATACTGACATTATTACATTATTTCATAAACCTACCGCTTTGGTGACAACTCAACAACAGGCGTCTCTTTGAGGGCAATTACACACCATGAAGGCAGCCTGCTAGTGTCATTCTTTGGAACAATATCCACCAGGTTACCATGCTTAAGAATCATCACATCTTTTTCATCCTCGATGTACATGATTGACGATGATGATGATGACGCACATCTGACTGGTGTCTCACTGCTAGGCTCTTCAGGTTCGTCCACTGCACCTGACGCTAGTGGAGTCTCTGGGTCTCGTATCGCCAGTCTCATAACAGCTGGAATAACAACCTTGATGGCAGTCAAGGACACCACCTGTACTATGCTTTTGCATACTTTGAGGACCGCGACCCTTGTAACCTATTTTGAACAAGGACAACAAATCAGGTTGTTCTGCATGACCTGTTGACCTCTGAAACTAATTGCAGTGCATGAAAATATTGAAAATATTGTATTGAAATATTGTATTGAGAACAATGACAATGACAACCATTCTCAGATTAGCACCACTGTTCTCAACACTTTATGCACAAACTTCATTAAAATGTTTTAAAATAGGTCTTCTAAAGGACATGGCTGCTATTCTTTTGTCATTTTTGTAACATTTGTTATATTGTATTGAAATTACTGATCACTCTAGCAACACCCTGGCAACCGTCTCATTTAGCCAAGCAACAACCTGACAACCACCATTATAATGTCAACCTAGCAGCCATTATCATAATGTCAACATAGCAACCACAAAGGCAATCACTTTAAATAGCATAGTAAACACTGTGATAGCCCTAGCAACACCCTAGCAACAATCTTAATTACCTTAGCAACCACTACCATACTGTAAACATAGCAACCAACATAGCAACCAGCATAGCAACCACCATGTCTACCCTAGAAACACATTAGCAACCATATCAATCACCCTAGCAACAACCAAACAACCACTATCATGTCAACCTAGCAACTGCTTTAGCAACTAACATAATTACCCAAGCAACAACTTGACAACCACCATTATAATGTCAACCTAGCAGCCATTATCATACCCAGTCAGCACAAATAGAGACAAATACGTCTCCAAGACGCCTGCAAGATCTGAACAGCTTAATTACATCGCGTTCCATTTAGAACGTCTTATTTTGATCTTACAAACAGCGGCGGCATCTCACTGAGAATGTGTGTCGTAGTTCTAGATCTTTATCATATTTAATACCTTTATAAGATCTTTGTAAGACGTTAGGGAGATGGATGTCCTATTATGACGTATTGATGAGCATCTGGGATACGGCTGCTAAACGCTGTTTGAAGATCTTAGCAAGACGTATCAGATACGTCTGCCAGATGAGCAAACGCTCTCTAGAATACATCTTACAGCCGTCCAGCAGACCTTTCAAACACATCTTCAAGACGCCTTACAGACGTTCTTGTGCTTACTGGGTAATGTCAACATAGCAACCACAAAGGCAATCACTTTAAATAATATAGTAAACACTGTGATAGCCCTAGCAACAATCTTAATTACCTTAGCAACCACTACCAAACTGTAAACATAGCAACCAACATAGCACCCAGCATAGCAACCACTATGTCTACCTTAGCAGCACCCTAGCAACCATATCAATCACCCTAGCAACAACCAAACAACCACTGTCATGTCAACCTAGCAACTGCCCAAGCAACTAACATAATCACCATGGCAACCTTCATAGCAACCACTTTATTTAACTTAGCAACCACTATGTCTACCCTATCAACACATGTTTGACATATTTACATTGCATTTTATGCGTTTTCATTTCACTGGTAATTCCTTGTAATCATATTTCTAGGTATGTAAAATTATTTTTGGTAACATATTTTAAAAAGATTAGTCACTCACAGGGCCAATGGTTCCTTGAGAAATAGCTGTCCATTGCCTACAGAAGAGGTACAATATTGTATGTCATTTGAGTGCTTTTGCAGATTAAATTGTAAAATACTATTTCAGGTAGGACAAAATGAGACACATACTCTTTCTCCATGTCCTTTAAGTAGGTACAGACTGACAAACCCTCAGGCAGCCTCACGGTGTGGACTTTCACCATCTTTTGCTCCGCAGAGGGTGAGGGAGGTGTTAGCGGAGCTGCTATACAGACAGAACAATACAAATTTAGGTTCCAGGTTACAAATTCATTTTGATATCGCAACACGTAGGCTACATTTCGTGTTACAAAACAGAATGAAGGGGGTATAAAGCCTTACCGTCATCATGTGTGGCACTTTGCTCCTCAGCAACCAGTCTTTCACTGGAATTCACCATTTTCTAGATATTAAATAGCAAGCTTTTTTTTTTTTTATCACTGAAAGGCACTTTCTAAATGACATGTTGTTATTTCTATTATTATTATTATCTATAATAAATAATTCCCAGTAATGGATATGGCTAGCTGAGATTTACCTACCTCATCTCACTGATTTATAAAGAATACAATTCTTTATAGATCAGGTATGTCTCAATTCGACCAGAGCATTTTCAGAAATGGGCTTCCCTGTAATCAATGTGCGATCAACTGAATGAAATATTGCTGAGGAGAACTTTGGATAATTTATTTCATTGTGACATCACAGTCGAGCAGGCCAGGCCCAGGCTACGTCAGACGCATCGTGAACTCTGTCAACTTTCCCATGTTCCTTTTTTCACAAACCTGCTACAGTTTTTCCATTTAAAACAAATATGAATAATGTAGCCATTCAACCTGCTTTGAATAGCCATGCGTTGGCTGACACTGAGGAAATAAAACATTTAGGAGAAATAAATTCCCATTATGATGACATTTAGAAAAGAGTATGCAACCGAACCAAATGACCGACTTACTTTGACCTCTCACTGGTGGTTTGATTTATTGTACATTCTATAACGGATAGTTCCGGTCCTTGATTATGATTGGCTGAATCGCGTTCGATGCCGTTGTATATAGCCAAGGGGGCAGGCATATTCCCGGAAGTAGAAACACGAAATGAGCTGGTGATCAACACTCTGCTAACTCCCTTGGACGGCCATAGATTTCAGATTTTTTTGCGATCCCATAACTTCATATAACATGTGCCCTTTGTCTCCCTAATAGCTTCTGTGTATTCTATATAGGGTATTGAAGGCAAAATTAATTCATTTCTTCCCCGTATATTACGTTGGTTTCCCGTAAAGAAGTATTTTAGCATGTCTGTTGTAGGGAAGCTAACGTTCGCCCGTAATGTTTGGATAAGAAGCTGAGTGAGCCTGCACGAAAACCATGACGGAGAGTCATTCGCAAGATCAGTGAAAATGCGTGTAGCCTACGGTAGCCTACTGTTTGATATGGTAAAGCATTACCTAGAGGCAAGTACACATAATAATAATATTAAAAAACGAACGTTAACAATTTCAGAGGTTTTCGATCTATCAGACGAGTTACAGCAGGCTAACGTCACGAACTGAGTACGAGTCTGCGCAGTACGACGGAAAGTAAACGGAATTTTGTTTCAGCCCCCTTCCATAGAGAACAACGGAGTCTGTTTGTCCATTTCTTTTAGGTCTATGTATATAGCACGATAAACACACACCTTGACCGCATTTCGTTCTATAGTAATGCGCTAGCACAAAACTAGCAGTGGCTGCGTCTTGTTGTTGCTTGGCAACCATTCATATGGAGGGAATATATTTCTTGGCGGAAGAATGATTATCTATGAATACATCGTTACTTTTTCGTTGATCTGCCTTTGTTTCATGAAATCTTTCTAGATCGACGTGGTAACCGTTATAGAAAAGCAATAAGCCACTCGAGTCCGTGCGTTATACTGTATAATCGAACAGCTAAGGGGGTTTTAGGCACTCCGCTTCGCGTCGTGCCTAACAACGCCCCTTAGCTGTTCGATTATACAGTATAACGCACGGCCTCTCGGGGCTTATTGCTTAAACATATGTGAGAAAATAAACAAAGAACAGAAGTCACTTTTCACATTTCATCATGAAGGCTGCTCCTGAGCCGAAAGGGTAAGGTAATGTGATGATTTATGGTGAAATGTGTTGTTCTTTTCAGCGTAGCTGTGTTTCAAACACGATCGAAAACAAGAGGTCTGGCATCATCATGATAGCATGTGCTGGAGGAAATAGCAGCGTTTATGATAGCTAATGTACACAGTAACGCTGCTGCTAACTTCGGCTAACTTGCACTACTCCGAAGGCGAATGCAAGTATATTGACATTGGCGATATATCAATTTGTATCCAAGAACCATATTTCAGAAGTAATAAATCCGCTTTACAACTTGGTAACTACAGTCCTAGTTAGTTTGCCCTGCGAGCCAGGGTTACGCTATAGCGTTTCAGTAAACACTAACAGAAAGTTTTGCAGGATTTTAAGTTCTTAAGTATTTCAGAAATTCGGATACACCCACAGTAATGTGTAACGTACATCAAACATCAAACATCAAGTTTATCATACGGTGGTCTAGCTTGAACTGCTGCAGAATGAAAAGGAACCAGTAGCTATCTGTGTTTAGCGTTTGCATCTTGACAGTCGAAATTCTAATGGTCCGGAAGGGCCATTTTTGTTATTGTTTCGGAACATGAACGCCTTTTGTATGGGTTTGACTATGAAAGCAAACAGATGGACTCGGTTGGCTTTTAAAGAGTCAACAAAGCAGAAGGGGTCTCCAACCCTTATAAAACACATCAAGCATCTAATCGTTTCTGACAGATATACGTTTTAATGAAGCTTCTCTGAACAGTTGAAGTAGGCTAATGGCATGAGATTATTGCATGTAGATTCATACAATCTTGAAAGGCATGAGAGTACATTGTGTTCTCTGCCCTTTAAACACCAATTGCAGATTTCCTCAGCCTGGTTCACTGTTTGTCACACACACACACACACACACACACACACACACACACACACACACACACACACACACACACACACACACACACACACACACACACACATATGGAGAGGGATTGAGGAAGGCTATCACGGTACAGTATGTTTTATACAGTTGCATAACAGCACGGTCCATTCTTCTCATTGGACCATTCTCATCCCAATAGGCTGCATTCTTGCCTACAGAGTGCATGTATGTCTACTATAAAACAGTTGCCAAGAAAGTGTCAGGTCCCCCGTCATGAGTGTGTGTGTGTGTGTGCGTGCTGTTCAAGGACACAGTGTTCCTGCAAACAGATCTCTGCACTCACAGGATTTCCAGCGTGCCTGACCGTGTGTGTGTGTGTGTGTGTGTGTGTGTGATTGTGTGTGTGTGTGTACTGTCCTGATATTGTGGTAGTCAGTGTAGAGCAGAGCTGGCGATCGAGCTACAATCAGGTGTTCCCTACCAATTCCTTCACCAAGCTTTCACTGTGTGTGTGATGGTTTCCCCACCATGGTTTTTGCTATAGGTTATTTAAAACATTTACAACTAATGTGAACATAGGCTTTAAGGCTGAATCGGTATGATCTTCACTTACAATTTACCAAAATTGCTGAATATCGTGTCCATTGGTGTAAGCTGCAAAAGTAAATTAGCCCTGTGTGCACTACAAGTCATAGCCTGCCAACGTTTTTATTTTTTTAAAGTTAGCTGTGTAAATGAATTTACAAACGTGACAGACACTGTCATATAATAATCTTTGAATATTGAATCTAATATTTACTCTTTATTCTTTGCTTTGTGTGCCTTTGTACGTCTTATAGGAGCAGTGAGGGAGAATCGCAAGTCTGAAAAAGCCGACATGGAGATAGCCGACGCCGGTTTAAAGCAAAGATTATAGAGCGCTCTATGATCTTTGGTTTAAAGTAAGTTAGCCCTGTGCACTACAAGTCATAGCTATCCTAGCTAGCCTACCTGCCAACGTTTTTTTTAGTTAGAATTTCTAGCTGGATAAATGGATTTACAAACGTGACAGAGACGATACTGTCATGTAATAATCTTTGAATATTGAATCTAATATTTATTTTTTATTCTTTGCTTTGTGTGCCTTTGTAGCCTACGTCTTACAGGAGCAGTGAGGGAGAATCGCAAGTCTGAAAAACCCGACACGGAGATAGCCTGCCCTACACAGTAACCTTGCTGTCGGCCGCGGGGTGGTCGCCTTGCCCAGTCCCACCTAATGAGCAGTAAAGCCGACACGGAGATAGCCTACGCCGGTTTACAATTGCTTTCGGCCGTGGGGTGGTCGCCTTGCCCGGTCCCACCCAACTAATGAGCAGTAATGTGCAGTGTTCACAGTAGGTTTTACTTGGTTTTGTATTTGTTTTTCTAAACCGTTTTTAACATTGATCTTCTTTAACGTTGTGATTATGTGCTGGATTCAACAAATGATTGTTCATGTTGTGTTAGCCTGTAATGTTGGATTCAAGTTCGTTTGGCGAAGTTTGTTTATCAACACAAGACAATGAAAATGGAAACAAATAGGCCTACATTTGGAAAGACACATTACGTTTACATTTCATATTGGTTTGTGCTATGTTAGGGCACACTGTAGAGTTCTCTTTTGCATTTTCAAAATAAAAAATACTTTGAAAATTACAAATTGTGTGGGTATTTTTTGTATGATAGCCTAACTATGAATCACGGACCAGGGCCAGATGTAAAATATGAATCGTGGATCTGGGCCAGATGAGCCCCAAATGTAGAATATGAGTCACGGATCCGGGCCAGATCCGCACCAAATGCGATGCCATTAACAACGGTACTGGGCCAGTTTTGGCCCAGCTCTGTTTCTGATCCGTAATTCGGAACTGTTCCGGTATTGGGCCGTTGGAAAAAAAGACCCCGGCGGAGATCCGTATATCGGATTTGGGCCAAATGCAAGTGACGATTTGGCGCAAATCTGGCCCAAATACATTTTGCTGTCTGGGTAGGCTACTAATGAAGGTGCTACTATTAAGCTATTTTGTGCATTTGATTGCATTTGCCAGTGACAATTCAGATCGCGGTCGTTACCGTTGGTTTCCTGTAGCGTTTTTTATTTATTTATTTTTCTATGTCCGAATATTGGGGGGGACACGTCCCCCTCAATGTCTATGGTGACTACGGCCTTGATTGACACTGAAGATCGTTAGATGTCATGAGTTTTAATAAGCTAGCATCAGTTAAAGGCTGGCTTACATTGTACGATGTTGGTCTGTTTTAACATTCGGCGACTAAATTTCCAAAATCGGGCGGAAATCATGCAGTTGTACTGGAATCCCGGCGCGCTCTCCCGTCAACTAAATCATTAAACTTTAGTGTAAGTGTGCGTTCAGACCAAGACCGTCAAAAGCGTCAAAGTTGCTGGTGAAGCTCATGGCTCGACGCTCAACCCAGTTCGGCACCGAAAACGTCAAAGCCATGACGTGAAACATTCGGACAAAACACAAGCAGCAATACATTGACATTCTGATTAGTTGACGCCGAACCGTGTCATACCTCATTACCATAAAGTTAACTGAAGGGCCCATCACATTACAGGCGGCATGCGCTGCGCTCACCGCTAGAATGCTCTTGGTTGAAGTAATGTTCTAACGTTTGTTGTTGTGGTTACCGCTGGGTTCCGCGCAAAAGACCATTGACTTACAGCGCGCCGCGGTCAAAGTTCAACATATTTCAACTTTGACCACGGTAGCGTAAGAGCGATAAAACGGCAAAAATGCCGCTATACTGAGCGCAGCGGCAGACCAGTTTTTGCGCGTTCAAACCATTGAAAGTAATGGGTTTCATAGCGCATGCCGCGTGTGATGTGATGGGCCCTTGAGGCGCAACTTTTTTTTGACGCCCGTGAAGCTTATGAAGCGACGCTCACGTCCAGAACGCTTTTGACGCCGGTAACGCCGACTCTCCATAGAAAATTAATGATTTCCGACGCTCTTGACGCTTTTGACGGTCTTGGTCTGAACGCACAGTAAAGTACCAATCTTAGCGGCTTTAAGTCCGTCGGAGTCAGTCTTTTTCTAGTTTTGCCGTTACGACAATATCAAACATGTTTGATATTATCGGAAGTCTTTTCAGTCGTGGCTCATGCAAATAGTGATGTGAACTTTAAAAACCAATAGTGACCTCGCTCCAACACCAAACAGAAGGGGCAAAATAGGCGACAGCTGTAGCTTATATGATTATTTGTTATTTAATTTCTTATAAATTATTTTACGTGACAGAACAGCTTACATCTGTTAGGGATGTCACACATGAAACAATGCTGCAGAAACGCGAAAAAATTACTTTGATATGTGTATAGGCTATCATATGAGTTCCTGTTGATGATGACGTGTAGCCTAGTGCACGATGGAAATAATGTGAAGGAATCTAGTAGCAGTCCTGTAAATAGTGACCCACACAGTCTTTGCAAAATCTTAATCTGAGACTGGCATTCAAGGGGGGGAAGTCCTTTTCCCCACCGGAGATGAAAATAATTTAGCAGAGGTATGGATAGGAAAACTAGAGGGGGGGAAATCCCTACAAATCGCACCCTGACTATAGCTCCGCTTAAACCCTCTGTGATCAGCCCCTCCATCCTTTTCCTCACTTTATAACCCAGGGTGACAGCCTATTTTACTCAACTGCTCCGCCACGGAGGCTCTGTTTTCATCTGGGCCTGCTTGGTCTGTTTGTTAGCAAGATAACTCAAAAAGTTTGGATTTCGATGACATTTTCAGGAAAGGTCTGAAATGGGAAGAAACCATTTTGGGAGTGATCCTGATCACCGTCTGGATCCAGGAGGCGGTTATGTTCATCATCATATCATCATAGCATAGCGCACAAATTTTATTAAAACTCTTGCATTCAAGTTGACTGTACAATGTTTTCCAACTCCAAGAGCCAAGACTCAAAAGGGCCTGTCCCAAGGAGAAAAAGTATTGGCCTACCTTGAAACTGAAACACACGTGGGGAAACTGAACAATCCAACCAGTAGACTATTATAAGCTAGCCAACTAATGTGCTACTTTGTTTAGCCTACAATATTTTGAGGCTTCAAGCCGACAGCTGAATTAAAGAGGCAGAGTTGTAATATGAATCATGAATGTCATGAATATCCAAAATTTTAGTAGGCCTATGTAGAAAGCATTATACAATACATAAAGATTTATATATGCATATTCCTTATATTGTGTTTCAAATAAAGACAAGCTTTTTCTACACCTTATTGTTAAAAAAATCATTCACATTATATGAAAGGAGTGCGATAAAAGGTGACCTTGTGGCGTTAAAGGCGATGCAATGAATTTACTTTAATACTACTTTTTCTCCTTGGGACAGGCCCTTTTGAGTCTTGGAGTTGGAAAACATTGAGATGATCATTAACTTGAATGCAAGAGTTTTAATAAAATGTGTGCACTATGCTATGATACTAACCGGATTTAATTATAATTTCGCTAGTCCAAAGCCATCGATGGCTTTGCGCTAGTCGTCATTGATTTCACGATTGTGAATGAACATGTCGATGGGCGGGTGTTCATTGAGCGCGCAGCGCACGAGAGAGCGAGGGAGAGCGAGAGAAAACGGTCCTAGGAGACCGGGTTTACTATACAGTTTGGTAAAGTTGCGCACATAGTCAACAATAGCCACGTTTACATGACAACTTGTGAAAGAAATGATATGCTTTTACCCGAGTGCGACCAGAGTGCGAACTTAAATTTTTTTCAGGCACACTTTTGAACATTTTGGGCGCATAATGTTGCACTCTGGAGCCCTGTCAACATGCAATGGAAATCAGGTAAATTCGGAATATCTGCTTTTAACCTTTATTTAATTTAATTATTATTCAAACAGGTTTTAAAAGTCCACCCAGAGACGTACCCTTCATAATAAATGAATATCCTCCTGCCTGCAGTTTTGTTCAGTTTAAAGCAGGTTGTGTCATTCATGTGTCAGCAAAGCGTTAAAGCTAACATTACATTTTGCTACAGTTTACAGCTAATGCTAAATTTACTTAGACAGACTCATGAAAACATAGTTCTTTGTTCACTGAATATAACCTTTACAATTAACTACAGTTAACATACCAACAACTACCAATATGCTTGCTTTGGTGGAGCTAACGTTTGTCAGCTAATGTTAGCTAACACAGTCGAAATCTCTTCACAAGCCACAGACGGTAGCTGCTAACAATCATGCCAAACAACATTTTCCTAATCCATTCAGGGTAGCTTCGTACGTAACTTACTGGGTGGTTTTGGGAGGTGAAATTACACACAACGTGAATTCTATGTGTTAACATTAGCTGGCTAACGTTACTGAACATGTTCTTTGTCAGTCTGCTATAATGTGTTATCCAGATCATCTCCATACATTTTGTATTAGCAGAGCTGCTACCGTGTTGTTTAAAACAACTCCATGACTAGCTGCTAACATGAAACACTTGAAAACCGGGAGGACATGTTCGAAGCCTAGATAATCTTTTTTAGAATAAAGAGCAGTGTAACAGTTTGAAAATGCACGTACATGCAGACAATATATTGTTTATGATGTAGTACCTGCTGTTGAAATGTTATATTGTTATTTGTCTGGTGGGTAGATCAGCTCATGTGTAGCCGGCCGTAATACTGCCACGTGTTAACTTTTAGCTATGACAAGTCTTCAAGACCTTGGATATGCTTGGAACTTGAAGCCTCACAGTCATTTGGAGGAATTTCAGAAGGTTACATTGTGCAAGGGCTACTGTTGTGGACAACAAACTGTAAGTTAACTTCAGTATTATTTGCCCCTGTTTGCAGTTGAGATTAATGTGCAGCGATAATACAACTATATGGGTGAATGTTGTAAAGTTGTAACGTCAACATGGGCTAGCCATAAACCTGAAGTTAGCCATATTAAGAACAGGCTACCTGAGAAGTGGGAAGTCTCCTTGGTTATTTTGAGTATTTTCAGAATTTCAAGGGCTATTATTGTGGACTACAAATGGTAAGTTAAGCAAGTTTCTGTTCATTTCGTATCTTTGCTTGCGTTTTTCAGTCAAGTGCAGGAAGTTCTGATATAAAAGTAATATAACTATAATTCAATGTATTTATTCAGTAGAGTAGACAAAACTTTGTAATGCAAAGTATTGCTCAAAATACCTAAAAATCTGAACAATACGCCTCCAGTGAGAACTGTCTGCCACAGCTCTAAGAACGACTTGTCTGCAAGGTTTGCCCTGATGAGGGCCTTCAGCTGCTGCCATTCCTGATGGACCTTGTCAGTCTGGCATGCACCACCTTGTCCATAGAAATACAGGGAGAGAGATTAGGGTGGGGTATGGGAACATTTAGTTGCGCAACATAACAGCAGCCGTGGCCTACTGGTTAGGGCTTCGGGCTTGTAACAGGAGGGGTGCCGGTTCAATCCCCACGGCTGAAGTGCCCTTGAGCAAGGCACCTAAAGGCCTAAACACACCAACCTGACCGGCCGACTGTCGGCAGAAAAGCAGTCGGACTATCAGTCGGGCTCTCGTTTCCCCTGGTCGGTCAGAAAAGCCACTGAACACACCGAAGCGACGTCGATTATACACTAATCCAGCGCGAACTTTATGGGCCATTTATTCGCCATTACTGCGTGCCTGCGAGTGTGACGAGTGACACTTGTCTGTGCTTTTCAATGAAAGCATCCTGTCAGAGAATGTCTAACGAGAGGACTGCTAATGAATGAAAATGTCAGGTGAAGGGGAACATTGGATCAATGATGTCAGACTGTACCAAAACTTACCAATGAAGGTAATTTATTAACACCATAAGGTATTAAGACGTGTATTAATGACAGCTAACTTCTGCAACAGCCGCCTATGGAACCAACGAGCTAATTTCTTAGCAGCCAGGCACGCAGTAATGGCGATTTTGTGTTACTTCCGTGTTTCGCTGGATTAGTGTATATGTTCTGTGCGTGCGTGAAGTGTGATACATTACCCATAACTGCAGGCTTCAGTTGGCCGGGTAGATATCATGCAGGATTCGCGGAACTAATTGCCACTAGTTTTCGGACTTCTCTGATTAAGCAATAACAAAATATAAATATAAGTCTATAGTGTGTATTATTTTATTGCCATTGCTTGTGTGTGATGCTAACGAAAGACTCTCTTGGGCACGGAATAAATAACTTTTCGCCCGTTAACCTGGCAGCGTGATTTGAGACGGAGGGCAGGAAGTAAACATGGAGAATACGTCTGTGGAGGAAGCTGTTAATTGACAGATATGTGACCGGTACCTCATGAAGATGAGTGAGTTTTTGGTAGCTAATTTCAAATAGCCTAAATAAACATGACATGTAATAAACAGTACACTGATGTAATAGCATTAAGCTGTAGGCGAGTGAATATCCGAGCATAGTCAGTGTCACCCAGAAAGGGTACAAACATCGGCTGGGGCTGGGCATGGGGCTGGGCCAGGGCCTGGGCCTGGGCGCCTCTGTATCCCTCTACCAGCATAGTCATCATTCTCTCATTGGAACGGCCGTTACTCTCCATAAGAGCAGTCAGGAGCCTCTCCTTCCTCTCCTCTGACTGTTGAATCTGACTTTGTATAATTTGATTTTGCTGTGCAAGCATTTCTAATATGAACTGCTGGTGCTGAGATGTAGGCCTAGCCCTTCTGGAATTCCTCCTCTTGCGGTACTGACCTAAACGGTAAAAGACAGAAACTTCAGTGGGCTGTATGTTGTCTGTAAGGAGTGTGGCTTTTCTATAATGCAGTTAAGTGGGGCAGTTAAAGTGGGGTAGGAGGGCAGTCAGGTGTGTGTGTGTGTGTGTGTGTGTCTGGTAGGAGGGCAGTCAGGTGTGTGTGTGTGTGTGTGTGTGTGTTATATGGAGTATGTCAGGTCATTCAGTCGCCCTACATTCTTTTTACATTTTTACAATTAACCAATCACCTGGGTTAATGCTTGTTCAGTTGCAGTGATGTCAGTAGGCCTACAAGCTGATCCGTCTTCGCCGTTCACGTCATCTTCTGCAGTGCCATCTTGATGACATAATGAAAATAAATCAAAGAAAACGAGAGTACAGCACTCCTAGTCATGTGTAACTTTTTTCTTTATTCTTGCCTGTGAACTAGGCCTGCACGATTCAGGGAAAAATATGAATCACGATTTTTTAGCTTAGAATTGATATCACGATTTTCTGCCACGATTTTTTCCCCTCGCAAAGTGCAATGTTTTTTGCACACATGAACCATGACAAAAACAAAACTAATTGGCAGTAGCCTACCAGACATAGATTTTTTTGGGCATCTATAGCACATTGCCTATCACTACGAGCCTAAACATAACTGCATGGCCTTTTTTTTTTTTTTTTTCATTGAAGCCTTCATTTACATGTGTGTGGAGTTGGCTCAAGAAACATTAAGATAGTTATAAACTGTCTGCATTTACAGTCAATGTGCAATATCTACAAAATAAATAATTCATTTTTGATAGGCTAAATGGCCAATTGATGCTCCTTTTCTTTAGATACTGAAGTTTCAGTTAGTTGCAGGAGGGGAGTAGCATTTGTCCAATGTGTGCATAATGTTTCGAAATCTGTCACGTTCTAATGTTTATTGGAACCATATAATTATTATTTTGCTAGATGGTAAGCAATTACCTCTGTTATTACCTTAATACCTCCGCCAAGGAGGTTTTGTTTTCATCAGGCTTTGTTTGTCTGTTTATTAGCAAGATAACTAAATGACATTTTCAGGAAACGTCTGAAATGACCCAAGAACAAAACGATTACATTTTGGGAGTGATTCGGATCACGGGTCTGGATAAAGGAGGCGCATCTCGGAGTGCTTATGTAGGCTACTGTTATGTGGGTATGGCGTCGCATTGTGCAAGGTGTCCGTAGCCTAATGGATGTCTGCGTTGTTGAACAACTTTCGGACCTCTTGCCTTGTAGCCTAGAACTTCATCATATTGCTGGCTTTTGTTAGTTAAGATTTGTGGTGTTTCCTCGCAGTGCTGCACCGAGGGAAAGGCATAGGCTGCCTTGCAAATCACACGAGACTGGCCCTCGTCAAAGTCAAGTCAAATGTATTTATAAAGCGCATTTTCGTAGGCTATATATTTTTGTTTGAATCCAAAATACATCCACACCACTGAATGAAAGCCTGTATCGGAACGAGTCTCGTCACTAGTAGGCTACCTTGCTTTCATCAATAGCCTATCCATTTTTACTATCTCCTGTTGCACTAGTTCGTCGATGTTGCAGCATTTGCTGTTACAGCTGGACTGATCCGAACTACTGCTTTCTCCACAAGTGAAACACGTGACTAAAAGGCGCTTTGTCATTGGCTGAGGGTGAAGCCCTGAGCTTTGTGAGAGGAGAGCCGGGAAGGAAGAGCAGCGCTTGGGAGCGTTTTAAAAGTTTAAAGCTCACAGAAGAAATTAGCGCAAGTGCTGCATGAATTAAATGACTCATTAAATGAAATGTGAATCGAAATCAATTAAAAATTAAATCGCACACAGGGGTGAATCGAGATCGCGATTTTATAACGATTTATCGTGCAGGCCTACTGTGAACAGATGTTTCGGGGTTCTCCCTTCTTCAGTGTCAGTTCCGTATGGGCACAAGCACCCAGTCAGCTTAATATTTTGTGAGTTGAGCGCGTTCTATGAACTTTATTGATAAAAACACACACAGGCCTAATTAACTCCAGTGTTATGCTCAAACATGCTGGCTAGTTGGCTATACTTGGCTACTTCACACTTGTAAGCAAATCGTTAAACTTACCGGCGTCCGTTAGCGTTACATCAAATCCAATGTCCACCCCGCGGTCGTCCATGTTTGACAACGGTCTGTGTCTAAGAATGCCGTCCATTAGATCGAAAAATTGGAAGTTTGTTGGGTGAGAGCCACTTGTGGCATTTTTGCAGCGTAATAGGTGCTTTTCAGCATTTTCCATCGGTTTCGTACCTGCTCTGGCAAACGTAAAAACCCCTCTTCCTTCATTCGGTCGGCAACCTTTTAAACATATCTCCGTTACGGTGTTTTTCGTCCATCCAGATACCTCATTATGTCCATCTCCTTTAACACTCGTATCATAACGATCGTTTCCCCCTCGCTCCAAAAGTGTACTTTCTTTCCAGGTCCAGCCATTTTTTTCCAGCGGTAGCTACGTTAGAAGCAGTAGGCTACTATCAGTAGGCTAACGTTAACAATAACAGTAACAGCAACAGAAACTGTAGCAGTGCCTCGCTCACAAACACCTTTATTAGGCAAACAAATGCAAAGAGGGCTAGGTTACTTACCTCCAAACATTCAGCTTACTGGACAGCAGCGCTGCTTTCAATGTCATGTAAATTAAACACCTAACGCACTCGGAAGTGCAAATACGTCTCAGTTAGGCTAGTCTCGCGATGATGGGGAGAGCAATAGACATGAATTTAATAGGATAATCTTATTTAACCGTAGACTTTTATGATTCAGTGTACCACAGGCTAAAGTCTAAATAAAATGCAATAACAATGCGAGTTATATAAATGATGTTCATGATGTTCATGTACTTTCAATAGGTCTGCTACGTTATCAGTCAGCAACTACTTAAGGTGAAATGACACAGCAGAAAATAGATTGGATATTAAAATCAAGGAACATTTATTTATTTAACTAAGTGCATTAAGTTGATCTTCATGGCCATTGGTAGCTGGTGTTGACTTCGTTCTTCCCCATCTTCCACTTGGTGGTCACCTGTGTTGTTAATATACCCTGAAACATAAACAGAATAATATATACTTTAGTTGAAAATGTTCTTTACAAAACCTAACATGAAATAAGACGTTATGTCATGAAATGAGTCGATGTTATAATTTTTACTTTTAAACTTTTACTTTTATATCAACATATTTACTGGTGAAACATCTATCTTTATCACAGCTATTGTGTTCTCAACCACAGTTGTGTTAGAGTACTTACATTTCACTGGCACAACTGGACTGATATCCAGAAATGCTGCCAGGAGCTGATATGTAGATATGGGGAGATGAATGTAACAGCCAGAATAGAATGAACAGGAATTAACTGGAAAATACAGAAAAACAGGTATTAAATCACATATCATGATACAATAGAATATTAAAACTGATACTGATAACCAAAGGTGCTTATCTTATTGAAAGATGTTTCAGGAAATAGGCCAGGGTTGGTGGTATTTCATTGGTGCTCTCTGAATAGTAATAAAAACAAGAGGAAACTCGTATACTTTCCTGCAATCTACTTACCTGAAAATATGGTATCCTCTAGTAGCTCAGGTATACCCATGTCCCACAATGCAGTCTCTAGATATGCCAAAATCAAGAAGACAACATGCAGTATGTATTAGGGGTGTGCAAAAAAATCGATTCACATTCGAATCGTGATACCGATCCCGAATTGATTCATAAAATTCCCATTCCCATTTAATAATACATGGCAAGCACTTGATTAAAAGCACATGCACTTTTAATCCAGTGTTTGCCATGTATTATTAAAGTTTTTTTTTAAATATTTCCTAAAAATCTCGCTTATGGATTTCCTTCAGTTCGAGGATGTTTATGTGCTCCAACGTCCATGGGGGTTGCCACATATTTCTCGCCGTCCGTCCTTCCCAGACAGCTCCCCAGCCTGTCAGGGACGAGTCCGTCGAAATTACCTGTCCCCTGTGTAGGGATGGGAATCGAAAACCGGTTCTCGTTCAGAACCGGTTCCCCATGTTTAGATTCCTTGGAATCGCTTGGCAGTTTTGCAAACGATTCCCTTATCGATTCCAATGGGCACGAAGGACGTTGCCACGCAGGTTGCGTAGCTTACGCAAGATACGCAACGTCCGTGGCGTCGTCAAGTTCAGCGCAGCTGACTGCCATGGATGCAGCACAAATGGGTTTACACCCGAAAGGATGACAACAGGGCAAGTACAAAGCAAAGTGGATATTTCTTCAACAGGAGGAAATACTACCAATGTGCAGAAACATTTCCGTAGGCTACAGTGAGTTCTATGACTTTGTAAGTAGGCTACACCGAACCAAAAGAAGAAATCAATCAGTGGTTGCGCAATGACATGTAGCCTATCGATGCATGACAAACACACAAAACTTCATAAGGCTAATGCAGAAAAGTATACACCAGCGTTCAATGCCCATTGCCCAATCAGTCTCAAAGTTAGTTTAAATAAGGTTATTAAAGTTAAGTACATTTGACGTTAGAGCACAAATGCAGTCCAAAACTGAAAGCACTCGGAGGGCGCAAACCTCCGCCAGCACCTCTGCAAAAGGGTTTAGCAGTAGCTAAACTTCATAATGATTATGATAAATGATATAGCCTAATAATAATAATAGCCTAATAAGTAATAGGCTAAAGGCTTACATTTAAAGAATCAAAGAAAGAAAGCTGAATAGCCGTCTTGGCAGAAACAGGCAAATTGCGCGGACTGGTGCGATAGCCATAAGTCCTCCTCTCTAGGTCTCTTTGTGTAGGCTAGGCCTATGTGCAAGGGCAATCAAGAAGCAACAGAACAAGAAAAAATGTATTGTTTCTATCATGTGTCTTAACCTATTTGATGGAATGAGTAGGCTTTAGGCTAAGCCCGTGAACGCAAAGCAGATAAAACTTGCGGTCTTTATGCAACGTGTGTTGGCAGCCAAAATAATATTGCAAACGTTGCTTACAATCCTTAAATTATGACCCGAAATTATATTTAACTGAAATAAATAAGAGCTCTTCTTAATATTTTATATTGTTGATTAGTTGGTTTGATATTGTTGTCAATTAAAAGTCGTTGTACACCATGGGTTTCCAACACACTCGCTTGCCGCCCCGTTCTGAGGCTGAAGCAGGAGACGACATTTAAACACAATTGGAGGCATTCAAGCCAACGTATTTAATTAAAAGTAGACTAAATAATGCATAGGCTACCTAAATACTCAATATAGGCTACTTGGCTAATGCCTACTGAATAAGGTTTCCATAAGCCTACAGCACCCACATTCAATGAATGAATGAAAGCGGCGCTCTGTCTCGTAATAAACAGCAGGTGGAAATACCGACACTGTTTCAACTACATGAAACGCAATCGTGATGCATCAAATACCCCCGAGCTTTCAGTGGTCATCAGTCACAACATTTAGCAATATAAGCAAACTGTCCAAAATTAATTAAATCCCAAACCAAATTGAAAATCTTTCGATTTTGATAGCCTACCGGTATGCCTATGTCTCACAACGAAACACGCAGACGGCCTGTCTCCAGTGCACGTCTGCCCCAAATAAAGTCCTCTGCTTTGTGCAGCCTAAGCAAATAAAAATAATCTAGCCATAATTTGAGGATATATGGTATAGTTTAGCATAGACCTTTGAAACTATAGAGGTTTGGTTTAGCATAGTACCTACTTTTAAACAAACACTTTTTTTCTGTTTCACCGTTCATGTGCCATTTGCCTAGTTGTAGCACCTGCTATTTAACCGTTAACATTAAATGAACGCAACCATCTCATGCATTTAATTTAGAAGATGACTGTGACAAGGGGCAGACTGGCTCAGAGGCTGGCAGTACATGTCTTAAGCCTACCTTACACTGACAAGATTTGGGAAAGATTCTGAATATCGTCAAAGATTGTAGTCTTTTAACTAATGCCCCTCATTCAGACTTTACTCAAAAGACTACAGTCTTTCAAGAATCTTTCCCAAATCTTGTCAGTGTAAGGTAGGCTTTAGTCTACCTCTAGCCTCTCTTTTCACTTCTGAACTGAACTAAAGTTGATGCTACTTGATCGATTTGTTATTTTCTCCAAATGAGAGAATCGATAAGAGAATCGATAAAGAACCGAATCGTTTCGCAGAATCGAAAATGGAATCGGAATCGGAAAAATCTTATCAATTCCCATCCCTACCCCTGTGTGGAGGGCCCGCCAATGGGACACCTCGGAGCAAGAACTCCCGGTCCCTCCAAGGGCGAAGGGCTCGGATGCAAGCCCGGGACACACGCAGCCTCACCTGCCTCTCGCTCTTCGGGTGAAGACAGAAGGCATTGAACCAGCACTGCAGGGGGCGTGCCCTCTACCGCGGCCCTGCATGTGCCCCGCTGTTGACCCCCTCTACCCCTGGAAAGGGAATATGGGGTTGATCTCTGGTGGGGTGGACGAAATTGCCGGTCACCAGAGGCCTGTGGGATGTTCCCCCTTGGCGGAGGCCGGGCTGGCAGCCGCGGCCTATATCTGCCTACAGACGCCCCGCTGACCGTTGAGGCAGGCTTATGGCACACACGCTGGACAGCTTCCCTCGACGCTGCAGCACATTCAGCGCGGACGAGCACCTCCTGGGACCCTGGGTGGAAAACATGCCCAGGGGCAACTGGGAGATTCAGCAGCTCCTGCTTGGGAGGTCTGTGCCAGCTAAACTTGCCTGCGGCACAACACTGCGGAACCCATGGCATATCCCACATCATGGCCCTCATTTATGAAACGTGCGTACAACCAAAAACAGGTGTACGCTTGTTTCCATGCAAAGTATGGCATTTATCAATGTGAACGTGATCGGTGCTATACGCTCAAATCTCACGTCTAGTCTGAACTCGCGTACGCAAGTTTTTCAGGCGGCATAGCACCGTGCAGAAGTAAATCAGCGGTGGATTAGAAAGTTGATGAGTTGAATTTATGGACTATCTCGGGACATACCACCTTCCCTGTACATGTGCAGCCTATTTGCTGTAATGTAGCATATTATATTGACACATTTGATGGCTTAGGATAGCCATATAGGAGATGATTACTTTCTCTTTGGCAAATGCAACATTCATGAATTATATATTTTAAATGATTTTCAAAGGGCAAATTTCAGTGTCGTATGGTTTTGTAATGAATGTATTTATAGTATGATGCGTTCTCTCTGTGAAAATAAAGTCTGTTAGCGTTACAATCGCTCTAGTTTCCAGCTTCTAGCTGTCAAAATGAACAAGGTTCAGCTGGACGTCACTGTGGCTCGAGATCACTAATGATCTCTTTTGGACGTATAATGCACCTTCATGTCGTAAATTCTAGGGGCGAGGCCATTAAAACGAGCATATATAGGGGCGTGATATTTGAATTGCGCTTGTTTCCAGCCGCCACATTTATCAACAAATGTTTATTCTTACGCTGGAATTGGAGTGATACGAAAGTTTGATGAATCACATGTGAGCCCCGCCGTAAGATGATTTCTGCGCTCAGATGTACACTGGTTGATAATTGAGGGCCCATGTGTCAGATGGGCTTGGGATGACAGAGCTGCATCCAGCAGGGCCCTGGCATCCCCCGACTCAGCGTCTTGTGAAGTGACGCCAGCGTAATGGCCAGAGCGTTACCCATCCGGGCCGCTCGTGCTGTCGCATTAAAAGCACGAGTGGCCAGGTGGTCCGTCTTCGTGCACTCCTTACGGGGGCAGCGTGGGTTGGGTGACACACCAGTAAGGCCCAGAGATGTCAGTTAGGCCATTGATGGCTCGACCGGTGGCATGTCCCCGAGTCCAGTCTCCACGGGGTAAGTAGCTGTTACTAGCTGGCGACAGCCTGCATTAAACTGCGGGCGCTGCGTCAACTTACCACATGATGACCTCAGCATTGCCGTGTAGTCAGGCGGCAGGCAGCTCTCTGGGACGGCCTGTGAGGGGACTCACGCGGCCCCGCTTGTGACTCTGCTTACGGCCATGCCCACTGAAGGGGAGTGGCTGGATAGGGGAACGTCGCCTCTCTTGTCGGCCCTCATGCACGTGGCCGCATATCAGGGCAGCCCGGCGTTGTCTTTCACCCATGGAGAGATCGCAGACAGCACTGCAGGGGTTGTCGACGTCCTCCAGGACGTGTGCAGCCCCAAGACACATGGGGCACTCCCTGTGCCCATCACTGGCACTCATGGAGGCACTGCAGATCCTGCAGTAGTGGGAAGCCATCGCAGGCCCAAGAAGCCAAGGCGGCGTTGATGCCTGGAGCCCTCCTCGACTAGTACACCAAGGTATTGTGGTGGCCTGCACCAGCGCACGAATGCGCCTAGCAGGTGCACACTAGCCCCACCAACTGCGAACAACAGTCTAGGGTGCCACAGAACCACAGAGGTGGCCCGCACCAGCGCATAAATGCACCTAGCAGGCGCACACTATCCCCACCAGCTGCGGACAGGGTGTCAGGGTTGCAGCAGGACCAAGACCCAAATGCGAGGCAGGACTCAAGAATAACGTGGAACAGACTTTTACATAGGACAGAAACAACCGAGACACAGTATACATACAACAATGACGAAGCCAAGAACACCACAAAACCAAAACCTTAAATACAACACTAACAAGGGGTAATAAGACACAGGTGAACTTAACAAGGGACTAATAATTGGACACAGGTGAGGGGCGGAGACAAGAACAAACCAGAGCACATGGAGGGTAAACCAGAGCCCCTTTAGGGAGAGCCGGTCCACTTCCTATTAACTCCATTGTACCGGATTGTTCCTGCAATCTGTTGAAATTCCGCTAGGGGCGCTGCCGAGCAAGTGATAAATGAATTGTGGTCTATGAAGCTAGGCGGCTAAAACTCGTTTTTTTCACAGTTGACAACTTCATTTCTTAATGTACATTGTCGTAGTAGCTACCTGAGTATAGGTTTTCCACTGGAAATGAAATAAAAAGTCACTCATGTCCTTTCTGCTTTTCATAGGATGGGCCGCTTTCTGTGTAACATGCTAGCATGTAGCTCATGGATGCTGATTGGTCAGCGAGAAATTACGATTTGGTCAGCCGATTACGACGACCGTCGTGAAGCTGAACCTTCTCCGTAAAGTGGTTCGCTTTTGTGTCACGTGACATGAAAACTTTGAAAGGGTTTTTAGGGATAACAACTCATATTGAAAAATGCATTGGTCAGCTAATTGTCAAGTCAAGTTATCCTGCATCGCATGCATTAATGCAATTTCAGGAGAAAAAAAAGACAAATGTGGTATTGGGGGGTTCAGCTCCATTGCTACCCATTCATTCATCACTTGCTCGCGATCGCCCTCTAGTTGCAGTACCATGCGGAAGTATTTAGCAAGTGGTCCTTCTCCCCTTATTAGACATTCTCTGGGTAAACTAAGGAGCACATGGAACAGGACACAGGAAGTAAACAAAGCAAACAGGAAGACACAAGACGCTACAAAGTAAAAGTACAAAAAACCCAAAAACCAAACCACAAACCGTGACACAGGGGTATAGGGCTTGGCGGGGAGGCGACACAGAGGAGCACTGCAGCAGTCTACAGCGCGTGAACACACCTGGGCAAAGAACAGCACACAGTATTTCAAAGGCCCGCGGACGACAAAACCCAATGGGCGCAGGCTAGTCCCACCACTGCAAACAGTGGCCTAGGGCAACGCACAGAAACAGAAAGTATAAAGCCAAAAAACGGGCTATACAATAAACAGAGAACACCTTAGAAATAAATCCAAAGAACACTCAAACAATAAACCTTTGATTGCCACAAGCAGGCTAGAGTAACACAAAAGATTGCAATAATATAAGTAAGGGATAATGAATAGAACACCGGTCATTATCGGAAAATATGTACACGAAGCGGAGGGGTCTTGTTTCGCCCTGAAGGTACTTATTTTCCGATAATGACCGGCGTTCTATTCATTATCCCGCTTATTATATGGCTACTTGCCAAAACGAGTCAAGAAACTTCACACAGTATTTAATTAAAACAATTTTATTGCCATTTCGTGGCTTCCGCTGAGGGAAAATAGTTCTCCGGGCAGAGCTCAGAAGTTTGGAATGTTGCTAAGCAACTCATTAGATCAGACGTGACATTGTTGCGATCTAGCAAGATCGGAAACTAGCTGACACAGGCTTTATTTGCCCATGTTTATCTGGACATTCCCATTGATGGTGCAGTTCGACAGGACAAATGGCACATCTCTGGGGAAATGTAAATTAACATCACCATCCACTTCTGGTCTTGCTACGTTTGCGGCTACGTTTGCAGCAGGGGTTTTGTCAGACGCACCTGAAACAACATAATACCCAATGTTAGCAAAAGTGCATAAAACGTTAGGCGATTTAGGCTGTAATCTATTTGGGTTGGACTCACCTGACAGGATCTTGCTCCATTTTTCCCTGTCAGTCGTAGTAGGAGCCCAGTAGCTTTTCAGGCTACTCTCGCACCTGTGCCCGGTGACGGTCATTATTTCTCTCGTCTCCAGTCCTGCCGTTGATAGCAGCTGCACTGCGGTACTCCTCAGGCTGTGGTTGGTGTAACGCCGTAAAAGTCCAGCAGCCTGGCTGATGTTGGCCATCATAAGCCCAAGGGCATTGTAGCCCATTGCCTCTCTGGAGTACCAGATATCTTGCTGGTTCAATATCGATTGTGACTATTTTGACATACGGTCTCGGTGATAGGCAGAATGAAGGTGATCATTCCTTTTTAGACCTTAGTGACGGTCAGAGTGAGGTCGAAACAGATCTGCTTTCACGCTATATAGCTTTTGGGCAGCCACATTAAGGGTGTGGGCAAAGCACCCCATCTTCATAACCTGCATTCTCTTCACTGCAACGTCCATATTTGCAGCGTTGTCAACCGTGATTGCTACCACTTTGGACCTCACCTCAAATTCCTCTAATATTGAATCGATTTCTTCAGCTATTGCAGGCCCTGTCTGTGAGATGTACACAGCACGGGTATGAAGGACTTTATCCCTGAGCTCAGCCTCCACAATGTAATGTACTGAGACTGTCAGGTAATGGTCCTGGGCCAAACTACTCCATCCATCTGCAGTCACTGTAACATGGTCAATACCTTGCAGTTCCCTCTTCAGGTTTTCTTTTTCAATAGCATACCAAGATGGTATAAGTGTGTTTTATAGAAGATCTCTGGAGGGGATAATTTTCCTATCATTGTACAAAGGCAGTAGAAATGACATACTACACTCAATCATCATTAGTAATGTATCTTATTAAAATTCATCATTACAATCTTAAACCCTCATTTACACAATATTTACCTAAACCATGGGGCCTCCACTGTTGAAAAGGGCAACATCCCTCTAACAAGGTCTTTAGTGACAGCCCTGTGGCACTCTTTAACTCTCTGGCGGGTCAACGACGTGTTCTGCACTAGAGTAAAAGGTGTAACTGCTGCCGGTCTGACACGAGGGCGTGTGGACAGTGGAATAGGGTCAAGGACATCTGTCAATTGAAACGAGTGCACATGAATCACAAGTCGTTGATCTGACAACAATAACAATAATCATACTTAATATGATCTCATGACTCATACTTTCATAGTGGCACAGACTGATATAAGAGTTCGAGACAACGTTAAGAATTGTGGGAATAGCGGTAATGTTATTTGAGACTAGTGTACAGTATATAGACATCCAATTGGGGTAGCCAAGACTTCCGTCAAATAGACCTGATTTTCCCCGCTACTGACAGGTTTATCATGTAATCACAAATGCTGGCCATCATGGAAAGGATCTACAAAGACATATAACTATGTCTGTTTTACATACCCAGTGGATGACATAAAACTATACAACTGCACGGGCAGCAGTAAGTCACAGTTTCGTAACATCATACCGTTAGACAACTCATGTTAACCCGATGCTACACAGTTCACAGAACAGAAGCCATTAAACAGCTTTTAAGGGTCTTTATTTTATTTAAGTTCTAACCTACTGTTTGTACATTAGTTAACGACCCCCAATACTGAATGTTAAAAGTTAGCAGAACTTCACCTTACCGTAATAGGATAACCTAGCTTCCATGCTAGTTGCTATGCTGCATATGTATGTTAAGATTCTATGCTGCTGATTCTATGCATTTTGGAATAACCAAAGGGTGATGATAATATTACAACCGTTAACCAATTATTCAACTTTGCACACTTCTACCAACAACTGATCCAAATAGCTACATTACATTGTTAACCTACGTGGAGATGCCAACGATGACTCGTTGATGTTGAGCTGCCGGCTAGTTTCTGTCACTGCAGGTGAAGTGAATACGGTGCACTCTTCTGCTCTTAAATGTATTTTGTGTTTAACCAGGTGTTTTCTGACGTTTTGCATCTCGCCTTGCAAATGTTGCAAATAGCACTACATCGCTATCATCTTTAGTGAAATACAGCCACACAATCGAGCGCTTTTGGCTGCATGTCAGCGTAAGGTTTCTTTCTCTACCGACCAATCACGTTATCAAGATCGTCGTGTTTCAGAGCAGTGGGTGCATTCCATATGTCAATGTTCACCATTATTTACTTATTAATTATTCTGATTTATGACGTAAGCCTGCACCACGTGTTAGAGAGATGGAACTGTTCAGTGACATCGGGCGCTTTAAATGCACGTAATACTGTACTTTCCTTGATCATCACTGGCAAGTGCGGATTTTTTCTGAGGTTGCATTCACATAGCAGCTGTGGCGGCAACATAACGGAAACATGTCTTGGTCGGCAACAGGAGAAGTTCCGGTTGTAGATATACGGACATATGCTTTCAGACAGCACAACGAAAAAAAGCCTACCGTAAAAAGTCTGTGAACATTGCGGAAATACATGTCTGTCAGAAAGCGGCTTCAGTGGCAGGGGAAACTTCTGCCATTGCACTTCCACGCTTTAGCCAGCGGTCCATGTTTACATGGTTGTAATGTTACTGCATTGTTAGAGAGTGGATGTGCGCGCATGTGTGTGAACTGCCTGTGTGTTTGCTGTTTTTTTGTCATTTTTCTTTAGTAGGCTACGGAGGGAGAGGTGGGTCAATCAGTAATAGGAGGGTTCAATTCAAGTAACATTGAGAACAGAAGTTAGCATTCACACTGATACATTATTAGATTGACGTTGTCAAGGCACTTATGTGTGTGGGAATCTCTTGCATTAGAATCATTAAAGGCTGGCTTACATTGTATGATTTTGATCTGTTTTAACAGTCGGCGACTAAATTTCCAAAATTGGGCGGAAATCTTGGGAGTTGTACTAGAATATCAGCGCGCTCCCGTCATTTAAATCGGTTTTAAAGCGGTTTTAAGTCCGTCGGAGTCAGTCTTTTTCTAGTTTTGCTGTTACGACAATATCAAACATGTTTGATATTATCGGAAGTCTTTTCAGTCGTGGCTCATGCAAATAGTGACGTGAACATTAAAAACCAATAGTGACCTTGGTCGAACACGAAAAACAGTTAGGGGCAAAATAGGCGACAGCTGTAGCCTATATGATTATTTGTTATTTCATTTCTTATAATTTATTAGTCAGCTATTCTACGTGACAGAACAACTCTATATCTGTTAGTGATGTCACACATCAAACAATGCTGCAGAAACACAAAATAATTACTTTGATATGAGTAGGCTATCATGTGAGTTCCTGTTGATGATGACGTGTAGCCTAGTGCACGATGGAAATAATTTGAAGGAATCTAGCAGCAGTCTTGTAAATAGTGACCCACAGTCTTTGCAAAATCCTAATCTGAGACTGGCCTGTGACTAGACTGTGACTAAAAACTCAATGAATTGTCTTTAGATGTGTGAGGGTCTGAGACTGTAGTCTTTCAAAAATCTTTTCCAAATCTTTGCAAAGTCTGTCAATGTAAGGTAGGCTTTAATCGTTTAGTGTAAGGTGCCAATCTTAGAGGTTTTAAGTCCGTCGGAGTCAGTCTTTCTCTAGTTTTGCCCTTACGACAATATCAAACATGTTTGATATTATTGAAAGTCTTTTCAGTTGTGGCTCATGCAAATAGTGACATGAACATTAAAAACCAATAGCGAGCTCGTTCCAACACGAAACAGGAAGGGGCAAAATAGGCGACAGCTGTTGCCTATATGATTATTTGTTAATTCATTTCTTATAATGTATTAGTCGGCTATTCTACGTGACAGAACAACTCTATATCTGTTAGTAATGTCACACATGAAACAATGCTGCAGAAACGCGAAAAAATGACTGATGAGTAGGCTATCATATATGAGTTTCTGTTGATGATGACGTGTAGCCTAGTGGACTATGGAAATAATTTGAAGGAATCTAGTAGCAGTCTTATAAATAGTGACCCACAGTCTTTGCAAAATCCTAATCTGAGACTGGCCTGTGACTAGAAACTTGATGAATTGTCTTTAGATGTGATAGGGTCTGAGACTGTAGTCTTTCAAAAATCTTTTCCAAATCTTTGCAAAGTCTGTCAATGTAAGGTAGGCTTATGGTGCAGGAAATAAAAAAAAAAGAGGGATACCCGCAATCCCGCGCCCAAATTCAGGCCCTGTTTACTGTGGTTTATATTTGATATTTTACGCTTAGACAGACAGACTGTTCTGAAAGGATTGTAGGTGGTCGATGAGAGCTTCTAATAATTACCTGCTGGAGAACCCCACTGTAAATTAAAAAAAAAAAAAACATTATCCAAACCATATGCTCTGGTGCTGAGCCAATAAATTATCAAATATTTGCATTACTATGTGTGGTCACTATATGGTGGAGCCCTTCGCCTCATGGTCCTTGGAAGTTTAAAGCTAGGTTAAACATAAAAATACTCCAGCTCTTCATATCACTGTATACACATACTATGTGTGTGTGTGTGTGTGTGTGTGTGTGTGTGTGTGTGTGTGTGGGGGGGGGGGCCTCCCATGAACAGAATTCCATAAAACTTGGCATGCATTCAGATGGTGTCATTATCAGTTTTGAACCTGTCAGCCAAAGATACCTGCATTTTTAACTACGTATGTGGTGCTATACATCAAATGAGATGGGTTGACATGGTCCTATGAGGTCAACATCCCAACAAAAAGGTGGTCCTCCTAGGCCCTGTGGTTCTTTAGATCTACAGAAAACTGTGTTCACCTCTACAGAAAACTGTGTTCACCTTACCAACTAATGAGTGGATGGGTGTTTACATTGTTCTACTAGTGTTGTGACTCAGAACTACATATATGGTGTAATTACCTCCGCCAAGGAGGTTATGTTTTTCGCCGGGGTTTGTTTGTTTGTCTGTCTGTTTGTTTGTCTGTCTGTTTATCGGTCTGTTTGTCTGTTAGCAAGATTACTCAAAAAGTAATGGAGTGATTTCGCTGACATTTTCAGGGAAGGTCAGAACTGACCCAAGGAAGAAACGATTACATTTTGGGAGTGATCTGTAACACAGTCGGGATTCCGGAGCCGAATACGTTTTTCGCTTAGTGGTGTAATGGCATGGTATGGCCACGTGGTGGCGATCTGAATAGTTTAGGTTCAAATGTATGACAACCTAGGAAGAACAATACAGGCGGAGGTCTGCGCTCTCTGAGTGCTTTTCTAGTTTGAGATATTTTTCAGTATATCTGAAGGACAACTTCAGTCTATTTTTGCAACTCTCCTCCTTTACTGTCTGTTGACAGTAGCCTGTCCTGCTTTTGGCAATGAACTTGTGTGGACTTCTCCTAGCAAGGTGGCGACTACCAGAAAAATAATTTAGGTATTACACTGAATGCCCAAACAGTCCTTTTTATACCCTTTCTGTACGCTTGAGTTTTTGTCTGTAGAGACCCTCTCCATAGACCCTCACCCTCTCCAGAAGTGCAGTTACATTTTGAACTTTGTCAGTGGCTTTAAGCAGCGATTTATTGCTATATGCTATTGTGTTGTAAATGCGTGTTCTGGTCTTCCTCAAAACTGCTCTCTCAGTGTTGTTTTGGTCCCAAGGTTTACACTTGTTATCATCGAAAAATAGGCCCTTGGTTTCCCTTCGAATTTCCTTTAATTGCCCCCCAAAACAATGGAGATTCTACTAACCCTAATGCCAGAAATAATATTTCTTTATGTTAGATAATATGTAATAATTTAACCATATGCTGTTATTTTACAAGAGATGAAACATTTTATTGACAATCAGATGTTATTGAAGAGTCTGTCATTTGACATCTGTAAACATTTCTACAGATTTAACTGTTTACATGCAGGAATCCATGATACGCCTCATGCTCATGAACCTCATGTTGTTCATTCCCATCTCCCTGAAGCTTCTGTACTCGCCAGGCCTCATGTACATCATTCTGCCTCTGAAGTGGGGCTGCTCATACATGAGCCAGTGGCCATCCATAACATTGCAGGACTGGCAGTCGGACATACGGTAGCGGTCCATGATGGAGTCACAGTCGTCCATCAGCTCCATACTCTGACCACCGTAGTTCTCCCTCTCGTAGATCTTCATTCTGAACTGGCCTCTGTGCTGTATATGACAGACATGAAGTATATGAGGCATTGACTTTCTGGTAATACACAACAAAATACCAGTAAATTAATATTGACAGGACACGACAAATGACTAAAATAATTTACCATGGGGATCATGCGGCAAGACCTGATGCTGTCGCTCATGCCCATCATGCGCTGGTAGTCGGAGTACTCGCCCCTCTTCATGAAGTACTGGTTACCCATGAAGTTGGAACGGTCGTAGACCATGAAGCAACCGCTCTCCACCCTGCAGGACTGGCAGCGACTGAGCATGGAGCTCATGTCAGCACAGTCGCTCATGCACTCATAGGAGCGACCCTGGAAGTTCTTGTCCTCGTAGAAGATGATCTGAAACAACATTTAGTTTCCCTGTTATTCCTCAAAACTAACAGTAGATGATTCTGTAATGCATGCAATGGGTAAACGCATATATTATGATACAGTAGATTGATTATTATGCATTACTCCCTGAAAACCTTTACTGTATATGTACATGTAAGAATCATTTATGTCATATCTCAATATTCCATTCCTTTAAGCGCCACCTCCGTCAAAAATTAGATGGTGAATGAATGCTCTCAACGCACAGTATAGGTTAACCAAATAATTTTGCTTCAAAACCTGCTAAATACTGTACCACTCTCTTCCCAGTCTGAAACATCTAACTGATATAATATTTGATATAATATTGTTTAAAAGAAAAGGGGTTTAGAGGGTTTTGAGTCTGAACTCTTATTTTTATATATGATTTGTTATTTTACTTATTTGTATTTAAATAACAAATGTACTGAAAATAGTGTATTTCAGAGGTGTGCTTACCTTGCCCATCATGGTTCCGGTGTATTTGTCTCAGGAATGCACAATTTTGACACTGACCTCCTGCCGTTTTTATACTTGACCTCATTGCCAAAGAAAATGTTGATCCATTGTGTAAAACCCTGACTGTGCAACATGGTGTAAGCCCGCCCTGGGCAGCTCGCCACAAAAAGTGGCATCTAAAGGGTTATTATTTGCCATTATGTGCATTTGTGAAGTGAGGCCCATGACTACATTGTTCCACGTCAATAGTAGAGGAGAAAATTCTTGTCTCTCTATACTGTTTTCCCACAAAGTACGCTACAAAACACACATGAAACACATCACTACCTACATTACAGAGAAAAATAAAGTGTCTTAATATTTGTATTAGAATTTCAGCTATTATGAATTCTACATAAAATGCCCTCAAAACTTATATGGGATCATTGAAAACTGAGCAACACTGTACATTTCCACTTAATGAATATTGCATGTTTTACAATCTACTTGGAATGACATAGTACATGTCACATACAGGGGTCAACACTTGTAAAAACTATCGAAAAGCATTCACATGCAATAAACTTGAGTGGCCTTCTTGCCTTTAAGAAAGTCTCTCCAGTATTTTTTATAAATCTTTGTCTAGATGCAGTGTTTTCCAGTTGAAGACATAATTTCCCCAGCTAATTCAAACGTCAGGGTTGTGCAAGTCGTAACATTAGAGAGGTCTGTGCTAGACAGACATGGGCAGTATTTCAATTATATGTATTTCAAATACGTATTTAATTACTTTAGTGTATTTTGTAATTTGTATTTTGCAGGATTGGAAAAAATCAAATGTACTTTGTAACAAAATACTTTGAGGGGTTGTATTTAGAGTATTTAAAATATTTCATTATAATATAATCATTTCCCCCCTCAAATTAGCCAAAAATTCATCACACAGTTAAATATAGCCTCTTACCTAGTATAACCATGACAATATGCTATGCTTATCATAGTCTGGGAGCCAAAGGTCAGAATCTTTAGGTCATGAACCCCAGGACATGAGGATTTATGTAAGGTATCAACCAAGGTGTCCTGATCTGCAGAAATAATGGTGGAGACTGAGGCAAAAACCTCCCCAATGTGAAACAGTCTCGAGTTTTCACCTCCCAGTTAATTAATTCTGTATATTGAGACACCTTACAGGATGTAACTTTATTTGTCCCCCGTGTTGCCAGTCATGTATGAAGGCAAAAGGCATGCATTTATAGCACAAAAAGGGAAATGCATTTCAATTTAAAAAGGCTAACCTGTTCAATCTGTTGTACTACTTTCATTGAATACGGAAAATGATGATGTGTAGTTTGCTTCGTCAGAGTTGATTCCACTGTTGCAAAGCCTGCTTGTTGTCAGTTCAATCATCGTTTATATTGATATAGGATGCTGATTAAATTTTTTTACTAGATCTACTTCATGGGTAGCCTGGCTCCGCCTTCCTACGTACTTCCATTCAGTTTTCATTTCACTCCACTACGTAGTCTGGGTCTGCGGTATATTCACAGGTTTTCTCAAGACAAAAATGTGCAGGTCCAAGCAGCGAACAGAGGGAGTAGCTGAGAACGATGACGTTGAGGTCGCTAGTTTGAGCATGTCACCTCACGACCAAACGTTTATCGATTGGTTAATGGCAGATCTTAGAGGCTCTGGGCAGAGTATCCGCATTCAAGGAGATTCATGCTTGGCAATAGAAAGTGTCCAGACTCTCTGTACATGAATGTACTAGAGTATGGTAGGACCAGGCTATTTCAGCCCAAAGTAAAGAATTTAGGCCTCTGTCCGCCAATAAAAAAACTAGTATTTCTTGTAGTTTACTTTAAAAGTTGGTATACCATGATTATAGTGGGGGTATTTTTGTATTTTTTAATTACTAATTACTTGTATTTTAATTAAATACATTTTTCACATCCGTATTTTGTATTTTATTTTGTTACATTTTCTACGCCAGTATTTGTATTTTGTAACAAAATAGTTTTTGATGTATTTGTGCCCACCTCTGGTGCTAGATCCCTATTATGGGCAATAAGCAAAAATGTATAAGGATGGCTATGGGGACCGGTGCTACAGTAAGTTGTGTCCTGTTTTGGATTGGTTGGTACATTAATATCACTATGTTTGGGGATTATGTCGTGTTGTTTCATTCTAACATTGCTGTCACTTTCCAGAGTATTTATAGCTCTGACTTTTTGAAGTGGTTTGTGGAGGGATGCTAGATGGACACTCTGTTCTGTGTAGTGTTGCACAAAATGCACCGATACTGCAAAAGAATCGTGATACCCTGTAATCAAAAATGTCACAATACTTAATTTGATCAGTATTGATACTTTTAAGAATGGCCGTGTTCTGTTGAAGTAACATGCGTGTGTACAAGACATGCTTCTAGTCTCTCCCTTGCCTGTGTGTCTTTTCTCCTTACACACACACACACACACACACACACACACACGTTATTAGCTGTCGTGCCATAAACAGCAGGACATGGCTTAGTCAGGCAGCCATGGGGTCAGACTTGGTTTTGTCGGTTAAAGTTTTTTTTTTTTTTGCAGAATCTAGTAGACTAGGGGTACCTCTTTAAGACTTAAGAGGGTGCCCAGTGATATCCCTTGGGCAATTTCGTATATTAAGCCTTTCTTGTCCAAAGTGTTGAATATAAGGCGGATAAACCAGGGGGTCAAGACCGTGTAGATTAGCTTCGGCATGTTAGCAAGCGCCATTTTCAAGTATGGCGCCTCATGGAGCATTTAGAAACAGCTCTGTGCACTAAAATCCGTGTTGGGCACGAGCTCTCATGCGCTCACATGTTGGTGGACGGGTACCTACAGCCAATCATTACACCGCGCGACACTCCACTGGACTCAGGTGTGCGTTCCCGAGCAACTTTTTCTGCTCGTTGTTACGGGGCAAGCAAGGTATGTGCATTATCACCACCCTTTGAACTGGAGGATGACTCTTTTTACAGAATGTCCAATAGAAATCAATGTACAGTGCCTATAGAAAGTTATCATACCCTTTTGAAATAGTTACTTTTTTTGTCTTACAGCCTGAAATCAAAACCCATTTAAAAAAAAATCTTTTCCAGTTTTATTTACAAATGTAGCTGTACAACATCAAAATAATGAAAAAAAAGTCAACAGTTCTGAAAATTAATAAAAAATTAAAAACTAGGATAACAGGGTTGGAAAAGTCATCATACCCCTGACTTAATACTTTGTCAAGCTTCCTTTTGCTTTCATTACAGCCATCAATCTGTTTGGATATGTCTCTATTATAGCTTTGTACACCTAGATAGGGGAATATTGGCCCAATTTTCCGTGCAGAATTGTTCAAATTTAGTCAAATTCTGTAGGGAATGGCGATGGACTGCTCTCTTCAAGTCAATCCACATATTTTCTATAGGATTTAAGTCAGGGCTCTGACTTTGCCTCTCAAGGATATTCACCATCCTATCCTTAAGCCACTGCTTTGTTCTTTTGGCAGTATGTTTAGGATTTTTGTCGTGTTGGAAGGCGAATGACCTCCCCATCCTCAGCTGTTTAGGAGAGGGACGCAGGTTTTCCTCAAGAATTTTGGTGTACTTGGCAGCATCCATTTTCCCTTCTATCCTGACCAATTGCCCAGTCCCCACTGAAGAGAAACATCCCCAAAACATAATGTTGCCCCCACCATGCTTCAAAGTAGGTATGGTGTGTTTGGGTGTGTTTGGGTGTGTATACTGTGTTTGGTTAGCGCCTGGAGCTCAGTCCAAAAACTTCAATCTTAGTCTCCAAAAAGTTCGATCTTAGTCTCATCTGACCATATAAGCTTTTTCCACATGGTAGCAGAATATTCCAGATGTGTTTTTGCACTGAACTCCAAGCGCAATGTTTGGCGAAAACCAACACAGTACACCATCCAAAACACACCATACCTAGTGTGAAGCATGGTGGGGGCAACATTATGTTGTGGGGATGTTTCTTTTCAGCGGGAACTGGGCAATTGGTCAGGATAGAAGGGAAAATGGATGCTGCCAAGTACATCCACATTCTTAAGGAAAACCTGCGTCCCTCTCCCAGACAGCTGAGGATGGGGAGGTCATTCGCCTTCCAACACGACAATAATCCTAAACATACTGCCAAAAGAACAAAGCAGTGGCTTAAGGATAGGATGGTGAATATCCTTGAGTGGCAAAGTCAGAGCCCTGACTTAAATCCTATAGAAAATATGTGGATTGACTTGAAGACAGCAGTCCATCGCCATTCCCTACAGAATTTGACTAAATTTCAACATTTCTGTTCGGAAAATTGGGCAAATATTCCCCTATCTAGGTGTGCAAAGCTATAATAGAGACATACAGTGGGTACGGGTTGAGAATGCACCTTCTCCCGCGGGACTCCCGAAGAGATCCCGCAGGCCGTCAAGCCGATTTTTTTCGAGGCTAAGGCAAAGTACCCAAACAACCACCAGGTGGCAGAAAGTTTCATCCCGCATTTCAAAATGATGAAGACCGCATATCCGTCAATAGTCGACTCCTTAATCTCATTTAATCATTACAATGAAGGTGATGACTGGCGAAATTATTCAAACGACGTTTCAATGAACCATTGTTGAAATGAATGAAAATGGTTATAGAAAATCGCCTACAGCCTAACGCCGACACAGCTGATTCTTTGATTGATTCTAAGCTGTTTTGATGTAGGGGATGGGTAAACTGGCGCGCTACAAACATGCTACCAATCAAATGTAATATTAGTAGGACTAGCCTACTTAGACACTTTAGTCATAGGCAACGTTGCCATGTTAATTTGGGCTAGAAGTGCTTGCTTGTGGTGGCGCTCCTGTCCGCTGCTTCTCCCGAATTGTGTGGCAAATTTGTCAGCAATCAGCTTAAATGTCAAATCATATTTATTTCTCTTTGTCGCCATGGTATTGGGGGAAACGCGGAGAAACGAGATGGTCAGTCCTGGTATTTTTCCTTCGCGTTTCGTTATAAGAAATATATAAGTAATAGTTAGTCTTCTTCCGTAGCCTATTGAACAGATACGGGACGCTCTTTGTTCCGTATTTTAAGGAACTACTCAATGCACACACACTACAATGAAAAACACACAAAGAAATCACTAAACATATAGCCTACAACCTAATGACACTTTAATGCAGCGTTTCTCAAACTATGGGCCGCGAAACGTGGAGACTGCTGCTGAAATTAGGTCCGGTGATCTGATAATTTGCTGCGCAATTGACCAAGCAACCGCGGACCGACAGAAAAAGAAAGCAAACGTTGCTGCGGAAATGCTTGCTAATTTGATGTGTTTAAACATAGAGCCATACAATTAGGTGTGTCTGTTATTATGATAATTTTCGAGCATAACTGCTTGTCCATAGCTCAGTGACAGGTGTTAATAGCCTTGCCATAAGCACTGCGGCAGGTGCTTCTTTTATTTTGCGGTTAGAGCATAAGCGCTTACTCATATAGACTATAACTCAGGGACAGGTGCAAAACCACCAATTGCGATGGATCGAAGGGCAAGCAAGCACTGCCACACAACGTGAAGGCCTTTGTGTTGTCAACACTCAACAGAAAGTTTCCTACGATGGGGAGAAGTGGCCGCAAGGACTGCATCGATAAGATCAACGAATACAGTAATGTTTTACAACCCAGCTGGTATCCGCTGTTCATTCCGACATATCCCCACTCGGCGGTAGGCCTAGGCCTATTTAACTTTTTTTTTTCAAACAACGTGCCATTCCGACATGAGGTCATTAATAGGCTATTAATGTCATAACTATTAGGCTATCATTAGGCTTACTATGCATGGCTGTAGGCAGCTATGAGGCCACTGAGATCTGGACCTCATCGGTTTTGTGAAAGCCGATTGGAAATACATAAGTTTAGAGCGAACGTTTCAACTATGTTTGCCATGGTAGACAAAAACACTCAAATAAAACAATAGCCTAAAAAATAACTGCATGCGTAATGGACACGGCTCTATATCCTAAATAATTTTCGAGGTTCGCCATTTGGTAATATGACCTATCCTTACTGACAATAATTTAGATTGAGCACAACTAAAGTTGCACGAAGGCAAAATACAGTCCTAAAAGCCTATTCTATATAGCCTGACCAATATTGTAGATGTGCAAAAGCAGCATTTGCGTGCGTGCTTGCCGGTGAGGTGTAGCCTACAAAAATGAGCATAACATCTGATTATTAAAGTATGGCTATAGGATATAGGCTAGAGAAGAGTTGGTTTAAAATTCAAGTGTAGTAAAAAAGTTTGTGCACATCCCCGGTCAAGGTGCAGAACAAGAGTAGGCTAAATCATAAAAAAATGGGAAAAGGTTCGCACACTTGAAATCCTTCTTTTTTGATTTGATTTTATTTTCGTGTGGTCTTCTTCAGATTAAAATTCAAGTACGTGCGCTATTTAACCCCTCGAGACCGACTGCAGTCTGCTGACACAGCCAGACGACTCTCCCAACCCATTCATTCGTTTTGTGCGTATATAGATTCCTGCATGCTGCATTACCGTGACCCTTAGCCTACCTTGTGGATGATTTTTTCTCATTGGAATACAGCAGGACAGAATGCCTTTTATCTAACAAACGCAAAAGCTGAGATTGTTGGAAGGACTAGGCTACTCAACAAACTTGTTTTTCGTTTCTGGGAGATCTCGCTATCTTTTTGGATTGGCGGATTTTTATACTTATTGTTTGGACTTATGGACAATGAACTTTGAGGGGTGGTTGTTAGTGCTTTACAAAGCTTTGTGTTAATAAGTGTCGGTCCTCCTATCCTTCAGCTCACTGCGCGATGCAGTTGCGCATAGTGGCCACGAAGTCATGAACTGTTTACGACACAATACATGATATTTGTGTTTTTCGTTTCTTAGATTTAATGCATGTTTGACATGTAAACAGGCCTTCAGTCCGTTAATTTAAGGCCTTCTTTTGCATGGGGTTGCTCGCATCCGCCCGTAACCTAGACTATTATGTGCGTAGTGGCTGCATAGCCTACTCTTGATTATAATAAGAGGCAAATTGTTACAGGACAACTTAAACTGACTTCCCCAATGCTTCCCCGCAGCACATTACATTTTAATATAGGCTAATATAGGATGAACAAAGTCTATGCTATATTAAATCCAGTAGCCTAATAATTCTATGTGCCACGTCCGATTTCGCAAGTGATGTAGTAGGCTACGTTTAAACATCGACAAACGTCTGTGAGACTACCCATTTCATGAAGAGCAATTGTCTTGTGCGATCATTCCCCCTCCCCCACACTTGTCTAACCAGTTCACTAGACATTATAGCCTACCTATATGCGGCTTTGAGGACGATTGCCTCCCTCCCCCCTCTCTCTCGACAGACACTTCCTGACACTAGGGCTCGGGATCATGACATCAAAACTTCGCGGGCACAGCCACATTGGCAGCTTCACTCCTTAGTTTACTATGGATTATGGATTTAGCCTACTCCCGCCTTTTAGTGTGTTCCTGTTACTTAGTTTTTGCCTTCTTGGTAGTATGTTGCTGTGTAGTGGGGTGTAACAGTGCAACCCACGATCGCAAGAGGAAAAGAATAAATCGCTACTATATTTCTGCTTCTTGTCTTGTGCATCTGAATGAATGGATATTACGTTCAGTGCGCTACCAAATGGCGGCGATATTCCTAGAATGCAAGACGTGTGCCCGAGCCCTATTATGTAAATGTAAAAATGTGTGTGTGTGTGTGTGTGTGTGTGTGCGTGTGCGCGCTGAACCACGAATTCACATATTAACTTTTCTTTTCAGCAGACATCGCTATCATAAAAAATCGCAAAACTTTTTAATAAAATAATGCCTCTTGTCTTAATGGGTTCCGGAGGTTCGTAGAGTAAGTTTTGAACCCCGGTCGCTGATGTATGATTAAAATGCCTCAACCAGTTACGCCACAGTTCGAGTGTCAATCTCTTCGCACTTAACCAAGAAATATAAAGGATTCAGTCAGTCGAGTTCATTTATTCGCGGCATGCACTTGAAACGCCAATCAAAAGTTCTGACATGTTAAACTGACGTTAGTCATTAATTCACCACATGATAAAATGCTGTTATATTGACGCACAGTAGCCCACGGTAGTCTATGTCTATCTCTGAATCAACATGGACATGCATAACGAGATCCATATATTCTAAGTTGCTAGAAACTTCTTTTGCGGAGCTAGGCCTATAGTCGATGGTTACAATGAATCACCCTCACTGCCCTATCGCATATCTGACCATCCATTGTTACAATGTTACAAAATGCGCGATCTTCTCCATGCATGTAGCCTACGGTTATAAGTAAAGTGACATGATAGGCATGTAGGCCTATTAAAGATATTTATGTTAAATACATTTTATTTTCAGTTGTCAAAAGTGGTGGGGACAAAATCTGTGATAAAGTGCTGGGTAAGCTACCCAGCGTCGCCGGTTAAAATGAACATGCCTCCGTTTTAAAATAGCCTCTATAGGCCTACACATTTCGAAGTATTCCTAGCATAAATGTAGCCTAGATGTCCATCTTGTCCATCTCTTTCGTCTTCGCCTTGACAATAATAGCCTATTCACGGAAATGCGGTCTTGTAACCGTAATGAATGAATTAATTAATCTAAGGTTGCCTATATCGAGTCTTTCAGGTTGAATTGAAGGCTTCTAAAACCATTTTCATTAATTTCAACAATGGTTTATTGAAACGTCGTTTGATTATAATTTCGCCAGTCATCACCTTCATTTTAATGATTAAATGAGACGGATTAAATTAGACGGATATGCGGAGCATTTCTCTCCCTCTCCATTGACCAAAACGTTGCTCTGGCATCTCTGCTGGACTGACTGAGTTATAAGCTACGTCGAGTGAGAGAGCCAGCTGTGAGGTACGTTGTAAAACATTCGAAAACTCTGAAACTGCAATCTGACATGCCGAGCGTGATGTCTCTTTTCTCCGCTTGTCACCAGCGCGGTGTCTTCGGGTTTTTCCGTGTTTTCCGGTATGAGCCGAACCTTCATTTTATTAAGGCGGTCTTATGTTGCCCCCTTGCGGTTGCAGTTTTAATTAAAGTCCCGATGCTTCGGGAGTCCCGATGTGCGGGAAAGAAAGGAGCATTCTCAACCCGTACCATCTGTATCCAAACAGATTGATGGCTGTAATGAAAGCAAAAGGGAGCTTTACAAGGTATTAAGTCAGGGGTATGATGACTTTTCCAACCCTGTTATTCTAGTTTTTCATTTTTTATTAATTTTCAGAACTGTTTACTTTTTTTTCATTATTTTGATGTTGTACAGCTAAATTTGTTAATAAAACTGGAAAAGATTTTTTTTAAAATGGGTTTTGATTTCAGGCTGTAAGACAAAAAAAAGTAACAATTTCAAAAGGGTATGATGACTTTCTATAGGCACTGTAGGTCCATGCGTCATTTCCAGCTTTGGAACTTTGCGCATGGTCAGAGCCGACTGGCGCTGGATCGGAGCTCCAGTGTTCAATATGACATTGACTATAAATTGGCCGGATTTACTAGCCTAGCCTCCGCCATTCATTTGAATGGAGGGCGGGACTTAGTCACTCTCTCCAGTTATGTAATACCTCCATGGGATATACTACAGGTGAATAGGGTAAAAAAATAACAAGCAGACATCACTATGAAACTTCACCAGTTGATTACTTAGATCAATATGAAAAATAAATGTATTAGAAGTTTTCTGAGATTTAAAGGAGAATTCCGGTGTGAAATTGAGCTTAACTGTACCGAAACATGTTAAGGTGTACTCACACGTGTTGTAAGACGCACCTTTGCTCACCCCCAGCATTCCGAACACCTCCGTTTTCAGCCTAGCTTGCAGTAGGCTTGAATCTATTAGATTGGGCATCATGTAGCCTATGCAGCTAAATCGCTATTTTTAAACCATTAAAAAGGTTCCAAGTAACTCCACACTGCATTGGTAGACTTCTGAGGGTCCTGACATTTAAAACGAGATACTGAGAACTTTGGAAATGCACAGGAAGTTTATTAAAAAAAGACTGTTTACAAGCAGTGCCTTCATAGAATCTCTCAGCTGGGCGCCATCTTGGAATCAAGTCGCGATAAGCCGACTGACGAGCACGAACGAACAGGAAGGACGGGAACATATTGCTAAAGTAATTCCATAGGAAATATATAGTTATACTGTCTACATGAGCATGATGAGTAACAAAGCTCAAAATGTTTGCAATATGTCCCCCTGTCTTTCCTGTTCGTTTGTGCTCGTCAGTCGACTTATCGCGACTTCACCACAAGATGGCGCCCAGCGGAGAGATTCTATGAAGGTACTGCTTGAATAAACAGTCTTTTTTAATAAACTTCCTGTGCACTTCCAAAGTTCTAAGTATCTCGTTTTAAATGTCAGGACCCTCAGAAGTCAACCAATGCAGTGTGGAGTTACTTGGAACCTTTTTAATGTTTAAAAGTAGTGATTTAGCTGCATAGGCTATGTGATGCCCAATCTAATAGATTCAAGCCTACTGCAAGCTAGGCTGAAAACGGAGGAGTTCGGAATGCTGGGGTGAGCGAAAGTGCGTCTTACAACACGTGTGAGTACACCTTAACATGTTTCGGTACAGTTAAGCTCAATTTTACACCGGAATTCTCCTTTAATGTTTGAATATGCAAATTAGATATGATGTAGTTAAATATGCGCTGATTTGCATAAACTTAAAAATATCAAATCTGAACTTTGGGTAAAGCCAGTTTAATTTTTTTTTCTTTTCATTTTGTTGACATACATGAAAAGTATTTTAGAGAGGGAATAATGGATATCTCGTTTAGTTATTCAGTAAATCAGAAAATACAGAAAAAACAAACCCCTCAGTAAAAACCCTCTAAACATGGTTACGTATAAGGCCACAATAGAGATTGAGAATGTGACGTAAAACACAATGCATTTTGGGAGTCGGTGGCCCAAAACTTAAGTTGTTTTACTAACGTGCGGGAACAACGAAGTGCAGTTGTCGAAATGTCGTTTACCTGCTGTGTTATAAAATTCAATAGAGTAACATGAAGCTTATCTTTTATCGTTTTCCAGTGTGAAAAAATATTAGTACACGTCATATTTCAGAGGTGACAAAAAGGCAAGGAATGGCATGGATAGCAGCAGTAAGGAAGCGTGAGATTATGTTCTGTTTTTCACACAAATTTTTCACGCTTAGTTTTCATTATTATCATGCCAGATCATAGACCCAGACCACTCGTTTACATGGGCTGGCATCAGGCGAGCCAAACCTACCCATAATTCTTTGTGTTTTGATTACTTTGGTCACATGTCTTGGCGATCTCTATTGTGGCCAAAAAATCAAATCTTGCTACTGTGCCATTTGAACATGAAATTGTATGAATTATCAAGATACATGATTCTGATAATTTTCATGTCTGGAAAAATTCGGGATTAAATGGGTTAACAAAATACATACACTTGGATTCCAAAATACATGAAATAGAAACATATGATATAAGAGATCATTTTGTTTGTGTGTGTGTGAAGGGTCGAGCAGAATCTTGAATGGCCACTGGTGTGAATGATCACACTATATTCAATATTAAATATTCAACGCAATTCCTGACTTAGTATCGGTATCGAAACAATAATTTTGGTATCATGACAACACTAGTTCTGTGTGATGAAAGCAGTGTTCCTCTGATTAGCTGAATTGGAGTTCGAATGTATTTTGGGACAAAAAAGACCTTTCTCTGGCAGATGGTCAAATTGAGCTTTTACTGTAGGCTATTTAACACCCCATCTGTCTGAAGATAAGTTATAAACACATCTGCTAAATGGATAAAAAATATTTAGAAATAACATAATAAATATAATAATGTAACAGTCCGCTACGGTTACATTTAGTAAGTACATTGGGCTATACAGGTATATCTTGTATCAATGCCCATATATGACATCCTGTAGCAGAGTTGTGTGATTTTAGCCAAAGGGATGAGCTAGCACAACCAAACATTAAGTTGTTTGCTATCCTATGTGCTATGTGTGTCCAGAGTAGATGATGACGGGAAGGATATAAGGACCTTGACTGGATGTTATTGCGGCGTTCATGTGAATTTGTCTTTAGACTGAAATATGGAAGAAAATGCAAGTATTGTGACCGTGGGTGAAAACTGAGAAACATTGCAGTTGATGTGGGAAATACTTAAGCAATAAGCCCCGAGAGGCTGTGGGTTATACTGTATAATCAAACAGCTAAGGGGCGTTGTTAGGCACAACGTGAAGCGGAGTGCCTAACATAGTGGTAAAGGAGCTGGGCTAGCATGCAGTAGCCAGAAAGGCTGTGGATTCAATTCCCAGCTTCTATCATTGTGCCCTTGAGCAAGACACTTAACCCCAAGTTGCTCCAGGGACTATGGCCCTTGTAATATGATATACATATGAAAGTCAACAGACGAACATGGTACTGATTGGAACATTTTCTCAGCATTAGTCAAGCCTTCAAACAAAGAAACTCCAAGGCACTCTCGATTGGAAAAGTTTAAAAAGCCTTTATTGTTATGGCTTGGTCATATTAACCTTCTAAAAACTCTGACAGCGTTTAGGCTACATGCCTTCTTCCGGGAGTTAAGAGCCTAGTTTTAACTGCATTAGTCAAGCCTTATGGATACCCTGGCAGTACCTGACTCAATATGATACTCAACTCCTGAATCATACCATGGTCATCTCGTGACTAGGGTTGCAAAATTCCGGGAATTTTCAAAGTTGGAAACTTTCCATGGGAATTAACGGGAATATACGGGAATTAACGGGAATAAATGGGAATAAACTGGAAATATTGTATCTGGCAAGTTAGTGTATAATAGAGACCTTAATGTAGTTGGAAAAAACCCATCTTTCAGCATAATGTTAGTTAAAACAACCTGATTTAATGCAAATTCAGTTGAATTTCTACCCTGCACACAGGCCAATTACATGCACACAACAATCAACATAGGCTACTAGACATATAGGAAACCTAATTTTCCCGGTGAAAACGTCATTGCAAACGTTATCTCATGTGGGATTAACTGGTGCGAAACTGGGGGAAGTTTGCGAACAGAGTCGCCCAGTTCTTGGCGTGTCATCACTGTTGTCCTCATGTAAATGGAAGAACGTAATTTTGCATAAGCTCTAATGGGATGGTTAATAATCATATGGTCATATTACTGGTCTGATTTAGCTTGGCACTTTTAAAATAATCACAATCTGTGAGGTTTAGGGTCATACATATATGTAATATCGGCATTTTTTGGCCAACCGAGGATTAAAATAAATTCATTAAACATTTTTGTAACAAGTCGAGTTAAGTCAGTGTTCACGGCAGTCTTGGCTAGCTAATGTAAACTGCTAGTAAAAAACAAAATTCCCGTAAATTCCGATTAATTCCCTAATTTCCTGTAATTCCATAAAAGTTTCCAATTTTGAATATTTCCAAAATTCCCCAGCTTAACTTCCCATGGGAAATTTCCAGAAAGTTTCTGGAAATTTACCGGAAATTTTCCGGCCCTTTGCAACCCTACTCGTGACTCAACGACTGTAACGGCCTTCTGGCATGTCTCTCGACCTGCACCGTGAAACCCTTTCAAATTATCCAGAATTGGATTGATTTGGGTTGATTGAACTGGTTTTCAATCAACCCAAAATTGACTCATGTTAGCCTGTCAATGCTTGACTACAAAGTAGTAAGACTTCACTCTTATACTTGAATGCCCTCACACAGGCATTTGACACCTCCCATCTGTTGTACTCCTCCAATGAATGGCGCCTGGCTCTGCCAGAAGTTTTCTCATCTGTTCCCTGTTGGTGGAGCAGGGGCATCCCTCTTTATATTGAAGGCAGTGTTGCCAGATTGGGCTGGTGCCCGCCCAATTGGGCTTCTTTAATATCGTTCGGCGGGGGGAAATAAGCTGTCGGCGGGTAAATAACATTTTGAGTTCAATGGTTCTCTATGAGAAAAACGTCATCGGGCGGTTTTTTGCTGAAGGCGCCGGGGTGATTGGGCGGATTTCAGTCAACCCAATCTGGCAATTGAAGAGCCTCCTGAAGACCCAACTCTCCCTACTTCCTCCCTTCATGCTTAATCACACACCGCTACCTTCTTCCTTATCTTGACTATCCTGTTTGTCCTTCCCTTGGCTCTGCATCAGCTGTTACTCTATTCTGTGGGAGTAGTACTAATTGCTGCACTTACCTAGTGGCTCTGTGTGTAATGTAAAAAAGATAAAAAGTCCGCACACCAGTATAGCTCCCAGTGGTATTTTAATGAAGCAACGTTTCGAGCAGCTAGCTCTTCCTCAGGCTTATGATATAGGCTTATCTGGTGTGCAGACTTTTTAAAATCTTTTTTGTATAGCTAACGGCTTTTTGAGGATCATGCACCCAGGCTTAATTAGGATGTGCGTGGATTTTCTACTTTTATCTGTCTGTAACGTAGCCATAGAACATTATATGAAATGAGATGTGATTGACCGATGTAGTGTCATTACATGTAGAGTATACCGAGCATATGGATTTCACCAGGTTGTATGATTGGCCAGTGTAGTAGTGTTGTTTTGTTGAAGCAACTGAAACTATCAATGTTTCATTTGTCACTCTCAGGAACTGGAGGGTAGATCAGTGTGATCAGAGTCCTCTCAGTTTTACAGATTCTTGATGGCATAGAGATTTCAGAGCACAATAGTTATTGAAGAAACTTAAAATGTGGGATTATAATACAGCAAAACCAGTGTTTTTGATATGTTGATATATTACAGTGGATGTTTTACCTCTACATTATCATTTAAAAAATAATATAATAATGATAATAATAATAATAATAAATATAAAAATAATTAATATATGTTAATATCATAATAATTAATAAAAAAGATGCCATGCTTCTACAAGGGTGAAATATTTTATTGACGCACATCAGCTTTAGCAAACATGCCGTGCCTAACAGGAATCCATGATGCGCCTCATGCTCATGAACCTCATGTTGTTCATTCCCATCTCCCTGAAGCTTCTGTACTCGCCAGGCCTCATGTACATCATTCTGCCTCTGAAGTGGGGCTGCTCATACATGAGCCAGTGGCCATCCATAACATTGCAGGACTGGCAGTCAGACATACGGTAACGGTCCATGATGGAGTCACAGTCATCATTCAGCTCCATCATCTGACCACCGAAGTTCTCCCTCTCGTAGATCCTCATTCTGTACTGTCCTTTGTGCTGTTTTGGAGATGAGTAGTTGTATTACATTAAGGATGTACTACTTTTATCATGGTAGATGGAAATGATTGGAAATAGATTGTTTTAAAAGATTACCATGGGGATGTTGCGGCAGGACCTGATGCAGTCGCTCATGCCCATCATGCGCTGGTAGTCGGAGTACTCGCCCCTCCTCATGAAGTACTGGTTACCCATGAAGTTGGGGCGGTCGTAGACCATGAAGCAACCGCTCTCCACCCTGCAGGAGTGGCAGCGGCTGAGGAAGGAGGACATGTCGGGACAGTCAGTGGTGGTCTCATAGGAGCGACCCTGGAAGTTCCTGTCCTCGTAGAAGATGATCTGAACAAGACAAAATATCTCTCTTGAATATGGATAATATAAATGAATAATATATAATGAGTATAAATGTTAAACATAGCCTGAATTGCTGTGAGAGTAGCGAGTGTTTTTACAGTGCATTTTAACTGATTTTAACTGATTCTTTTTTTCTGATCAATGGCTGCAATTGAAAGTATCCTACCACTGGATTTAGTTTAACTAATGTAAAATAAAGTACAATAGAATGTATGTACAGTATATGTATAAATGTATAAAGCATAAGAATAATTTGCAAAAAGACTACTATTTCATCCCTGGGTCCTCAACTCACCTTTCCGTGCATGGTTGCGGTTATTCTGAGCGTGACTGTACCGATTATGGGGCTGCGGTCTGTTTTATACCTAATGTGACACCCAGAGAATTGATGGTCCCATTGTATCAAAGGCCTTAGTCAGCTGCATGCTATAGTAAATCCTACTGTTTGTCACTATAGACAAGAAAGGGTTATTATTCCATGCCCTGTGACGGAGTAAAAGAGAATTTTCTGCTCTAAACACCATTTTAGAGAAGACACACCGTTTCCCCCATAACACATAAAATCTGTACAAAGACATACTCTGAGACTAAATATTGTTTTGTAGCCTTGAGGCTGGACGTTGATTATAGTGTATTTGATCATAGTGACAGGTACAGTAAGCATAGACATTTGTATTGACTTGTCAATTGTAATTCATATCTGACATGAATTGATCTACCCATCTATCCACCCAACAAAGAAATGCTGATCACCTTTTGACCTAATAATTTGTAGCAGTGGAAATGCTTATTTGCTCAAGCATGTTGAGATTAGGTTTAGAGTCTTTAAATTGTGAATTTATGAAAGCACACACCTTTTGACGCTAAAGCTTATTTTCAGTTAAGCTATTCAAGGCCACTCCTTGGATTTTGTGTCATTTTAATAATCATCTGCCATTAATCTTAAATAATACACAGTAAAGCACTTATGCGTCTGAAAATATACCTGATTCTTAGAATCATGTTAGGCTGTGACATCAAACTTAACTGGTAGGCTATGGAAATTCACTCAGAAATCCTAAAAGATTAAATGCAGGTAAAATGTTGACTTTATCACACTATCTAGATCTGTCATTGCTGTTATTTTTTTACAAAGAACCAGAACTTGAAAGTTAAAGTTAAATTGACAGGAAAGTCAGTATTAGTAAGTGTTACCTTGAATCATTCTCGATTTGTTTCATCTAGATATATCAGTGGCAACTGGTGGTTTTAGAAGTAGCGGAGGAAGGTGTGTTTTAATACGTGAGTTGGTTAAATGTATATTTTATTATTTTAATTTCCCTGAACATTTTAAGGAGTATTGTCCTCCTTTTCCTCAATGGATGAGCCTCCTCTGATACACAGACACACACACACACACACACACACACACACACACCCCCCCCCCAAATAAAACACAGTACAGCACATTATGCATGTGTTAAATGGATCTGGGATTTCAGTTGCAGAGTAGGATTTGGTGTTCTAATAAAGCATGTCAATGATAGACTTCAGATGAATTACTCCTTGCGTTGCTAGTAGCGTGAATTCCCATGCACTGCACTTAAAATGATCCGATGAAGAGCTGTCCACACAAATGTTTGGATTCCATCATCCACTTCTGCAACAATACACAGACTGTAGTAGCCTGCGGCATTGTGCAGACTGCCAAGAGGCTCCTGTAAGCATCCTGCATGATGCTAGAATTAGAAAGTGAGCCAGCCGGATTGTGTCTGACCCCCTCCCACTCGGCCCATTCACTCTGCAGTTGGTTTCCTTGAGGCCGCAGTTTCCGTTCCATAGGTACCAGGACCACCAGGCACCCTAAAGGCTGGCTTAAATTGTACGATTTTGGTCTGTTTTAACAGTCTGCGACTGAATTTCCAAAATCGGGAGGAAATCATGGGAGTTGTACTGGAATCGAGGCGCACTCCCGTCAACTAAATCGTTTAGTGTAAGGTGCCAATCTTAGCGGTTTTAAGTCCGTCGAAGTCAGTCTTTTTCTAGTTTTGCCGTTACGACAATATCAACAGTCTTTTCAGTCGTGGCTCATGCAAATAGTGACGTGAACATTAAAAACCAATAGTGACCTCGCTCCAACACCAAACAGGAAGGGGCAAAGTAGGCGACAGCTGTAGCCTGTATGATTATTTGTTATTTAATTTCTTATGAATTATTAGTCTAATTATTCTACGTGAATGCTGCTGAAACGCGAAAAAAATACTTTGATATGAGTAGGCTATTGTTTATGAGTTCCTGTTGATGCGCGATGGAAATAATTAGAAGGAATCTAGTAGCAGTCTTGTTAATAGTGACCTACAGTCTTTGCAAAATTCTAATTCTTCTGTATGGGAGGCCGGTGTTTTTTAGCTGAGCCTTAACTGGAACAAATGCAGCCCTCTTCTTTGAAACATCGGCACTAAAATCCGGGGGAAAATGAATCTCCGATACGCGAAAGGATAAAGAGCTTGCCTCTCTTGCCAACTTCAGAATGGATTGTGGACAGTGTAGGTCTGATAGTGATAGTGATAGTGCGTACGAGGAATGGCCGTGATCTCGAGTTGATTGGATTCTTTCTAGCCATCGCCGTCCGATGAGCCCTGTCAGTGATTGTAGATGTAGGGAAAGTTTCACTTCCAAAGGTCTCCCTCAGCAGTGAGTCGATGAAAGCAGTGGGCTGTGATCCTTCGACTTTCTCAGGCAGACCTATTATACGGATGTTATTGCGCCTGGATCGATTTTCCATATCATCTATTTTAGCTTTCAGTGCTTCGTTATCGCTGGAAAGAGCTGCAACTTTGGAATCTCTCGAGTCTCGTCTGCGTATCTTTGAGTGAGACTTCCAGTTGCTTAATGGTTTCATGATGTTGGTCAATAATCTCTTGGTCAGCAGAAAGTTGAGCAGAGAGTTTGGCAACGATGCGTTCTTCCATTGATGTCAGCAGTCTTTTCATATCAGGCAGCGTTAACGGTGTGGGTCATACTAGCTTCAGAATCCGCAGGTCCAGCTGGCTTAGCAACATCGTCCTGAATTACTTTCACAATGTGTTGATCCGCCAGTTGAGTTTGTTTTTTAGTCGCCTTCTTCATGTTCAGAATTAGGTAGCGTTTACACAAATATTTGTATATCAGACGGATAGAAAAATTATTTTATCAGGATTTCAACAGAGTGATCCCAGACCTCCGGCATGCGTCAAACCGGAAGCTATATTCCTGTTTACCGGAAAATTAGCAATATTCGGTTTGTGCACGAGTCATGTAAACTCTTTATTCATTCCGAATTTGCCCGTATTCCGGTTTATTAAAAAAATGAATGAACTCCCTGGTTTATTCCTGAATTAAACGGAATTCGTGGTCATGTATACACCGTAATCGGGAAGTGCTCATTACCGGAATGGGTTTTCGCATGTGCGTATGTCCAACTGGCAGGTGTTTTGGCTATTTAAGCATCCCAAGACTGCAGAATATGATTAATAAATTCACTTTTATTTTCCCGTGTATAGGCTGAGTTTGTTAGAAATCAACGACTAGGCCTACTACTTGTTATGAGACAACTTAATTCATAAATTAATGTCATGACGCAACCAAAACAAGGTAAGTATGTCAATTACGTTGGTCATCTAACCGGAATAAAGCGATCACTATGTATATGAGAATATTCTGGGAACACAATACTCTTCCACACATATAAATGGATTATTCCTGATCTTGTTTTAACCAGAATATTGACTTCATTTGGAATTCGCTGTGCGTGTGACCGAAGTCAATGTTTTTGGGAAATGGTCCAAAACTCTTAAGACGTTCCTAAGAGGGTCTTTAAGAACAAGCCTACTTAGGCTTACAATGCTATGATAACTATGTTTTAATGACTTTATAGAGGTCTCAGGGAAGTGCAATACTTAATATCTTATCCTTTTTCAGTAAAACCTAAGCAATTTGATTAAATTATTGCCATATTAACTATACACAAACATGAGCAAAGAACATCAAAATATTAGTTTTTTTTATTTCACTTTATTTTTACTAATTAAAAAAATGTACTACAATTACATACAACACAGTCAGAGAGAGATATGCCTCCTCAAAGTCATGTTGACACGACTTTCGATAATGCAAGTCAGTGGGAGGATTAAGGTGTATGTGTAACGGGTGCTAGCTGGTTAGCTATGCGGTGGAACGTTAGTAAACCTCACTCCCCGACACTTCAAGAGCGCTGCTGGCATGAAAGCTAGTAGCCTGGGCTTTTAGCTGGATTGTTGGCGCGCTCGACTCCCGATCCGAGGTGCTGCTGTCTCGCGGGTTCGAGTCCGGGCGTGTGCAGGGCTGGACCGCGGTGGTTCCACACAACGCAGGTTACATTGGTGCCGTGACCCGGATCGGGAGTGAGGTTTAGGGGGGTGAGTGTAATGGGTGCTAGCTGGTTAGCTATGCGGTGGAACATTAGTAAACCTCACTCCCCGACACTTCAAGAGCGCTGCTGGCATGAAAGCTAGTAGCCTGGGCTTTTAGCTGGATTGTTAGCGCGCTCGACTCCCGATCCGAGGTGCTGCTGTCTCGCGGGTTCGAGTCCGGGCGTGTGCAGGGCTGGACCGCGGTGGTTCCACACAACGCAGGTTACATATGGACAGATGGCTCTGTTGCTGATCTAGTTTATCTACCCATCCATGGATGGACAGGAAATTGCTTCCATACAAATGTATCTTAGTCATTTTGGTTTACTTCCTGGTTGGTTTGATAATAAAAAATAACTAGAAAATGTAATTCCATGGAAGGAATTACCATTGCATGTAAATGCAAAAAGGTTGCTGACTGTGTAAAACATTGTATTAGGCCTATAGTTAAAAAGACTAGGCTATCACAGAAGAATAGATAAATAACAATAACCCAATCACAATCCCACTGAAATTACTTGGAAAGTCACATTTAAAAAGTGATTTATGAAAATGCATCAAAATTGTGGATATAGGCTATTATGGAAAATAACTCTTCATTTATTAGAATTTAAAAGACTGAAATGAAGTTGCCAACTTCAAACGAGTTGCAAGAGCTGACACTTTAGTAGCCTACAGTGAAACGACTGGTAGGATAGCTTATAGCCTTCATATCTACACTAATGCAGGTTAAAAGTAGGCCATAAGCTACATAGACTTAAACACCATTGGAATACGGAATACAATCTCAAACAACGCCAATCAACGATGATGCAGCAACAGGTAGGATATCTAGCAAATGTAACGTTAGCTTACAGTAGGATACAGTGTTGCATTTACGTTGACGTTAGGTTAGATTGTCTTTAGCTGTTGATAACGTTACCGAGAGCAAACCGGTCACTGTAACGATTATGAACAAATCAAAGGAGTAGCCCAGGAGACAAGACGATAACGTCCTGGTTTACAGAATGCTTTCATAGCTGTTACAGCTTAATGAGTAGCCTAGCAGCTAGGCTATTGAGTAGACATAACATTCAAGTTTAGCCTGGTTTAGCGCAGCAAAGATCCTTGATTACTGACAGCTGAGCACTGACGTAACAGTTAATCTTTGCCGCCGAAGGGTCTCAATGTAAACTCTATGGGAATTTTAAACTCTTTTATCGTAAATATCTCAAAAAGTATGAAGTTCACAAATGTCAAAAATACAATTGTCAAATCTCCGTTACAAGATCTTTGTAGGAGTGCTTGAATGATGTCAAACGGTTCAGTGGTTTTAGTGTTATAAATCGTTGATTTTGGTCGGAAGAAGAATAATCCCGATAAGAAGAACAGGGATAACAGTACATTGCATTGACATGCAATGTAATAATGATTAAACAATGTTTTGTTCATTTTCCCCTGCTTGTTTCCCCTTACGGTAAACATAGAACGTTGGTTCTATTTAATGGATATGAAAACCACTTAGATACCCTATAATATGTTAATAGCAAAAATTGATGCTTAATTCATTTAGATGAATTAATCAGAGTATATACTTAATTAGATTATTTTTGCTTGAATACCCTAATTTAGATGACATAGCAATACAGTAATGGCACAGATACATGCCAGCAAAGTGAAGTTCTGTGGTTTATTCAATTCTGTTGCTGCGAAGCTGATGTTAAATGATAAATTAAGTGAATGAAAAAATTTACTTAATTTACGAAAATTAATAGTTGATTAGCCTATTATGCAAATGAGGAGGGAATTTCATTGCCAGTGGTCAATCAGATTGTTAGTCACCTCAGACGGTGAGCTTTGGAAGATAATATAAACAATGTAAAAACATGATTTTGCAGTTTAAGAACACGGCAATTTGACAGTTTTCTTTGAACCTTTCTTAAAGGAATAGTTCGGAATTTTGGACATAGGACCTCATTTCCAACTTTACCGAGGTGATATAGGTTGGTGGAGACCGTTTTTTATCGCGTTTAGCCCCTTCCTTCAGTTGCAGCGTCCCCCTTTGCTAACGCTGGTTTTGAGCTAACATATTTCTACGGTAACATCAGTCTGACATCAGCAACAGTCTTACTCACTCCACCGCACACCCGAGACAAGTCAATTAAATCGTCGGACTATCGATATACATGTCCGTGTTGATAGAATAATTTTAGAAATAAAACTAACCTTGCAACTCAATGATTTATTACATTTTGAGGGACTAGTTTCTCAATATCAATCCGCCACTGCCATACAGGGAACAAAGTAGGCTATTGCAATGCGATGCAAAGTTCGTTTTATTTCTAACATGGTTCTATCAACACTAGGCATGTGCATCGATAGTCTGACGTTAAAATGTATTTGTTTCGGGTGTTCTGTGGAGTATTTTCAGTGGCAGGCTGGATGTTACCGTTGACTTGCGCTATCTTGGCACCAGATTAGCACGGGATGAACGCTGCAACTCTTAGGAAGGGCAGAAATTCACTGAAAATGGTCTTCACCGACCTATATCACCCAGACTGAGTTGGAAATGAGGTCCTATGTCCAAAATTCCGAACTATTGCTTTAAGAACAGATTTAAGAAATTTTGAAACTATGGTCAATCGTCATCAAGAACGAATTCAGAGAACAAGCACTAATTTGCTTACATGGACGCCAAGGAGGTATATCTTTTCATCGCGGACCGGCGTCTGTCTGTCTGTCTGTCTGTCTGTCTGTTAGCAAGATAGCTCAAAAAGTGAAGGACGGTTTTCGCTGACATTTTTAGCGAATGTCAGGCATGACCCAAGGAAGAAACAATTACATTTTGGGAGCGATCCATAATTCCGTTGGGATACCGGAGCCGTTTATGTATTTAGCTTAGTGGTGTAATGGCATGGTATGGCCACGTGGTGGTGATCTGAAAAGTTTAGGTTCAAATGTATGACAACCTAGGAAGAAGAAGGCAGGCGGAGGTAGCTGCGCTCTCTGAGTGCTTTTCTAGTTCCTAAATGTTTTGAAGACAATTCTGGATTGTTTTCATCTAGAGGTGAAGTGGGTTAAAACAAACTGATGTAGGCTGAAGGTAAGCTAAACATTTGGCCAGGTAAGGTTAGGTTAGGCTAGGCTTATGTTAATTGCACATTACATTATTATTAGATATCACTTCATATCACCTCAGAAATGAGGATATCAAGTCAAGTCAAAATCAGTGCGTTTCAATGGAAGTACATTATAGAACAAATGATTGTCAATGATATGGCATGATGGAAGTATCTCAATGCATCCCAAGTCACATAAGGAAGATATTGACCTTTAGACAACATATCAAGTGACTTGGGATGCATTGAGATACTTCATCATACCATATCATTGACAATCATTTGTTCTATAATGTACTTCCATTGAAACACATTGATTTTGACTTGACTTGATATCCTCATTTCTGAGGTGATGTGAAGCGATATCTAATATTCCCTTTGCAAAGGGAATAGGGAACCAATATATAAGCAAAATGCAGCAATTATTTTGAAGCTGACTGTACCTATTGTTCAGATTTAGTGCTCTAAAAATATATGCAAATTATTGCATATTTAAGTAAAACTGGTCTCATTTGCATATCTAAACATCACATTTCAGAAAACTTGCAATACAAAAAATCTTTACCTTAATGTGAGTAAACGACTGTGAAAGTTTCAAGTTGATATCTATAGTTTAAAATTGTACCCATTTCACCTGTAGTAAATCCCAATGGCATATTTAGTTACACTAAATATAAATCGGTAGATTTTTAGTATGTTAATTACTGTAGATATACCTAGGGATCACAAAAAACTTGGAATGATTACTATTGCAATTAGTTATGGGTCAAACGCTAGATTGACTGGCCTATTATGCAGAGCTGTTCCATTGAAGTCTATGGACATGACAAACATGACACACCCCCTTTATGCAGAGGAAGTGATCCCCGTTTTGCGCCCGTAGACATGACCTACGACGACGTATCTTGCTCCGCCTTAAGGATCTTTGGTTCAGATTTAGATTAAAGTGAGAACATTACCTGCTCATAGGCTACATTATGATGGGTGGGCAATCCTTTTCCCCAGATGTCAGTGGATAATTACTTTGAAAAAGTAGCCTAAGCCGCTGGCCACTCATTGGACGATTGACTGAAATACAGTGCACAAAATGCTGATGTTAACTGACAAGAATGTAGCCTGTAGATACAGTGGGTACGGGTTGAGAATGCACCTTCTCCCGCGGGACTCCCGAAGAGATCCCGCAGGCCGTCAAGCCGATTTTTTTCGAGGCTAAGGCAATGTACCCAAACAACCACCAGGTGGCAGAAAGTTTCATCCCGCATTTCAAAATGATGAAGACCGCATATCCGTCAATAGTCGACTCCTTAATCTCATTTAATCATTACAATGAAGGTGATGACTGGCGAAACTATTCAAACGACGTTTCAATGAACCATTGTTGAAATGAATGAAAATGGTTATAGAAAATCGCCTACCGCCGACACAGCTGATTCTTTGATTGATTACGCTGTTTTGATGTAGGGGATGGGTAAACTGGCGCGCTACAAACATGTTACCAATCAAATGTAATATTAGTAGGACTAGCCTACTTAGACACTTTAGTCATAGGCAACGTTGCCATGTTAATTTGGGCTAGAAGTGCTTGCTTGTGGTGGCGCTCCTGTCCGCTGCTTCTCCCGAATTGTGTGGCAAATTTGTCAGCAATCAGCTTAAATGTCAAATCATATTTATTTCTCTTTGTCGCCATGGTATTGGGGGAAACGCGGAGAAACGAGACGGTCAGTCCTCGTATTTTTTCTTCGCGTTTCGTTATAAGAAATATATAGGTAATAGTTAGTCTTCTTCCGTATTGAACAGATACTATTTTAAGGAACTACTCAATGAACTACTCAACTACTACAATGAAAAACACACAAAGAAATCGCTAAACATATAGCCTACAACCAAATGACACTTTAATGCAGCGTTTCTCAAACTATGGGCCGCGAAACGTGGAGACTGCTGCTGGTCCGCGAGACATGGAGTGAAATTAGGTCCGGTGATCTGATAATTTGCTGCGCAATTGACCAAGCAACCGCGGACCGACAGAAAAAGAAAGCAAACGTTGCTGCTATCGGGAGGAAATGCTTGCTAATTTTATGTGTTTAAACTTAGAGCCATACAATTAGGTGTGTCTGTTATTATGATAATTTTCGAGCATAACTGCTTGTCCATAGCTCAGTGACAGGTGTTAATAGCCTTGCCATAAGCACTGCTGTGGAATGCAGGTGCTTCTTTTATTATGCGGTTAGAGCATAAGCGCTTACTCATATAGACCAGGGGTCTTCAACCTTTTTCAGCCCAAGGACCCCTTGGCTGTGAGAGAGACTGAGCACGGACCCCCACACCTGGCACACCTCAAATCATGCCTATCATTTGAACCGTCAGTCATTAGTGCCTACATGCATGCACGTACGCGCACGCACACACACGAACGCACACATTCTAAACATAAGTTATTATTATCAGGGGGGTAACTGCTTTATACAACTCGTTTCTGATAATTCTTTACATAGTGTTGCATAAACTCGCCCTATAATAGAATGAATGTCACAAGGGTCAACTAAGGTGGATATGTAAGGGATAATCAACGACGCACTGTGCGTTTCTAGGAAAATAATGCACGTTTTAAGTGTTAATAAGGTCCCGACGCCGCAGGCATTATTGCAGTGCATTATTTTCCTATAAACGCACGGCGCGGAGTTGATTATCCCGTTGACTGCTACTGTCATTTTCGTTTATATTGCCGCTGTCTTAGATACAACGTTGCTGTGTTTACCGTTACATTCACATTGGCGAATTAATATTCAAGTGTGAGAAGCTCCGCTTTAACCCTCTCTGGTGGTATAAATTCAGCTAAATTCAGGCAAAGCTTCATTTGCTCAACCTGATAGCCTCTGCATCTTGTGTAAATATAACTTGTCTTACACAAGGAAACACAAACACACAAGATTATCGTTATCGTTTCATTTTGATGGTATGACATCGCGGAGAACGTTGGATTAATGAATTCACGCAGAACGCCTTGACCCCCGGTTGAAGACCCATGATATAGACTATAACTCAGGGACAGGTGCAAAACCACCAACTGGGATGGATCGAAGGGCAAGCAAGCACTGCCACACAACGTGAAGGCCTTTGTGTTGTCAACACTAAACAGAAAGTTTCCTACGATGGGGAGAAGTGGCCGCAAGGACTGCATCGATAAGATCAACGAATGCCTTCGCAAGCCCCGAAACTCCGGTGATACATTTTCTTTCCTTTAATTCAATAAAAAAATGTTTATCTGAAGAACTTTTCCGAGGTTGTCTTGTCTACCAAATCCTAAACTTAAATAGCGTAAACATTTTATCTTATGAAAAAACTCTTAGGGGGAACAGTTAGGCAGCCCTTCCTCCATATCGTAGTAGGCCTATAGGCAATTTATTAGAGGGGTCAAAAAAACTCATAAAGTAGGCTAGCCTGCTACTTTTTCCAGACTAAATGTGTCACTTTAGTGATTGGCTCTTTCAAATGCAAATGAGGTGGATGGGCTTTTGAATGGGCCTGCTGCAGGTGAGAGGACAAATCCTAAGAATTTGTTGTTTTTACAAAGTGCCATTATCATTGGCATATTCTCTTAAAACAATACATAAGTTTAGAGCGAACGTTTCAACTATGTTTGCCATGGTAGACAAAAACGCTCAAATAAAACAATAGCCTAAAAAATAACTGTAGTGCGTAATGGACACGGCTCTATATCCTAAATAATTTTCGAGGTTCGCCATTTGGTAAAAAGCCAGGTCTATATATATATATATAGAGAGAGAGATTCATGCATTCTGCATTACCGTGACCCTATACCTTGGATGTTTTTTTTTCTCATTGGAATACAGCAGGACAGGATGCCTTTTATCTATCAAACGCAAAAGCTGAGATTGTTGGAAGGACTAGGCTACTCAACAAACTTGTTTTTCGTTTCTGGGAGATCTCGTTATCGTTTTGGATTGTCGGATTTTATACTTATTGTATATACAGTATAGGATGAACAAAGTCCATGGATTTGCTATATTAAATCCAGTAGCCTAATAATTAGGCTATGTGCCACGTCCGATTTTGCAAGTGGTGTAGTAGGCCTAGGCTACATTTAAAAATCGACAGCCGTATGTGAGATCCATTTCATGAAGAGCAATTGTCTTGTGCGATCATGCCCCCTCCCCCACACTTGTCTAACCAGTTCACTACATTATAGCCTACCTATATGTGGCACTGAGGACGACTGCCTCTCCCTCTTCTCTCTCGACAGACACCTGAGCCCGACTCGTCAATGTAAAAATATGCGTGAGTGTGCGCTGAACCACAAATTCACATAGGCTATTAACTTTTCTTTTCAGCAGACATCGCAAACATAAAAAAAATCGCAAAACAGAAAATCTTTAATTTTTTAATAAAACGACAACTTTTGTTTTGATGAGTTCCGGAGGGGTTCTTCGAGTGGGTTTCGAACCCCGGTCGCTGGCGTACCTTGCACATGCTCCAACCAGTTGCGCCACAGCTCGATTGTTAACATCGTTATACTTTATTCACGCCATGGACTTGAAACGCCGATCAAAAGTTCTGACATGTTAAACTGACGTTAGTTATTAATTCACCACATGATAAAATGCTGTCATATAGCTTGACGCCCAGCAGCCTATGGTAGGCTAGTCTATGCCTATCTCTGAATCAACATGAACATGCATACGATACATACGTTGCTAGACTTATATTGCGGAGCTAGGCCTCCTAGTCGATGGTTACAATGAATCACCCTCACTGCCCTATCGCATATCTGACCATCCATTGTTACAATGTTACAAAATGTAACATTATAGGCTAACCGTAATTAATTCATGAATTAATCTAAGGTTGCCTTTCGAGTATTTCAGGTTGAATTGAAGGCTATTTCCTTCTGATAGGCCTATAGGCGATTTTCTAAAACCATTTTCATTCATTTCAACAATGGTTTATTGAAACGTCGTTTGATTAATTTCGCCAGTCATCACTTTCATTTTAATGATTAAATGAGACGGATATGCGGAGCATTTCTCTCCCCCTCCACTGACCAAAACGTTGCTCTGGCATCTCTGCTGGACTGACTGAGTTATAGGCTACGTCGAGTGAGAGAGCTGTGAGGTAGGCTGTAAACATTCGAAAACTCTGCAACTGCAATCTAACATGCCGAGCGTCATGTCTCTTTTCTCCGCTTGTCACCAGCGCGGTGTCCTCGGGTTTTTCCATGAGCCGAACCTTCATATTATTAGGGCGGTCTATGTTGCCCCCTTGCGGTTGCAGTTTTCCCGATGCTTCGGGAGTCCCGATGTGCGGGAAAGAAAGGAGCATTCTCAACCCGTACCATCTGTACATGTTGGATTAGCTAGGCTACTTTATAGTATGCAGTAGGGCTGGGCGATATGGCAAAAAAAGTGATCACGATTTTTTTCCCCATATTGAACGATCTCGATTTGTAATCACGATTTTTTTTATCAGAAGATCCCCCCCCCCTCCCCTCTCTTCTGGAATAAAACAGAAAGAAACAAGAGATTAGAGGTTTTTTTTATTAACAAATAAAGCAAATAGCATGTTTTAACAAGAGCCATATAGAAAATGCCATAACAAACAAGTAGTTTTAAGTGTTTTAAAAAGTTTTAACAAGTAGTTTCAAGTAGTTTTAGCAGACAAAACATCTTCATGATCATTTACAATGTAAACCAACCAAAAAAGTGCAAGTGAGTGAACTGTAAAATCTGCAGAACTGTGAACAAAAACAGTGCATAGAATACCAAGCAAACTAATATTGTTTAACATAGGTATTCACATGTAACGTGGGTAGTCAAACAAACAGAAACAACTCTGACAGTTCACATCAAATTATTTTAGCAGCCACCAAAATCTCCATCTCAATATTCAAAATGTAAACAAACAGTTGCGCTTCCTAGAGGGAAGTGACATGCAAAATCTGCAGAATTGTGAATTAACATAGCACTCAGAACACCAGGCAAATATCTTAAATCTAAATCTATAAATACCAATGACTACACAGTATGTATAACATTAACATAGAGTAGGTATTCCTTAACAACAACTCTTATTCATAGGTAACAGGTATTGAAACAGACAAAAAAAACAGCTCTGACATCTCACATCAAATTGTATTAGCGGACAGCAAACCTCCTTGATCAGTATTCAAAAATGTAAACACACAGTTTTACCAACTGGAGAAAGTGCAAATATATTTATATATAAAAAGTAGTCAGTGCATGCAAGGCCTATGCTGAATCTAATGCACATCATTCAGGATCTATTGTGAGGTTTTTGGCCAGAAAGACAAGTCTGTCCACAGCATCTGGCTTTAAAGCTGTCCTGTGGCAGGTAACAATATTGCCACCTGTGCTAAAAGCTCTCTCTGAGGGCGAGCTAGTGGCAGGTATGCAAAGGTACCGCTTTGCAAGAAGGCTCACCTTGGGATATGCTGTGCAGTGGGTCTTCCACCATTCCAGAGGATTGTTTTCACTGTCTGCATTTGCAGATTGCAAGTAACTGTTCAGTTCAGCCTCAACAGCCTGGTGGTCTGTGAGGCCAGCAGTAGCAACTGGCCTTTTGAAAAAGCTGCCAAGTGTCTTTTTGTGGATGACTGGTGCAGCTGAAGTTGATGCTTCTGATTGAACGTTAGGGCTAGAGCTGGACTGTGAGCTGTTCCATTCGTCCAGTATCTGTGAGACGGCATTGGCCCGCACAGCCTCTATTTTGTCAGCCTGGATGTAGTGGGTCTTAAAGCGAGGATCAACAAGGGTCGCCATGCTTAGGAGGTCATCAGTAGCATCATCACTGAATTTCTCGTTCAAATATGTAATGACAGCAGTCTTGATGTCCTTGGTAAGCTCTGTGTCATCATCTTCTGGCTTCAAGACTTCCTCATTGAAAAGCTGAAGTACAGGTTTCACACATGAGACACTGACATACGCTTCACCAGAAAGGGCGTCAGTGAAGTCTGCAAGTGGATTTAGAGCCTTGTGGACAGATTCCAATACCTCAACATCCTGCCATGTGGGAACGAGGTGCCTGCTTTTTCTGTCAGCAGACAACACTTTCGCAATAGCCTTCTCCTGCTCCAGTACTCGCGCTATCATGGCATGACGGGAACCCCACCTGGTAGGAGATTCGGTGATTAACCTGTGTTTAGGGAGCTCCAGGTCATTTTGAGCAGTTGCTAGTGCTCTTTTCTTTTTCCACGAGTAAGAAAAGGCACTGACCACTTTCTTGCAAACACTGACAGCCCTGTCAATTCTCCGGTCCTTCATACTGCCCTCTAGAGAAGAAAGAAAGAAAAAAAAAAATTCAATCAGTTATGAAATACTCAATATAATAATTTGAAATGCCGTTTTTTTTTAAACAACAAGATAATAAATTGGTGCTTTGTAGTGAATAAGAATAATGTAGTGAATGAGAATGCTATTTTGTTATTAACCTGTATGTGGAATTATAGGCTCTAATACTGTATTTAAGTAGTAGCCTTCATGCTTCAAATGTTTTCATGAGGGTGATCATAAAAATATGCAAAACTAACCAAGCTAACCTCTCCTGAGAGGTTACTTTAACTATCATTTTCAGATCTATTTTATTATTTTTCATTTAATTAATTTCATTATTTACTTTTCATTGGAAAAGTGCACACAGTCATTGGAGTCAGACCAAGCATTTCACTATGATTAAACTACCTTTTACCATTTTACTATCAACAACAATTGCTACACTGTGATATAGCATCAGAAAGAATATAAAAATAAAGATACAATACATTTCAAAAGTTCGTTTACTTACCAATAGCTGTGTTTAGCCGGTGACCGAAGCACTGCAAGCGAGTCCATCCTTTCAGAGCTACGGCCTTGACGACGTTTGCACCGCTGTCTGTGGTGATGCACACCTGTCGGTCTTCACTAAGGCCCCAAGATTCCAGCGCATCCTCAAGTCCCTGGCAAATTATTTCGGCTGTGTTGTTGTCCGGAAAATACACAGTCTGCAGGCATGTGCTTTGCAGAGCCCACTCCTCATCAATGTAGTGTATCGTCAGACTCAAATAGGGCTCAGACGTGCGACTAGACCACAGGTCAGAGGTGGTCGCGAAATGCTTGACATCTTGGAGCCGGGTTTCTAACTTGCTACGGCATTTTTCATAAAGCCGTGGGATGGCAGTCTGAGAAAAATATTTTCTGCCAGGGATTTCGTACCTCTGGTCCAGCACGTTCAGCATATATTTAAAGCCAGTTTGCTCAACTGTTGAGAGCGGCATCATATCCTTGGCTAAGCAAAAAGAGACTGCATGTGTTATAGCTCTATTCCTTTTGGACTGTTTATCGTACGGCGTAATGGCTGCAAAGGAGGACACAATTGACTGTTGTTGGGCTTTTGGTCCTGTGGCTGCACCGCTGGTACTAGGTCTGCTTGCTGAACGCACAGGCAGAGCTCGCATTCGCATACTTTCAGAGTAGTCACTTGGATGGTATTTTTTTAAATTATTAGAAAGGTTCGTTGTATTGCCAGTTTTAGAAGACACTAGTCGCCGGCATAACTTGCATACCGGCTTCGTCTGATGGGTGTCATCTTGGCCATATCCAAACCACCGCCACACCACTGACGTTGAGTAGCCTTTTTTATCGACAATGGCGTCTGTCTCCGATGATACTTCCAAGTCATGTTCAAATTCCCTGCTCTCACCTTCGGCCATTCTGTTCTCTTGTAGCTTTATTCCCTCTGCTCTGTTCACACTTGCTCGCACAGGTGCAGGGGAGGCAGATGTGACTAGTTTACTGCTATGGTTGTGCAACTTGCTGCGGGTCATGTGCGTGATCAATTAATGCAGACAGCGCGGTGCCGTGCACTTTGCTGCAGCATGTTATGTACGTGATCGAGAAAGTATACCCACAGCTGATCACCGTGATCGAACTTAATTTGATCGCGATCACGAATCGAGATCGTATAATCGCCCAGCCCTAGTATGCAGTAATGTTACTTGCAAGAATTCATAATGCATGCTTTGTGTCTAAATGTCTAGGCTTATTTGAAGCCTACTTAATTGTCATTTCAAAGTTTTTTTAACCTCCAAACTGACGCAACACACAAGAGATCTAGTATTACACAGGGAATTCAGTCTGCTTTTTTCTGCCAAAAGTTAACTATTTTCAAGCGTCTTACGTCTTTGTTTCAATGTCTCACTGTACGGCTCTAGGTTTGCTTTGTTAGGGACTATCGATGAATGAGGCCCATTGATTATCCCATCAAAAATTGAGTAGAACTTCTAATATACTGTCTTTTAGGGTCCTACCAAAGTAAGTTGAAAGAAGGCATTGGAAACAGATTTTTCAGTCAGTCAGTATACTTGATTGATTTATTATATCAAAAGATGTAGCTTTGCTTAAAACCAGGAATGCATGATGCGCCTCATGCTCATGCACTTCATATTCATGTTCCTGAAGCTTCTGTACTCGCCAGGCCTCATGTACATCATTCTGCCTCTGAAGTGGGGCTGGTCGTACATGAGCCAGTGGCCATCCATAACATTGCAGGACATGCAGTCAGACATGCGGTAACGGTCCATGATGGAGTCACAGTCATCCATCATCTCGTGCATGGTGCCACCAAAGTTCTCCCTCTCGTAGATCTTCATTCTGTAAGATCCTCTGTGCTGTAGAGTATAGATATTAAAGATTATTAAGAAGTTCACTCCTCGCTACACAAGCCTCATGAATCATCAGTAAAAAAAAAAAAAGAAAGTTACCATGGGGATCATGCGACAGGATCTGATGCAGTCGCTCATGCCCATCATGCTCATGTAGTCAGAGTAATCGCCCCTCCTCATCAAGTGCTGGTTACCCATGAAGTTGGGACGGTCGTAGACCATGAAACAACCTCTCTCGACCTTGCAAGAGTGGCAACGGCCGAGGTAGGAGGACATATCAGCACAGTCACTCATGCACTCATAGGAGCGACCCATGAAGTTCCTGTCCTCATAGAAGATGACCTGAGACATTACAAGAAGTAATTAAACAAAATTAGAATGCCACTTTCGTCATCCTCATTTAACCCTCTGGAGTCTAAATCCCCCCCTGGGGATCTCAATCTCTGCACATTTTTGTCCTAGAAACATAAGTGACACCATTAGAAACCTTTAATCAACTAGTTTCCAAATATATATGTTTTAAAAGAGAATGTATCAATGACACTTTTTAAAAACAATAAAAGAAAATCCTAGGATTTCAGTCCTCTCACCTGCAGCAGGCCCATTGAAAAAGCCCATTCACTTTCATTTGCATTTGAAAGAGACACTCACTAAGTGACCCATTTAGTCTGACTTTTTTCCAATTTGTAGTAAAACTACATAACATTTTTGAATGTTCTTTTTACTTACATGGAGCCAACACCGTTGTTTTCAAGGTTCAAACTTCAAAAGTCTTAGCTCGATATATTTATAGTGTGTTTTTTACCTTTGACCTCTGACCTTTGAAAATCGTTTTTTAAATAGTTGTGTTTACACTGTAATAAAATGTGATTTCTTATTGTGGAGGACCTCTAGAATATACCCATATGTGCCACTTTTGCATAGATGTTTTAGTTAGATGAAAAACTTAAAAATCTCAAGGTATAGCTGACTGCCTCAAAGTGCCTGAAAAGGCCTCGGACCTCCAAGTGATAAAGGTGTTTTTCTAGACAAGAAATGGATTGTAAATGATTGTAAATTAATTCTGGCTTACCTTCCCCATACCCATCATACCAGTGGTAGTAGTCATTTTGGATACTACTTCAACTCAGGCTGCTGTAACTGTGCTGGTGGTCTGTGAGTGTTAACCCTTACTTTTATACTCAACAAAACTAAACCAAATTGTGCCCTGTATTGTCTCGAAACCTCTAACTCAGCAACAAAGCACAGAGGCCCATGGAAAGGAGAGGGCCTGTAGAGAGGCAGAGTGCTTTCTCTACGTTTCCGTTTGAACCTGTTCTGCAGGCTTTTCTTACTTACCAAATCTTCAAAGCCAATGTTCTCGCTTAAGCATGAGCTGTATGGTTCTATAATGGGGTGTCCAAAGACTTACTTATTTTATTTCGTTTTACTGATCATATTTAGTTTTCTGATACCACATTAAGAAAACATGATCAAATAGTACTTTGATTGGTGGTCAGTCATTAAATCATGGGAAAACATGGAATAACATAGGTGCATAGGCACCCGTGTACCCATATTTTTCATTGTATCGCCTTTTTATCGCTCTCCTGTCATGTAATGTGAATGATTTTTTAACAAGATGTAAAGCTTGTCTTTATTTGAAACACACACACACGTGTAATTATGTATAGGCCTACATTCTATTCTGAAATTTCTGATACTCATAACAGCAAACTTGATGCAGATTAGCCTATTGGTCTAGTAGGAAGGGGGGGTCCCATGCACCCGAAATATATATATTTTTAACATAGTTTTTTGTAATCCTTAAGGTGTCCAGTTAATGGATTTTTTGCATGACTGCCCCAGACAGATGTATGACTTTTTCCACCAAAGAGGCCATTACACAGCAGGCTTTGTTGCCAGCGTGATCCTACCAGTGTTCAATGGGCCCTGTGGGGCAGGGTTGCCAGCTACTGCTTCCCTAACCCAGGCTACCTGCATTGCAGAGCAATGAGACATGTGATAGTGCAGAGCTATTTTGCGGCATCATCACCCGCACCGAGAAGGGGTGTTCCCAGGAAAAGTCAGATTTACGCTATTGCTCCTTTGTGTTCACTATCAGAGGCAAGGAATGACATTGCTTCATTGCCAAGGTTGAATGGATCTGCTGGTAGCTCGCAGCTTATAACACCTGGGGCTCTAGGCGAGCGCATGTGTGAAGAGGGGGATGATGCCCTGGTTTGAGCATCAGCAGGCACCAGAGAGTGAGCCTGCTGCAACATCTGTGAGCTGGGGAGGACAGGGCTGCCAGTCATGGATTCGCATACCAGGGGTGCGATAATGCAGCGTCTGGGACTTCATCGAAGCGCAGTTGACTGGCTATATGACGGTGCCCAGCATGCATGAATCTCGAACTTCGAACTGAAAAGTAGAATCGACGATGCAGCCACACCCCCAACGTGACGTCCAGCATGTATGCCCAAAACGCAAAACCACACACGTGCAGCATCAACACTCCTCTAATTTTAGGCTGCAGCCAGTTAAAAAATGCACATCAACCTCTTGTTACTCTGAAATCACGGGTGTGGAAGCATTTTTGCGTTCATTCACGTCAGTTAGCCTAACACCAATTTAGCCTTCTCAACTTAGCAATTAAAAAAAACGATTTAGTTAGCCTACAGTTCAAAATGACTTTAAGGCTTAAAATGCACATTGATAAGTACTTATTCCATTAACACTAACCTTGGGTCTCTTCAGAGTGTCTTCAGAGTGTGCACAAACATTCAAAGTATCATTCTGTGTTGCTTCATTTCACTATGTTCACATGTCTATGTTTGACGTTTTTTTTTTTGTTTACAACCTCACGGATGGAACGGTTTCAAAATAAAAATTGCTTTCAAAATAAAAGCCCCCTGAAACAGAATAGGAAGAGGGCAAAAAATAAAAATGAATATAATAATAATAATAATAATAATGACACAAGGAATGCATTAATAAAAAAAGATCGAAAATCGAATCGAATCGTGGCTTTAAAATCGAAAATTAAATCGAATCGAGGATTTGGAGAATCGTGACACCCCTACAAAAGATTGTGGAGTACCCTTAGATTATACAGGTAGGCCTTCTCCTGCTCTGCACTAAGCATGCTGCATCCCCACCCGGGTGGGGGATGTCTCCCTGACACTGTCTAGAGCTAACTTTCCTTCTCCGCCTCCAGCCCCTCCTCTCTGAACTGTTAGCTTGACCAGCAGTACTATTTTACCTGCTGTGACTTTGACTAATACATCAGTGGAAAATGTGTGTTTTAAGGAGTGCCGGTCAAGGTCAAGGTAACTTTATTGTCCCCAAGGGGCAATTTTTGTGCAGCCAGCAGACAGGTATACATAAGGACAGACACACAACAATACGGCAAAAACATAAAATACCCATAGAAACTAAAAACACAAAATAAATAGGATTAGAAAATAAACAATAAAATAAAATAGATAAAATCAGAAAATAAATAAGTTAATACATTTAAAACAATTCTGGCAAATTGTTTAAAATGGAAATGGCAGTCGGGATAAAATAATTCCTGAGTCTATTTGACCTGCATCTGGGCATGGAGTACCTGCGTCCTGAGGGAAGTAGCTTGAACTGGCAAGACAAGGGGTGGCTAGGGTCAGCTGCAATGGATTGGGCCTTTTTTGCTACTCTGTTTGAGTAGATGTGGGTGAGAGTGGGAAAGTTTATGCCAGCAATCTTGCTACATGTCTTGACGGTACTTTGTAATCGGTTTTTGTTTTTTGTGGATAGGGAACCAAACCAGCAGATAAAACAGAAGGTTAAAACAGACTCAATAAAACAGGAATAAAACATTCTCATAAAAGTGGGATCAATGTTAAAATTCCTCAGTTTTCGATAAAAGTACAAGCGCTGATGGGCCTTGGCACAAACAGCATCGGTCTGTGAATTAAAACATAGCTTGTTGTCAATTATTGTGCCAAGGTACTTGTACTCTTCTACTGTCTCAACAAGTTGGCCATCAATGGTGGTGGGCGGAAGAGGGGGGCACTGCTTCCTAAAATCAATGACAAGTTCTTTGTAGGGGCCTTTGTTTAATTGGGCCTAGGCTTTTAATCTCAGTTGTTACAGTATGTTCTTTATCTTCTCTCCTCTTCTGCTGTTGGAGTCTATGGCAGCCTATAAAACAATATGCTAAAACAATGAGCTTACATTAGTGGGTTCCTCTTAAAGGGACACTTCACCGATTAGCATTAAGCTTTGTATCTTTAGAAAACAACCATTCGACCATTCAGAAAGTCATGTTTCTGAATGGTCGTGGATCATTCCCTCAGCTTGCCTTGAGATGGGAGAAATACGGATTTCAATGTTGGACTTCCTGCTTTCAATGATGTAAAAATCATCATTTTACATAATTGAAAGCAGGAAGTCCTATTCATGGGTTTCATTGAAATCCGTATTTCTCCCATCTCAAGGCAAACTGAGTGAATGATGCACGACCATTCAAAATCATGACTGGTTTTCTATAGATACAAAGCCTAATGCTAATCGGTGAAGTGTCCCTTTAAGGAGCCTCCGGTACACAATGGCAATGTAATGTAATATTGGAAATGCCTTTGGATTCCTCTAGAAAATGTCTCTAGAAAACCCCAGCCATTGATATAAATCCTCTAAATTAAAATGGTGTACATTATAGTGGTGTGTGTGTTCGGTTGTGTGAGGGTGTCTATGGGGATTGGGAACAAAAATGTAACCTCAACTTAATGCTTATGTTGTGAAATTGTCATTGTCCATTGTATTTTTTCAAATATATGCTCAAAAGTGTGGGCCTCAAATGTCATTCAGGGTTGTTCAGGGCCTTTCGCTTTGTATGAAGAAACTGAAGGTGATGGCGTTGGGTGTCTGACAGACCAAATGCTATACACCCATACAATGCCAGACATACCAAGTCAATTTGCCTGTTCAGACATACTATGCCTCAGGCATCACAGAGCCCTACACTGGTGGAATGGGCCTTTGTTGAAGTCCAGAGGGGTATTTCACAAAACTTAGACAAGGGATTAAGATGTGATTTTCTGGTTATCCTGGATGAATTTAGCCTTGACTTGGTTTCACAAAAGAGATGGCACATAAGTTACCATGGGGATTTGTGCTCTGTACTAGAGATGCGCGGATGGACTATTATTCTATCCGCAACCGCATCATACAGGTTTGGTAATGAACAGTTTTTGTTAACCCACTGGAATGTTAATGGGTGGACGCTGTCAAACTGTGAACTCAGGATACTGCTACTTAAATCCCTAGACCCTGACTTTATTTCCCTGAATGAAACTCACTTAAGCAATGACACACTGGATTTTGATGGATTCACTTGGTTTGGACATAATCGTATTGCCCATAAGAGGGCTGTTAAAGCCTCTGGTGGAGTTGGATTCTTGGTTAAAAATGCTGTGTTCGAACGGTATTCAGTTAGCATTGTTGATAAAACATTTGATGGAATATTTTGTTTACGCTTTGAGCATAGAGAGTCGCAATATTCTTTCATTTTAATTTCATGTTACCTGTCCCCAGAATCATCTACCTGGGGCAGGAATGCAGATCTCTATTTCAGCCATTTAGTGGCGTTACTATATACTGTTACCGACAAGGTGGATTCAATTTATATCTGTGGTGATGTTAACAGTCGAATCGGGACGCTCAAGGACTATGTGGAAGGGGATGACATTCCTCCTCGAATAGCTTTGGACACTAATGTAAATAAACATGGTCATACCTTTCTGGAATTTTTGAAGGACTCTAAATATTGTATACTTAATGGAAGGTTAAATCCTGAAAGTGACAACTTTACTTCTATTTCTGTAAGAGGTAAAGCTGTTGTTGACTACATAGTGACACCTCATGTCGATTTGAAAACATGTCTTGGTTTCAATGTTTATTCCCCTTCTGAGCTTGCTGATAGGATTGGTCCAGAAAGTTTTAATTTGATTGATGACCATAGTAGACTCCCTGACCATTCTGTTCTCTGTTTACGTTTTCAAACGGGGGAGGTAGTTAATATTCAGAATAATGTTGACTGTTTACAGCATGCAAGAAAACGAGACAGGAATTACCCTGTTGATTTTCTGTCTTCAAAGATGTGTTGCAAGGCCCTATTGGAGGTAATATGTGAATTACAGATTGTGCAGGAAAATCAGGAAAAGATGGACCAGTGTTATACCAATCTCTGTAATCTTTTACATGTTGAGATGGATAAATATTGTCCTGTTAAAAAAAGGGGCTCTACAAAGAAATATTATAGAGCTAAACAACCATATTGGAATAATGAATTGAATGAGTTATGGTTGAAGTTGCGTTCTGCAGAGAGAATATTTCTTAAAAGTGGTCCTGGGGAACCCTGGAAGAAGAGAGCCCTGCATAGTGAATTCACACAATGTCAGGCTAACTTCGATAGAAAGCTCAGGTTCTTCAAAAGAAGGTTTAAAAGAGGCCAAGCTCTCAAATTAGAACAGTTACAAACTGGTAATCCTCAGCAATTTTGGAGGGAAATACAGAAGTTAGGTCCAAAAAAGAAGACATTAATACCTATGGAGGTCTTACTGGAAAGTGGTGGATCTTCTTTTGAATGTGGTCAAATATTAAAAAAGTGGGAAAAAGATTACAGTGAATTATACGCGTATAGTAGTTCCACTTTATTTGATGATCATTTCTTAGAAGAAACTTGTAAAGTAAAATTTGAGATGGAAACTGGGATGAATACTATATACTATCAAAATGAGATATTGAATAGTGATATTACATTGGATGAGGTACTTAAAGTGCTAGACAAAGCAAAAGAAAATAAAGCCGTGGGCATTGAAGACCTTCCTAACGAGGTACTTAAGAACCCTAACTTGTGTAATGTCCTACATTATTTGTGTCACATATGTTTTCAAAATGGTATTATCCCATCCAAGTGGAATAGATCAATTATCAAACCCATCCCAAAATCTATAAAAGATGACCCTAGAGTCCCCTTGAATTATAGAGGGATTAGTCTGATCAGCACAGTCTATAAAATTTACTCAGGTGTCCTTAACAACAGACTTAATACGTTTTTGGAGGTTTATGGAGGGTTGGTAGATGAACAGAATGGTTTTAGGAAAAACAGGGCCTGTATTGATCATATTTATGTGTTATCTTCTGTGGTAAGAGCTCGTCTGGACAAGGGTAAAAGTACTTTTACCTGCTTTGTTGACTTCAAAAAGGCGTTTGATTGTGTTAACCGAGATCTTTTGTTGTTTAAATTACTTTCATTTGGTATCAATGGAAAATTCTACAATGCTATAAAAGCCCTTTACAAAGACCCCATTGCTTGTGTACAAATAAATAATTTAAGAACGGATTGGTTCTCAACGCCTTGTGGGGTGAAGCAGGGAGACTTACTCTCCCCTTCCTTATTTGCTTTTTATATAAATGATTTAGCTCAAGAAATTAAACAGGGTAATATTGGTGTGCCAATTGAGGACATTAATCTAAGTATTCTGCTTTATGCAGATGACATTGTTTTGATAGCTGAAAATGAAATTAATCTACAAAATATGTTGAATATTATGAGTTCATGGTGTAGTAAGTGGCGTCTTACTATTAACAGCGAAAAAACACAAGTTGTTCATTTTAGGGAAAAAAATGAATTACAGAGTATTCATACATTTCAGTTTGGCCCTGTGCCCTTAAAGTATACTCGTTGTTATACATATCTTGGTTTTGTCTTTGATGAAAATATGAAGTTTACAGAGGGAAGGAAAATACTGGCAGAGTCTGCTGGAAGAGCATTAGGTGCTGTGTTAAGTAAAATGAAAGGATGCACAGATCTTGGGTTTTCCACATTTACACAACTGTATAAATCTTTGGTTGACTCTGTTTTGTTTTATGCTGCAGGAGTTTGGGGCTTTGATGAGGTACTTGACTGTAACACTGTTCAAAATCGTGCTTTAAGGTGTTTTCTTGGTGTGCATAAATATGCAGCAAAGGTAGCTGTCAATGGGGATGCAGGATGGGATCCATGTGTTGTAAAACAAAGGTGTGAAATGGTGCGATTGTGGAACCGTCTTGTCAGTCTGCCAGAGGAAAGGGTAACTAGGAAAATCTTTAATTGGGACAGAGCAAGGCATTACCCCTGGTCTAGAGAAATTTCAATAACATTGTCTGCGTCTGACTTGCATATGATGTTTAGAAATAATTTACACTGTAATATAAATGTGGTCAGACAAAGATTGTTAAGTAAATATGAAGAGCAATGGAAACAGGATATATGGAAGAAGCCAAAACTTAGAAATTATGTGCAGTTTAAGAATGATTATGTTACAGAACCTTATATTTCACTTAAGCTAAAGAGAAGGCAGAGGTCCCTCTGTGCTCAATTGAGAACTAGCACCTTACCTCTGGCAGTGGAAGTGGGTCGATTTAAAGGTATACCAGAACATTTGCGTTTGTGTGAATTCTGTGATCTCCAGGTGGTGGAAGATGAATTTCACTTTGTTTTTTATTGTCCCTTATACTGCAACCTAAGGAACTCATTGTTTGAATCAATTCAGTTAAAAAATCCTGATATATTTTGGCAATATGAAGGAGAGATTTTGTGCTGGCTGTTTGAATATGATGTTTTTGCTTTGGCAAAATTTGTAGAAAAGGCCTGGTGTTTGAGGCAAAGTATTCTGTACCCAGTCTGATAAGTTGTCTTTCTCTGTATTCATTTTTTTTGTGGTTTAGTTATATTATGTTGGGTATCTCTGTATATTGTATATGGAGATAGTTTGTATAATTATTGATTCAGTGTCTAATAAGCCCATGTGGGCTGGGCACCAAAAAAAGGTGTTTGACACTTAAATAAACAATATCAATCAATCAATCAATCAATCATACAACTCATCATCCGTCTGCCATCCATCCGCACCTACGGTTTTTCAGAACCGCACCCGCCCGCCATCCGCTATTTGTTTAAGGTCTATGGATGATCCAAGGCGCTGTTGCGACGCGAGAAAGCTCTTGCCTATTCTAAGATGCAACTATTTAGTCTAATTAATGCCTTTTACACTTTATTTTTTAAAAGAAAGAAAGTCTGAACAGAATAACAACAAGCCATTCACATTACAGGCCAATTAACTCTATTACTGGGTTTACCGCAGAGTCTGCGGCTGTAACCGCTATCCGCGCATCTCTACTCTGTACCTATACAGGTCCCAACCAGGCTAACAGCCAGGCTGAATTAATTGTAATGGTAATTATGTTGTCTTGAAAGGTTCAGCTAGTCATCATTTAAATCAGACCTCCGTGTGATTTTTTTGAAGGACTTCAGGGTTTCCCCCAGAAAATGTGTTAGTTAAGGTGCTGTCTGTCCAGGGGAAGGGGGCGTCGCCGTAGCGTCCCCGCCGCGTCCCCGCCGCATCGCCGCCACTGCCCTACGATGGGGGGGGGGGGGGGGTCGAGACCGTTGGTTTAACTGCAGCCGAGACCGAGTGACAACGACCGAGTCTTTTAGGAAGCAAGTCTGAGTCGAGACCGAGTCTTAAAGGAGTCAAGGCCGCATCAAGACCAACCAAAGAAAGAGGTTTTCATAATTAACATCACCAAGGATCATATAACAGTTCAATTCCCAAAGGGTAGAGGGGGGATTGTTGGCTACAGGAGCAGTCTAGCACACACTTGTCTAAATCACTTCTTTTCTGATTTACTTTAAGACAAGGAGGTCAGCTGAAGTAAAAATTTAGTAGGCTGTCAGCATTTCATTAATGTTGAAAATGTTGAATTTTGACACTAATGACAGCAATATACCTGGATTTCACATTCATTGTATCAGATTTAATTGTATCAGCAACCAATTAAACATCATTAACACAATTTAGACAATATTATACCTTAAAAGTGTAAGTTTACAACTCCAATACAGGGCCTTTTGTATCTTTCAAAATCTTTTGCACTGCTCAGCATAGCACCATAGGATATATTTTAAAGCCAGTCAATATTATAATATTCTATTAAAACCAAGAATATTTGTAATGGTGGATATTTTAGAATATACCATGAAATAAAGATGAAACTGAAAAATGAAAATGTAACATTGCGACTGTATGGTAAAGTTAGTGAATTGTGATTTAGTAGCCTAAAGCTGCAATTCTTTGATTGAAGCTGTATATTGTGCGTGCCTGTTGCTCATATGTGACCATTCAAAGCAAAATCAGTCGTTTTGCGCACAACGTTATTTTGAGAAAATCAACAATAACAAACTTCCGGGTAGGGATGGGTATTGATAAGTTTTTATCAATATCGATGGCATTATCGATTCTGCCTATCAATCCAATTCCTTATCAATTCTCTTATCGATTCCCAAAAAATGTAGGTGCACCCACATTTTTCATTGCATCGCCTTTAACACCAAAAGGTCACCTTTTATCGCTCTCCTTTCATATAATGTGAATGATTTTTTAACAATAAGGCGTAGAAAAAGCTTGTCTTTATTTAAAACACAATAAGGAATATACATATTCTTTATAAAGAATTATAAAGATGTATATATAGCCTACAGTGTATATATATAATATTATATAATTCTTTATTCTAATCTATAGCCTACAGTACTACTGACATTTCTGATATTCATGACATTCATGACTATTCATATTACAACTCTGCCTCTTTAATTCAGCTGTCGGCTTGAAGCCTCAAATTGTAAACAAAGTAGCATAGTTGGCTAGCTTATTATAGTCTACTGGTTGGACTGTTCAGTTTCCCCACGTGTGTTTAAGTTGCAAGGTAGGCTAATACTTTGTCTCCTTGGGACAGGCCCTTTTGAGTCTTAGAGTTGGAAAACATGAGATGATCAGTCAACTTGAATGCAAGAGTTTGAATCAAATTTGTGCAGTAGCCTACGCTATGATGCTAACCGAAATTAATTATAATGTCGCTAGTTGTCTTCTATGCGTCATTGCTTTCACGATTGTGAATGTGCATGTCGAGGGGCGGGTGTCGCGCACGAGAGAGGGAGAGGGAGAGAGAGCGGGCCAAGGGGGTTACTTATACAGTTTGGCAAAGTTGCACGCATAGTCTACAATTAAAACTTGTGAAGGAAACGTATGCTTTCACCCGAGCAGCGTCAGGTGCACCTAGAATTATTTTCAGGCACACTCTTAAACATTTTGGGCGCATATGCACTCTGGAGCCCTGGACCGGGCAACGTTAGCACCCCTCCGTAGTCTGTCAAACACATGACACTCTTGGAGCTTAATCCCATGCTTCACGGACAAATGTTTTAACATATTGCTGGTATTACTACCCTTACACGATTTGACTTGTAGTATGAGTCGTCGCAGAGGGCGTGTAGTAACACAAAATTTCAGGAAAACCGGAAAAGGTCCGACGTCATGCAGGCTGAGTGAATCGTTAAGGGAATCGATAACAAAAAAGACGTACGATGTCGATGGAATTGATAAGTTAAACCCGGTTCCAAGACGGAACCGGTTATCGATGCCCAACCCTACTTCCGGGTTAAAATGTTGAATTTCACGTTTTCGCATAATTTGACTGTATACAGTCTACAGTTTCATATCGTGAACGCATTTCACAGAAAAACATACGTTTTGACTGTTAAACCCGGCGAAGATTCAACACATTTGCTGTCATTCCGGTTGTGCACGCGCCGCTTAAACAGGTGATTTCTCCTCTTCTGGCATATCGTGACAGGAGAACCATGTCAACTTTGGATGCGGTTATCTTAGCGATAGTTTGTGTAATACCCTCGATATACATATTGTTGGAAAGCTTAGTTTATGGCCGTTCACGTGAGCACAATAACTTAATTTAATAAATTTTACCGAAATGACTGGTTCCGCTTTACAGGGTCACATATAGCCTAAGAGAGCCGGAACGTTTTTAATGCTTTTTAAAACATAATTAGCGAGATCGTACCACATTGAACGCTAATATTTTGTCACTAGCAACCAAATCTGTCATCTGTCAAATACAGTTGCATGTTCAGTAGGGATGCACCGATCCGACTTTTTCAGTCCCGATACCGATACCGATGCCTGGGCTCTGCGTATCGGTCGATATCCGATACCGATCCGATACCATTGTTAATTAATAAACTGTATACCTCACCATGTGGAAAAGACTAAAGGCATCAGGCTTGACTTCATTCTTCATTCTTTCCCTAACTAAACATTACTTTCCTAAAAAAAATCTAACAAAATAACACTTAGATATAAAGGTAATGTATTATTATTATTATTATTATTATTATTATTATTATTATTATCATCATCATTATTGATTATATTACTCGTATTAAAAATAAACAGTTGTACACCAGCAGCAACTTGGAACAGCATTCAAATTCAAGTTCACAGTTATTACTAAATAATAAATCTCCATGAATTTAGACACTCAGAGCACACAGTGAGGTGAGGCACACTCTAACCCGCAGCAGTGAGCTGCGCTAAATGGCTGGTTGCGCGTCATGGCTCAGCCTTTTTTTGAGACTATATTAAATTCGGATCGGCCCATGGATCGGCTCATTTTTTCCGATCCCCGATCCAGCTATTTTGTTCATATCGGGGCCGATATCCGATCCAAATATCGGATCGGTGCATCCCTAATGTTCAGCTCTGAACAAAAACATTCAGGAATTATTTCTACAAAACAGAAACGTGCGTCCCGCCCGGTCGGGATGAATGAAACTGGCATGGGAGACAAGAGGCTACAGTTTAAAGTTTAAACTAGCCTGTGTAAACTTCAGACAATTTCAGTATTTTACAACACGTGAATGAATAGCCGTCACAAATTGTTGTTAGCTGTAGGCTAGATGGCACAAGTGTTTGTCACAACAAATTACAAGATGCAGTGGGCTATGCATTCATAGTAGACGAGTGATAAAAAAAAAAGATAAAGCGCTCAAAAGTGTTATGCCGCTCATCCCATACATTTGGTAGATTCAACGGAGAACCATTCCTGTGAGAGTCGTCAAACCTAGCTAGGTTTAGGCTATTTGTGTTCGCAGTCACTCTGAGATATGCGTGGAAGTGGCACCTGATATCAAATACTCATGCTGAATGAGCGCGTCGCCTGTGCGCATAGGCCAACTCGATTTGAAAAAGTTTCTTTTTTTTATGCGTTCTACAGAGAAGGGAGACTAGCGGCTATGGTTTGGAATGACAGGGAGAAAACATGACAGAGTAATACGGCGAATATCACTATACATAATATATTATGATATAATTTATTAATCATATATTATGATTATAATTTATTTATTTATTGAAGACGCTAGTTAGAGCGGCAGCCCTGTGTTGTTAAGGCGGCCGCCTTAGCAGGAAAGCGCTGCGGGAAACCCTGGGCTTTATTCCATATACTACACAGCGCCCTCCACAATTATTGGCACCCCTGGTTAAGATGTGTTCTTTAGCTTCTAATAAATTCATTTTTTTTCCAAATAATATAGGACCACAATGAAAAAAAAGCGTAAAATCCAACCTTTAATACAAGTGCATTTATTTAGAAGGAAAAAAATCCCACATTAAGAAATAATTATTCTTCATAAAATCACCTGTTCCACAATTATTGGCACCCCTAACAATTCCTAGGAAATAAATGATATTAAAGTATTTCTGTCATTTCTGTCATTTCTACAGTAGTTTACAAAGTCAATCAGAGTATGTAGGAACATTTAATTAGTAATTCTTAACATCCTGTTTCCCTGGGCTATCAATATGACGTGACACAGAGGCCATTTATCTTCAACATGGGAAAGACAAAGGAACACACTGTTCAAGTAAGGCAGATGTGTGTCGACCTTCACAACTAAGGCAATGGCTATAAGAAAATAGCCACTCGCACACCTGCCCATATCTATAGTCAGAGGAATCGTTAAGAAGTTTAAAACAACTGGAACAGTGGTAAACAAGCCTGGAAGAGGATGCATGTTTATTTTGCCACCACACACAGTGAGGAGGATGGTAAGAGAAATAAAAAAATCTCCAAAACTCACTGTTACAGAATTGCATCAAATGGTTGCATCTTGGGGTCACAAAGTCTCCAAAACAACCATCAGGCACTATCTACATGCCAACAAGTTGTTTGGGAGGCATGCAGGGAAAACAACCTTTCTCACTCAAAATCATAAGCACAAACGTCTGGAGCGGTACTGGGCCTTCAACTGGGACCGTGTGCTTTGGTCGGATGAGACAAAGTTAGAGCTTTTTGGCAACAAACACTCTAAGTGGGTCTGGCGTAACAAAAAGATGAGTATGCAGAACAGCACCTCATGCCCACTGTGAAGTATGGGGGAGGATCGGTGATGCTGTGGGCCTGTTTATCTTCCAAAGGGCCTGGGAACCTAGTTAGGGTGCATGGCATCATGAATGCTTTGAAATACCAGGACATTTTAAATCAAAATCTGGTGGCGTCTGCCCGAAAGCTGAAGATGGATCGTCACTGGGTCTTTCAGCAAGATAATGACCCTAAACATATGGCCAAGTCTACACAGAAATGGTTCACCAGACACCGTATCAAGCTCCTACCATGGCCATCTCAGTTCCCAGACCTCAACCCCATTGAAAACCTGTGTGGTGAGTTGAAGAGGAGAGTGCAGAGGAGAGAACCCAGGTCGTTGGATGATTTGGAGATTTTGTGCAAAGAGGAATGGTCGAAGATCCCTCTTTCTGTTTTCTCTAATCTTGTGAAACATTATAAGACAAGATTAGGTGCTGTTTTATTAGCAAAAGGGGGTTGTACAAAGCATTTACATCAGGGGTGCCAATAATTGTGGCACACATGATTTGATGTAAAATAATTATTTCTTAATGTGGGATTTTTTTTCCTTCTAAATAAATGCACTTGTATTAAAGGTTGGATTTTACGCTTTTTTTCATTGTGGTCCTACATTATTTGGAAAAAAAAGAATTTATCAGAAGCTAAAGAACACATCTTAACCAGGGGTGCCAATAATTGTGGAGGCGCTGTATTTGCTACATGTATTTACTCGGGAAACACAACAGGGGGGTATTCCATCAAGCGAGCTAACCGTAAATCGCGGCTAACTTTGATAAGCCTCGCTAATTTCAGAGAGAGTTCGGTTCCATTACTCCCGCTAACAGGAATCTCAGCTGAGTTGCTGGGGTAACATATGCTTCTGAAATAACCTGGTCGGTGGCAGGCTAACTGCCGAGCTAAATTAATCTGTGTTGCAAAAAAAAACACCTGTCGGAAAACGAGTCCCAAACCGTTGGTTCCGTCAACCTGTGCTTTCGTCACCTGTAGCCTACAACTTAAAAAATAGAAGGAGAAACTTTTTTCCGACAGTGTTGCAAGCATTGATTAAGGCTACCTATTCGCTAGTTTCAAAGAATTTCTGAAAATTATGCAACTTACATTGTTTGAACTTGATCTGTGTGTGATCCAAGGAATCTTGCGGCTCTGCACAGAGTAGGCCTACGTCTTTCGTGGTGTCATGCGCAGCGTAACAGGATTTCATACTAGATATGTTTTGCGTGTTCTCAGGTTCGGTTCCCATGCCATGAATTTACATAGGCTATGTTAACACATTAATATTGACATGTTTAGTTATACTCTTTAATGAAAGGCATCACTATTGATAAAGGGTCATGTAGGCTACAGTAGCTTGTTCAGTGACAGTAGTAGGCAGGCTGTCAGTGGGCTATACGATGAGGCAAGCCAGCCTACAGCTTATTTTAAAGGCTATAATAATTATAACCGCTTCATAGCCTATAGTCTATTGATCAGGCCTATAGTTTCGGATATCAAACCAACTGTATTACACAAATTAAATTAGGCCTATGAAATGACATATTGAAAGCCAAATTGCATTTCAGATAATATTTCACAAACACTTTGGCAGAAATATGCTTATGGGAGACAATAGGTTTTCTCCCAATACTCCCAGGACAATACTAATTTATTTTATGACCACCGAAAAAATATTTTAGAGTGAACCCTTTTAATCTACAAACGTTATCAATGTTGAATAGCTGCCAAAGTTGTTTTGAGTTTAAATAGCCTACTTATTCACTCGTTTTGTTCAGAGTGAAGACAATCAAAGTCCCAATTCAAACCATCATAACTGTTAAGCGATTTAGGCTACAGTAGGCCTAGGCCTACGATTTCGTTATTCTCCTTTTTAGGCAACTGTATCTATTTTTTTCTCTCGAGTTCAATTTGATTACTTCCGATGAAAATCCTGTAGATGGCGCTTGTAAATCGAACTGAAATCTTCTAGTTTGCCTTAATTTTACGACATGCATCCTCTTTTCGTCAATCTATGGTTTTGGTCTACTTTTCTACCTCGTGCACGAGCAGACATGAAGCTGATTTTAGCCTCGTTTGAATAAACGAGGGCAAGATGCAGCTAACTTGAGTTAATGGAACGGCTTTAGCTTCAAGTGGAAGTCTACACTAGTTCAAGCCAGGCTATTTCTGTTGAGCGCCGCCTTGTTTAGCGAGGTTGATGGAATACCCCCCAGATTGTCTACCTAATTCCATATGGTTATCATTTTAATTGTAGTAGCCTTAGAATTATTAACATAGCCTACTCGTTGTTTGCGTCTTGATAGACATTTGATGAATAGCCTACTGTAGTAGTATGAAAATGAAGTCACTCAGAGGCATGAGGCATGTCAGGTTAAAGCCAGTCCAGTCATTTAATTAACAATGTAAATGGCAGGAGTTACTGAATGGTACCATGACATGTCAGGGAGTGTGGTCTATTGTCAGACATAGAAGAATGACTATACTGAAAAGAATCCCATGCCTAATGAGAATTATGGTGGATGGGCTGTGCTATTGTGGGGCTGTTTTAATTCCCAAAGGCCTTGGGAACCTAATTAAGGTGCATGATATCATGAACACCAAGAAAAACTTGAACATTTTCAAAGGAAATCAATCAATCTCTGCCAAGGCCATACATTTGGTCATGATTGGATCATTCATCAGGTCAATGAACCAAAACAAATGACCAGATCAAAACAAATATGGTTTACTGAACACAAAATCAAGCTTCAGACATTACCATTGCAGTCCTCTGAACTCCATAGGAAAACAGTGGGATGAGTTAAAGAGGAGAATGCACAAGTGTGGACCTACTGTAGGAATCTGGACGATCTGGGGAGGTTTTTTTTTTTTTTTTTTTTTTAAAGATGAATGGTCTTAAATCCCTTACTTTGTATTCTCAATCTTTATGGGGTGTCAGAGAAGAATATTACAAGCTGTTTTATTGGCAAAGGGAGGTTTAAGAAGGTATTACCAGTAGCGGTGCCAATAATTGTGAGTGACATGTTTTTGTTAAAAATATTTACTTCTTTATGAGATTTTCCTTTTTCTCAAAATAATTTGCTTCCTTTCAATGTTGGATTTTTCTTCATTTTATGTAATTGAAAAATTACAATAAATTACCAGCAGAATATTTTTTTTTACCTGTTTTTAATCAATTTTACCAAGGGTGCCTATACATCTGGACGGCACTGTATGGTCATACTAAGTGCAACTTCACAGGGACAAGCGCTCTCTTAAAGGAATAGTTCGGAATTTTGGACATAGGACCTCATTTCCAACTTAGCCGAGGTGATATACTGTAGGTCGGTGGAGACAGTTTTTATCGCGTTTAACCCCTTCCTTAAGTTGCAGTGTTCCCCTTTACTAAGCTGGTTCTGAGCTAACGCCTTTCAACGGTAACATCCAAAACAGTCTTACTCACTCCACAGCACACCCGAGACAAGTAAATTAAAACGTCAGACTATTGATGTACATGTCCGTGTTGATAGAATAATTTTAGAAATAAAACTAACCTTGCAACTCAATGATTTATTACATTTTGAGGGACTAGCTTCTCAATATCAATCAGCTACTGCCATACAGGGAACAAAATTGGCTATTGCAATGTGATGCAAGGTTAGTTTTATTTCTAACATTGTTCTATCAACACATGTGCATTGATAGTCTGACGTTATAATTTATTTGTTTCGGGTGTTCTGTGGAGTGGATAAAGACTGTTTTCAGTGGCAGGCTGGATGTTACCGTTGACTTGCGTTATCTCCGGCACCAGATATAGTTGATAGTTGGAAATTCACTGAAAATGGTCTCCACCGACCTATATTACCCCGACTAAACGAGGTCCTACAGTATGTCCAAATTCCAAACTATTCCTTTAATGATGTTGCATGCTGAGACAAGGAAGTAGTCTCATGTGAGTACATAGGTACATTTGCATTCAGTTGGTCTGCCACACCTACTCCCGCTGTTTTACAGAAATGACCATGATTCCTCATTCAACAAAGCAAAACTTTACTTCGTTGTTGACCTATATCAAAAGCGGTTGTTCACTTTGTATGAATGATGCTATTTTCCACATCTTTTTTTATTCCAACTGTGAGTTCTTTGGGGGAATGAATGCGCCCATATCCTGAATTACTTACACCTGGCTTGACATAGTCGCTCCTATTCATCTTGGTTGGAGATAGTGAAACGAGTTGAGCTAGGATGACCAGACAACGCTATGTAAAGCCTCGTTTTATCACTTATCTTGCAGCATTATTCAAACTCATACTAAAGTTGTGTAGCTGCCCTTATCCTTGGCCCATGCTACACAAATGAAAGTTGTGAACATTGAGCTTGTAGATTTTGTTTAAACCTGCCTACAGGCAAGCAGACAGAAACATATTCTTGCCAAATGTGTTACAGTTAACCATCACCTGAATATGTGCACAAATTCCAGACATTTCCCTTGTGTCTGAACAATTATATCTATATGTACTGTATATCTCTTTGTTGTAATCCATATCTCCATAGTAATCTGTCTGTCTATCTTTCCAATACACTGACATTGGCTCATTTACTCTTCCACTATACCTTGTTTGTAGTCTGGCTATCACCATACTAAGCCCAATCTTGAACATTAGTTTGGGGAGTCTGCGCTTTATTTCTACTGCACAAAAGGCATGATCAGTGGGCAAAATGCAGACTTTTGGATAGTCCTTCAACCAATCAGATCAACAATCTGGGTGCGCCTTTTGGATGAGCTAGTTTGTGATTGGACCCAGAAGATGTGGACAGGAGGCAGGAGAGACTGATGTGCAGGTTTCCAGCCTGAGCTTGAGGGTGAAATCCAAATCGCATGCAGATCAGGCAGGGTTTACCAAGCCTCCCTTTTTTGGAGGTCAACCAAACTGCTCTGAAAAAGAAAATCCGTAACTTCATCAAAACACAAAGAATTATGGGTATGTTTGGCTCGCCTAATGCCAGCCCATGTAAACTAGTGTTCTTGGTCTATGATCTGGCATGATAATAATGAAAACTAAGCGTGAAAAAATTGTGTGAAAAACAGAACATAATCTTGCGCTTCCTTACTGATGCCATCCATGCCATTCCTTGCCTTTTTGTCACCTCTGAAACATGGCGTGTACTTTTATTTTTCCACGCTGGAAAACGATAAAAGATAACCTTCATGTTACTCTATTGAATTTTATAACACAGCAGGTAAACGGCATTTCAACAACTGCACTTCGTTGTTCCCGCACGTCAGTAAAACAACCCAAGTTTTGGGCCACCGATTCCCAAAATGCGTTGCGTTTTACGTCACGTTCTCAATCTCTATATTCAGTGTTGATTTGCTTGTGTCAGAATTTGCGTAAACATTTGAAATACCAGATGAGCATTAATTATTTCTGTACTACTGCATAAAAATATGTAGAAAAATAATAGTTTAAATCCGGTAGTTTAATTCAAGCAGAATTTTTACAGATTTAACAGTTTACATGCAGGAATCCATGATGCGCCTCATGCTCATGAATCTCATGTTGTTCATTCCCATCTCCCTGAAGCTTCTGTACTCGCCAGGCCTCATGTACATCATTCTGCCTCTGAAGTGGGGCTGCTCATACATGAGCCAGTGGCCATCCATAACATTGCAGGACATGCAGTCAGACATGCGGTAACGGTCCATGATGGAGTCACAGTCATCCATCATCTCGTGCATCTGACCACCAAAGTTCTCCCTCTCGTAGATCCTCATTCTGAACTGTCCTCTGTGCTGTAAAGTATAGATATGAAAGTTCAGTAAGCATTTTAATCCTCTTAATGAAATTACCATTCATTATTAGTAGAATCTGACATTATGTGATTTACCATGGGGATCATGCGACAAGATCTGATGCAGTCGCTCATGCCCATCATGCGCATGTAGTCAGAGTACTCGCCCCTCTTCATGAAGTACTGGTTACCCATGAAGTTGGAACGGTCGTAGACCATGAAGCAACCGTTCTCCACCCTGCAGGAGTGGCAGCGGCTGAGCATGGAGGACATATCGGAACAGTCGTTCATGCACTCATAGGAACGACCCTGGAAGTTCCTGTCCTCGTAGAAGATGATCTGTTAAAAGAGGAAGTGATGGATAAATAATCAGTACCACTAGTTAGACATGATTCATACATAATGGTAGGTCCCTCTCAACTTACCTTGCCCATCATGATTGCGGTTGTTGTTCTTCCGAGACCGGTTAGCACTGATGTCCTGGTGGTGTTGACCCTTCACTTTTATACCTGACCAACCTCAAAGAAAAAGTGCCCCCTATTGTGTAAAGTCAGCCAGTTGGAGAGCCTTTGTTTTGATAATGCCTGACCAACTGCCTGAGCCACGTAGTAGATGAACAGCTGTTCAGTCTTGCGCAGGGGGCGTGTTTGGTCGGTGTAGGTGCAGAGCGCTCTGACCAGGCATAATTTGTGTAACCACAACAAAGCTAGTACATTCCAGCACTGCAAGCAGGCATAGTAGCCTCAGGCAGTGGCTTACATTGACCTTGTGCCCTCTACGGAAGGGCACCAGACAAGTGTGAATGTCCGCTTCCCTTTTGGCTATCAGGTGTTTGGGGTCAATCTTGAGTCCAACTAATGCTGTGAGGGAGCACTTTGCCCAGTTCACCTGTGAGCCACCAGAATCCAATAGTCTAAAATGTTTAATATGCGGATGCCGTCTTGTCTCAGAGAAGCAAGAGCTGCATCTATACACCTTGAGAGATAGAGATAGCCCAAACAGAAAGATGTTTAACTCCCACACCTCTCCTTTGACAGCAAAGCACAGATGCTTGCTGTGTCTGAGTATTATTTCAAAGTGGAAAAACGCATAGATATTAGAAAGCTAGATACCGAATTGGGCTCAAGAGTGTACGTAAATAGCACCGCCATCTTGGTGTGGGCAGCAATTACTGGAGGCCAATGAAGAAACAGGTGTCTCTGATTGGAAATCAGACAAGTGTCCCTGATTCCCAGCAAGTGCTGCCCGTAGAAAGTAAAGGTGTATGCCACCTAATATAACAATGCGGTATCTAGCTTTCTAATATTTATGGAAAAATGCTTCCTTCAGGTCCATGTAATGTAAAGTAATGGTGTTCTCAGAAATGTTGGATTTCCAGTTGCCCCTTCATGTTCCCTATCCGAGGCGAGGAATGACATCGTTACGTCGCCAAGGTTGAACAGATCTGCTATTAGCTCGCAGCTTACGTCACCCGGGACTCTAGACAAGAGCATGGGTGCAGAGGGGCAGGATGCCCCGGTTCGAGCAGCAGCGGGCACCTGAGAGTGAGCCTGCCATCGGTTCAGATGATGCCATGCGAAGATGACCTCCTATTGGTTAAGGCCAAATTAACTTTATTGAAAGAGAGCCTTTTGGATATATGGGGACTTTAAACATTTAGGTACTCTGACTAACACTGCCTGCCTAAAAATGTATGTTTTAAGCAGTGCCGTCCACTCTAACTTTTGTGTGCGTGATCAAAGCAGCATAGAACTAGCTCAAGCAGGCGGTTTGGTGGGCTTTTGGAGGTTTCATAAATCAAAAAAAAATCCATAAAAATCAGACTCAGGCTTCTAACTGAGGCTTGTCTTTTTGTCCAGTCAAACCAGGCCAATAAAAGGGGCCTATGTTTAATCGGGCCTAGGCTTTTAAATAAGTTTTTATGGTGTGTATATATTACTTTCATGTTCTTTATCTTCTTTCCTCTTCTGCCATTGGAGTCTAAAGTAGCCTATAAAGCAATGTGGTAAAACATTTAGAACACCTATTAGGGATATTGACAGGAATTGTACAATAGGTTGACTCAATAAGTCAAGTTACGTCTACAATGCCAATAAAAGTGTAATATTGGAAATGCCTCAGGATTCCTCTAGAAAACCCCAGTCATTGAGTTTGTTCCTCTAAGTCAAGTCTACGTGTGTGTGTGTGTGTGTGTGGCTGTCAATGTGGATTGGGAACAAAAAGTAACTACAACTTAATGCTTATGTGTTGTGAAATGACCTTTGACCATTGTATTGTTTCAAATATGAGCTCAAAAGTGTGGGCCTCAAATGTCATTCAGGGTTGTTCAGGGCCTTTCGCTTTGTTTGGGGAAACTGAAAGTAATGGCTTTGGCTGTCTGGCATTGAAAAAAAAGAAGTAGAAACAGTTTGGGATTTGGGATTGGGATTGCAATAATCAATACATTGCTTCTTGTTCCTCCCAAACTGCGTTAAATTGCAGTGAGAATTGCCTGACAGAGAAACCTCCGGACCACCAATCAATATCGTATGCACACCCTCCTTGCCATGTACTGCTTCTTTTACTACTGAATCTGGTCAGTGTAACTGCCTACTGTAGGCTATTCATCCTTTACCGTATTTTGCCAACTATTATACATTGATTCAGCTATGAGATTAATACACGTGTGCAGTTAACGGAATATTTTGTATGGTTTTGTAATGAATGTATTTACAGTATGATGCGTTCTCTCTGCGAAAATAAAGTCTGTTGCGCTTAAATCGCTCGAGTTTCCCACCTTCCTTGATGACAGCTTCTAGATGTCAAAATTGACAAGGTTCAGCTGGACGTCACTGTGGCTCGAGATCACTAATGATCTCTTTTGGACGTATATAATGCACCTTCATGTTGTAAATTCTAGGGCGAGGCCATTAAAACGAGCATAGGGCGTGATATTTAAATTACGCTTGTTTCCAGCCGGCACATTTGTCAACACACGTTTATTCTTACGCTAGAATTGGAGTGATACGAAAGTTTGATGAATCACACGTGAGCCTTGTCGTAAGATGGTTTCTGCGCTCCGATATACTCTGGTTTCTACGCTCGGTTGATAAATGAGGGCCATTGTGATCTATAAGGTGGCATCACATAGGCTCAAGTCACTAATGGGTCACTTTCACATGAAACTGTATTGGAAACACAGGTGTAACTAATTAATTGAATTACATTTTCAGCTATTCTGAACTCGCATTGATTAATTCAGACATATAACATTATTTTATGCTTAAAAAACTACTTTATTATAGTAGAGATTGAGCACTCTTTCATAATGTTGTCAGTGGCCACGTTTACATGATGTTTTTTAATTCCGAATTAATTATTCAGAATTAAATAGTTCGGAATTAAAATATTCTCCTTTGAGTTTAGATGGATATAATAATTCCGAATTGGCGTTTACATGGAACATACATTAATTCCGCTTTATTGTATTCCGCTGAACGTCTGGGGGTCGGGAAGGGTTCCGATTGGAATGTTATCAAACTTCATGTTTGCTAGCTGAGGAGGAGAAGAGTGTCGGAGAAGGGGGGTACAAGACGGAGCTGAATTTGCAATGAGACGAGCTAATGGAATGAGCTAAATGAAGGAAGTGGACGCTTTAAGTATGGATCTGGATCAAAGAGACAATAGCTTGCAAAGTGGTGTCATTGTAACTTCAGTATAGAGAATGCTATTCATTGCAGCTTCAGCAATGTATGTTACCTTACTTTCGAAAAATAGCTCCGTAGGCTACCGCTGAATCTCTGTGAAATCTCTGAATCTCTGAAAGTTTGTGCACTGCCTCCAAGAGAAGTCAAATCTCTCTGTGCATTCAGTTCATCCTGATTGGCTGGATTCGTGCTGACTAACAAATCAGATGGTGTAGTGGGTGGGACAATGCTCTTGACCACAGGGTAGCAGCCTTATGCCCCAACTGGGACGAAGAGGATAAGTAAGTAAGTAAGTAAGTAACAGGGTAGCAAATACAGGGAGTGAGAGATGCTTTACAAAGTAGCGCGTTTCATTTTTTATCCATTTAAATATCGGCTTATAGGTGGGAAAAATAACTGATACTGATTATTATAAAAATACTAATTATCGGCCCGGCCAATAATTGGTCGACCACTAGTAACACACACACACAAATATACACACACACTTGCACTTAGAGACACTAGCAGACACAGGTGTTGTAGTAATCTGCATGGCAGGATGCACCTTACTGCCGGCGCGAAAAAAAACAGACACCCACCAGGGTGAAACACAGTGTCTGGCAGCACTATCCAAACTCAATAGTCTTGTGTAGCTGCCCTCTTCCTTGGCCCATATTACACCAACGAAAGGTGTGAAAATTGAACTGGTTATTTTTGCTTAAACCTGCCTAGTGCCTACAGACAAGCAGACAAAAACTTAAGTTTGTTCAGGTTAACCATCAGCTGAAAATGTGCACAAACCCCGGACATTTCCTTTGTGTTTAAGCAATTATATTTCTAGATAGATAGATACTTTATACACTAATCCAGCGCGAACTTTATGGGCGCTGCCATCTTGAATATCGCCATTACTGCGTGCCTGCGAATGTGACGAGTGACACTTGCCTGTGCTTTTCAATGAAAGTATCCTGTCAGAGAATGTCTAACAAGAGGTCCCGCTCATGAATGAAAATGTCAGGTGACAGGGAACATTGGATCAATGATGTCAGACTGTACCAAAACTTACCAATGAAGGTAATTTATTAACACCATAAGGTATTAAGATGTGTATTAATGACAGCTAACCTCTGCAACAGCCGCCTATGGAACCAACGGGCTAATCTTAGCAGCCAGGCACGCAGTAATGGCGGCGTTGTGTTACTTCCGTGTTTCGCTGGATTAGTGTATTGATCCCCAAGGGGAAATGTATCTCTCTTTGTAGCAACCCATCTATATCTCCATAGTCATCTGTCTGTCTATCTTTCCAAACACTGACATTGTCTCCCTTACTAGTTTGCGTCTCAACCAAACTGCTCTGAAAGAAAATCGGTAATAAGGAAGAAAAATGTATTAGCAATTTTCTGCCAGTACAATATCTGTACATTTGTACAGATATTTCCTTCAATCCTTTAAATGAAAGTTTGTGAAAAATAACAGGACACATTTAAATATTTCTATAAATGAACAACATTTGTTGTTATTCAAGAAACACTGAACAACTGAAGTAATTGTTTGTAAAAAAAAGAGGCATTTATGGAAATTTTGCCAGTGAAAAGTTAAGGTTACGTTTTTCCCCACAAGTGTGTGTGTGTGTGTGTGTGTGTGTGTGTGCGTTTGTGTCATGTTTTAAGTATTATAGAGTTTGTGTCTGATTATGGGATTGGAAATTAAAATAGATCTATTAGAAAAGCACAACCTTTTTTGTGCTGTATTCAGTGTTGATTTACTACTTTCATTCATGTCAGAATTTGCCTAAACTTTGAGGCTCACGTAAAACAATGAAACAGTCAGTTATGACCCCTGTGCAACATGTTTGAAAAAACAATCGGGAGAATACACTTCCACTTGTTTATTTGAAATGCCAGGTGAGCATTAATTATTTCCGTGTTACTGCATAAATACATGTAGACAAATATTTGTTTAAACCAGGTAGTTTAAATCAAGCGGAAGAAGTGATTTGAAATTTAAAAGCATTTCTACAGATTTAACAGTTTACATGCAGGAATCCATGATACGCCTCATGCTCATGAACCTCATGTTGTTCATTCCCATCTCCCTGAAGCTTCTGTACTCGCCAGGCCTCATGTACATCATTCTGCCTCTGAAGTGGGGCTGCTCATACATGAGCCAGTGGCCATCCATCACGTTGCAGGACTGGCAGTCGGACATACGGTAACGGTCCATGATGGAGTCACAGTCGTCCATCAGCTCCATCATCTGACCACCGAAGCTCTCCCTCTCGTAGATCCTCATTCTGAACTGTCCTCTGTGCTGTATAGGACAGAGTTAAAAGTTCAGTAAGCATTTTACCCCTCTTTACAAAATTACCATTAATTATTAGTAGAATCTGACATGTAAGTGATTTACCATGGGGATCATGCGACAGGATCTGATGCAGTCGCTCATGCCCATCATGCGCTGGTAGTCGGAGTACTCGCCCCTCTTCATGAAGTACTGGTTACCCATGAAGTTGGAGCGGTCGTAGACCATGAAGCAACCGCTCTCCACCCTGCAGGAGTGGCAGCGGCTGAGCATGGAGCTCATGTCAGCACAGTCGCTCATGCACTCATAGGAGCGACCCTGGAAGTTCCTGTCCTCGTAGAAGATGATCTGTTCAAAGTGGAGGTGAGAGGTGAATAAACAGTACAACTAGTTAGATATGATTCATACATAATGGTAGGTGCCTCTTAACTTACCTTGCCCATCATGATTGCGGTTGTAGTTCTTCCGAGACCGGTTAGCACTGATGTCCTGGCTGTGTTAACCCCTTACTTTTATACCTGACCAACCTCAAAGAAAAAGTGCCCCCTATTGTGTAAAGTCAGCCAGTTGGAGAACCTTTGTTTTGATAATGCATGAACAACTGCCTGAGCCACGTAGCAGTCTTGTTCAGGGGGCGTGTTTGGTCGGTGTAGGTGCAGAGCACTCCGCTAATTTTTGGAACCACAACCCCTCCTACTAGATGTCAGGGCGGAGTCTGAGGAGTGCCGGAAATCTAGTACATTCCAGCACTGCAACCTTGTGCCCTCTGCGGAAGGGTGACAAATATGAAGGTCCACTTCCCTTCTGGCGATCAAGTGTTTGAGGTCAAGCTTGAGTCCAACTAATGCGGTGAGGGAGAACTTTGCCCAGTTCACCTGTAAGCCTCCAGAATTCAGTCGTCCAAAAACTTTAGCGCACAGACGCTGTCCTGTCTCAGAGGAGCAGGAGCTGCATCTATGCACCTTGAGAATACTCGGGGGTAGAGATGGACGTTGAACTCCCTCACCTCTGCTCTGATAGCAAAGCGCTGATGCTTCCTGCGTCTGGGCATTATTTCAAAGTGGAAAACCACTTCCTTCAAAGGTCCATGTAGACTAGCCATTCTTCCTAGCGAACACTGGTGATGATTTGGTTCTGAGTAATCTGTCTGAATCTGTCTGAACCTTCTTTTGAACAAAAAACCTGTTTATGTCCTCCACTGGCACTAGCTAGCTTGGTTTGCTGCCAGCTTGCTGATATCCTGCCTCAGAGCGGCTACATGGTGAGGGGAAACTGGCATGAGGTACACTGGTGTGAATTGCAGCGGAGGGCATGAACATTTTAGTGTGAATCCCCTTCACACTGTGCGCAGAATCCAGTTGAGTCTTTGCATGCACGTCATCCCAAGCACCTATCAGAGGGAGAGCGAGACCTAGGGACCCGCAGGGGCCAGAGTGCCCGCATATGGGTTTATATGGGGAAGCGGGAAGTGTTGTTTGTGTGGCGCTGCCTCAGGCGACACCTCTACTACAACTGGAGATGGGCAAGGCAGAGCACAGGCTATAACTGTGTGGGGAATGAGAGGAAAGGAGTGCCGTGTGCAGGCCTGAGAGATTCTTTTGCATTGTTGAGCTGGAGTGGGTAATTTCCCAGTTTGGTTGGCTCAGGTCAGGAATGTTGCTGCGCGGAGTCCTTCAACTTGGACCGGGAGCGCTGCTGTCGAATCCGTTTGGACCAGTACCTCTGCCTGGCGGCGGTGGGAGGGTGGTAGTGGTGCTGTTGCAGAATGCCCCGGTTCGAGCAGCAGCGGGCACCATAGAGCGAGCCTGCCATCGGTTCAGATGATGTCATGCGGGGATGACTTCCTATTGGTTAAGGCCAAATGAACTTGATTGAAAACAGGCTATATAGGAACTGACTAACATCTGACTAACACTGCCTGCCAAAAAATTATGATTGAAGCAGTGCTATCTATTCTAACTTTTGTGTGCGTAATCAAAGCATCATGATCTGGTGGACTTTTGGAGGTTGTATAAATCCAAAAAAACTTCCATAAAAACCAGACCAGGCTTCTAATTGAGACTTTATTTGTACAGTCACTCTAGGCCAGTAAACGGGGCCTGCATTTAATTGGGCATAGGCTTTTAAATTGAGTTTTTAAGTTATGTACTGTATATTACTTTCATGTTCTTTATCTTCTTTCCACTTCTGCCAATGGAGTCTATTAGCCACCTATAAAGCAATATGGTAAAAATGTTTTACAATGTAGGGACATTAACACGAATGCTACGATAAGTAGCAATAGGTTAAAACACAATAGGTTAAAAAATTATGATGTTTGATAGCATTTTTGATTGAGATATCAGGAGATTTTTTATTACATTATTGGTAAATTATTACATTAGTGGGTTGTACAGATTTCATAATCCAGGTTCCTATTTTCGTCATTGCTGGTGCCTTCTGCCATTTTTTTTACCCTAGGGAGCCTCTAGTTCGCAATGGCGATAAAAGGGTAATATTGGAAATACTTGAATGCCTCAGGATTCCTCTAGAAAACCCCAGCCATTGATTTAGTTCCTCTAAGTTAAGTCTAAGGTGTGTGTGTGTGTGTGTGTGTGTATGGGGCTGTTTGTGGGGATTAGGAACAAAAATGTAACTTCAACTTAATGCTTATGTTGTGAAATGGTCATTGTCCATTGTATTTTTTCAAATATGTGCTCAAAAGTGTGGGCCTCAAATGTCATTCAGGGTTGTTCAGGGCCTTTCGCTTTGTTTGGGGAAACTGAAAGTGATGGCTTTGGCTGTCTGGCATTGTACTCACAGTTCAAATTATGAGGGGTTTTGGGGTGTCTGAGCCTCCTGATTAGGACCTGGAACCCCCCAAAAGTTTAGGAGGGATTGCAATGATCAATATATTGTAATGTGTAATGTGTAATGTAAAGTTCTGTCCCTCCCAAACTGCGTTAAATTGCATGGAGAATTGCCCAAAGGGAGGAACCCCTGGACCACTGGTAATATCGTATGCAAACCCTCCCTGCCACATATTGCTTCTTTTACTGCTGAATCTTGTCAGTGTAACTGCCTACTGTATACTATTCATCCTCTATCCTCATGTACATGTCTACCTGAGTATATGTTTTTTCTCCCCCCCCCCCCCCCCCCCACCAATCACATTAGTCAAAGTTGAGTTAGGATAGCCTACATTAGTACAGTCCTAAGGAGACTCACATAAAGTCAATTTCAATTACAATTTAATTTCACTTCATTTATAGAGCGCCAAAACATTACACATCTCATAGTGCTTTACAGAATGTTAAACATTCAAAGAGAGCCCGTGAGTAACAGGGGCGAGGAAAAGGGCCCAACCCATCTGCCTAGGGTCAGTTACAGTAAAGTCATTTGTAGTATCAGAAAGTTCAAATAGTCCAGTGTAGGGAATAAATTGTCCAGTCATTTTTGGAAAGTAATAGATCGCTAGGATGCGTGGGCCAGGAATCCGGGCAAGGGGACCACAGCAGGCGATGGTAGGGCAGTCATAGGGATGGGACTTCAGGTGTGATGAGGGCCAGGCACAAAGATGGCTGATGACAGGTAATGGTTTACCTCACAGGTGAGGTATAGGGGAAAAAAGGAAGAGAAATAAAGTGGGTTATTTAAGCAATATAGCACAAGTGGGTCTTTTGTCCAAAAACCTCCGGCCTCGTGGCTACGGCCGAACAACACCCGTGGGAATATCCAGCAACAACCCATGATCACGAGTGCTATATTGCTTTTATATAATTCTACCACTTGTTTTTTTGTGTTAATTTCCCATTGTTATGTAAACGTTTAAGTCGCTAAAACTGTCTTGCAACTACTTCTTTCCGCCACAAATTTCTCTTACGTTCAGGACAAACTGCCGTTACTAGTTCTAAATGGATAGTTGCTATGGCCAAAGGCCAGTCGTTAGTTCTAAAAGCACGGTTGCTATGGCCAAAAGCCAAGCTATGTAGCCTAATAAACGTTAGCTTGCATAGCGTCTGGCAAGGACATGCTTTTAGCTTTGAAACATCACTATTTTACTTAGCCTACATGCCATACAACTAGCTAAAATCCACCTCCATCATATACTATGTTCTGAGCGTCTGTATTTCAGCTTGGATGCAACGTGACCGTTGTTTTACACTTCACAACTTCACATTGTATGTGGAGTGATTTATTATTTGTGAAAAGTAATTTTTATGATATTTCAACTCATGGAATGTCTCTCGGCCAATCAGAAACAAAGAAACAGCTTCATAGAACCCAATTGTTGTATAATATGCTATATACAATGGTTAGTATTGACCATTGATTTGCATTGAGCTCAACGAGCATCAAACAGGCTAATAGGCTAACCGGAAAAAACACCATGCCAATCTAGCTGTGATGAAGGGTATTTGATGATGTGGGGCTATTTTAATTCCAAAGGCCAGGGGAACTTTATCAGGATGCATAGTATCCTGGATCCATAAAATAGCTTAGCCTGACTCTCGCCAGACCCTTGTAGTTCCGCCATGCTCCACCAGAGGCTGAGCTCCACACAAGGGTCTGGACGCGAGGGCAATCCAAACCCCTGCCAGTGATCAAAAAATTAGCAACCAATCAGGAGCGCCGAAGCGAGTGTTTGATTCAAATAACAATGGCGGCACGCAGCGAGGAGTCTTGTGCTGACATTGATTCTGCTATTTCAACCGTTTTGTCGAATCTATCGAGTATTCATTCTTTAAAAGATTAACAGAGAATAGTTTTGAAGACATTTGTTGGTGGCAAGGATGTTTTTACTCTTCTTCCGACCGGGTTTGGCAAGAGCTTGAAGAAGCCTAGCACGTCATTCAAGATAACAGACAAGTGGTTTATCAAATCACATGCGAGAATGTTTTACAAGGACCCGCCTTCATAAATACATCTTCTATCGAGAAGTCCCAGATCCTTGTGTGAAGCAGACAGCGAACTACAGGATCTGGCGAAAGTCAGGTTAGAGATAGCTGGTCTTTAAAAATAAAAACATATAAAAAATCCTCCTGCTCTTATGGGAATTTAACATAGGGGTAAAATACTCCCCTGTATTTAAGGAAGAACATATAATTTATTTACGATACATTCTTCAATCATAAAGATAATTGGTGTCCTTAGCGGATGGATTTTTACTATTTTTTTTAATTAAGGCATTAAGATCAATTCTCAAGAGATGATTTTACAGTCATGGCTGAAATTGTTGACACCCATGCTAAAGTTGACTAAAAAGAGGAATATAAAATCATCTTTTGGAAAGTGATTTTAATGGCTTAAGTAATACAATTAGGGAAAATCCAACCTTTAAGGACACCAATTTTCTTTGTGAATGAATAATGTGTCATAAACAAATAAATGTTCTTCCCAAAATACTGGGGTGAAAAATGTTGGCACCCCTATGTAACCCTATGGGAATTTGACACATAGGATTAACATAGGGGCAGGCAGTTTTTTATTTTTAAAGGCCACTTATTTCATGGATCCAGGATACTATCCTGGTGAAGTTCCCTTGGTCTTTAGAGCTAAAATTGCCCCACATCATCACACACACTTCACCATACCTAGAGATTGGCATGGTGTTTCGTTCAGTTAGCCTATTAGCCTGTTTGATGCTCTTTGAGCTAAATGCAAATTTTGGGAAGAACATTTATTTATTTATGATATATTATTCATTCACAAAGAAAATTGGTGTCCTTAAAGTTTGGATTTTTCCTAATTTTATTACTTAAGCCATTAAAATCAATTTCTAAAAGATGATTTTAAATTCCTCTTTTTAGTCAACTTTAGCATGGGTGCCAACAATTTCAGCCATGACTGTATATTCCTCTTTTTAGTCAACTTTAGCATGGGGTCAAATGCTTGTTCTCCCCACTGTGTGTGTGTGTGTGTGTGTGTGTGTGTGTGTGTATTTATATACATATATATGCATTTTTACATTTGTGACCTTCCACGGCGAAATCAGTCACATTGTCCAAATTTTCAAAATCATAGTTATTACGTTTTCAGGAAGGGGCATAATCAACCTTCAAAACGATACCTATATCTAATGAATTGAACGTCATATTACTGAAATATAAACATTCAAAGGAGTTGAGTTCATCCTGTCATGCCAAGAGAAAAACAGAGAAATAAAATCTGCCTCTGAAGTTAACCGTCGGCTCAACACTCACAAACGCTTTGTAAGGTCGCCGCTATTACAAGATTTACGGTACTTGTATCAACGACACAGCACGCGGATGGCTTGGTGGTTGTCAATGAGTGCATTTACCGTAAATATTGGAATAGAGCGTCAAAAAGGAGACGCCTCTAACTTCCTGCTTCCTCCAACTTTCTCACCTCAAGAAACTCACGTTTTTAGACTAGAAAAGGACTGTTTTTCGGCAAAATGTATTCACGGCCGTACAGTGTAGACCTCCCACTGTTTCAAAACACACACAAAAAAAAATCCACGATTTTAGCACAAGTGACATAAATGGTAATTTTTCTCAGAAACGTCTGTTGCGACAAGTGACTGGTTTTGCCGTGGAGAGTCACATTTCTGTTGTGGGCTTATTTGGAACACATGGTGCCACGGTACCAATTAAACCCATGCAAGAGCTTTGACTTTATTCATGAAATATCTTCATATTATATGATAAAGTATACAATATACTTACAGTCCATTGTAATCTGTCTGTATTCTGCCAGTACAATATATATACATTTGTACAGACAATTCCCTCACTATTTCAAAGGAAAGTTTGTAGAAAAAATAACGTAATAACATTCAAATATTGTTACGGCACTGAAAGACTGTAGGTACTGTTTGTAAAAAGATACACCATAAACTTTTATGTGCTATACTCAATATTGATTTTTTTTTACGTTCGTGTCAGATTTTGCCTAAATTCTGAAGCTCATGCGAAACAAAGAAACAGTCAATGTTTGAATAACCAGTCAAGATACAGTTGTACACTTCCACTTGTTTATTTGAAATGCCAGATGAACATACATTATTTCTGTATTACTGCATAAAAATATGTAGAAAAATAGTAATTTAAATCAGATAGTTTAAATTTAGTAGAAGCAGTTATTTGAAATCTGTAAACATTTCTACAGTCTTAACAGTTTACATGCAGGAATCCATGATACGTCTCATGCTCATGAACCTCATGTTGCTCATTCCCATGTCTCTGAAGTTTCTGTACTCGCCAGGCCTCATGTACATCATTCTGCCTCTGAAGTGGGGCTGCTCATACATGAGCCAGTGGCCATCCATAACATTGCAGGACATGCAGTCAGACATGCGGAAACGGTCCATGATGGAGTCACAATCCTCCATCAGCTCGTGCATCTGACCACCGATATTCTCCTTCTCGTAGATCCTCATTCTGAACTGTCCTCTGTGCTGTAGAGTGCAGAATTAAAAGTTTGATGAGCATTTTACTCCTCTTTACAAAATATCCATTAATTATCAGTAAAATCTGACATGAAAATGATTTACCATGGGAATCATGCGGCAAGATCTGATGCAGTCGTTCATGCCCATCATGCGCATGTAGTCGGAGTACTCGCCCCTCTTCATGAAGTACTGGTTACCCATGAAGTTGGGACGGTCATAGACCATGAAGCAACCGCTCTCCACCCTGCAGGAGTGGCAGCGGCTGAGCATGGAGGACATATCGGAACAGTCGCTCATGCACTCATAGGAACGACCCTGGAAGTTCCTGTCCTCGTAGAAGGTAATCTGTTGAAGTGAGAGATAAATAATCAGTACCATTACTTTGTTAGATATAATTCATACCTAATACCTTTATAATAATAGCTGCCTCTTCACTTACCTTGCCCATGGTCATGACTGGATGTAGTTCTTCAGAGACCGGTTAACACTGATGCCCTGGCTGTGTTAACCCTTTACTTTTATACCTGACAAACCTCAAAGAAAATGTGCCCCCTTTTGTGTAAAGTCAGCCAGTGAGAGAGCCTTTGTTTTGATAACGCAAAACCAACTGCCTGAGCCCTGCAGCAGATGAACAGCTGTTTAGTCTTGTGCAGGGGGCGTGTTCAGTTGGTGTAGGCAGGGAGTGCTCTGACCGAGCATAATTTGTGTAAATCTAACTCATACAGCTAGATATCAGGGAACAGTCCAGGGAGCGCCTGAAAGCCAGTACTTTCTAGCTCTGCAAACAGACGTAGTAGCCTCAGGCAATGGCTTACACTGACCTCGTGCCCTCTGCGGAAGCATGCTAGAGAAATGTGAATGCACCCTCGGCTTCTGGCTGTCAGATGTTTGGGGTCAAGCTCGAGTCCAACGAAAGCTGTGAGGGAGCACTTCGCCCAGTTCACCTGTAAGCCTCCAGAATACAATCGCCAGGTTTTTTTTTTGTATGCGAATGCCATCCTGTCTCAGAGAAGCAAGAGCTGCATCTCTGCGCCTTGAGAATGTTTTGGGGGTAGAGATAGCCTCAAACAGGAAGTGGTTGAACTCCCACACCTCTCCTTTGAAAGCAAAGCACAGACGCTTCCTGTGTCACGGCATTGTTTGAAAGTGGGAAAACGCTTCCTTCAGGTCCATGTAGGCTAGTCATTCTTAATGGCCACTGACCAGGATTCGGAGCCGAATAATCTTTCTGATTGACATTTTGTTTCAAATAAGCAGGGTGTGATTTGTTGGGGGGGATGGGTTTACATCCCTACCTCTGCTGAATGCATTTTATCCTCGGGGGAGACAATTTGTCAATTATTTCAAAATCACAGGTTGTGACAGAGCTTTCTTACACATAAAGCTTACATTGCTGGCACTAACTTACACCTGAACCGAACTGTCTCAGCATTAGTGAAAGTCCCCATGCACAGTGAACGTCCCCATGCACGAAATCTGCTGCTTGTGCTGCACCGCCGAACCACTAAAGCGGGCCATCAGACGAAGACGAGCTCATTGTGTTTGTTTGGGATGACAAACTTGTCAGAATTAAAAAAAACTCTGCTGCTGAGGTCTCAGACATACCTTTGCTTCTGAAAGAGAAATTTCAGAGAATAGGCCTGGCTATGAATGCCACGGAGTCCAAGGAGACAATCTCCGCAAAGTGGGGGAGAACCGGGACGATGAAACACTTTTTAATTAGGCCTAAATGTAATTTACAAAGATATCGTCCAACATTCATGTCTGTTAACAAAGCATTGCCGTCGGTGATGGCATCTCGCGGTGATGGCATTTGGCTGAGCGACGGAGGTTAATATGCTCTATGTTTTGTCCAAATTATGTTTGTCTATCACTCCCCATGTCAACAGCAGACTACCAACGTGGATTTAGTGCCATGAATCAAATCCTCTGATGAGTGCAACAGAATAAATGTGACTGAATAGTCTTCTGTGCATAGCTGTTAACGTGCGCTCATTCCCTGCTCAGAAGTTCGCAGAGAAGTCCGACATTAGAGGAAGTTGTTTACTTGGTCCAATTAGCGGAATTATTTTGACATTATGTGATATAGTAATCGATTATGTTTTTTGTTGCATTTTACAGTCCGTTCGCCTTAATTCCGCTGCCATGTTCGCATGATTCTTAACCATATGTGGGTCTACTGAAACATAATTAGGCCATCTCCCACATCGCAGGTGTGGCCATTGCAGACAATTAAATGGCTCATGTCTTTACATTAACGATGAATGTTCACCTTTCCAAAGTGTTGTAGGGCCTGTTAACGTTAAAAAGAATTAGGCCTGTTGATTGTTGGGTTTTGCATGATTTAAAAAAAACAAAAAACATCCCCCCCTCTGTTTTTTTTACAAATCGCACCCTGCAAATAAGCATTCAGAGCTTTTAGGTTGCGGATTGGTCTGAGACTGACAGAGTTTATGTTAGCTGGCTATAGCTGTAAACTGGTAGTGAAACTGTGTGTCAAAATATAAACGGACAGAATATCTGGCAGCAGTTTGCGGGACGCTTAATAAACTGCATTGTAAAAATATTAGGGCTGGGACTCGATTAAAAAAAATAATCTAATTAATTAGAGGCTTTGTAATTAATTAATCGAAATTAATCACATTATTATCGCACATGAATATATGACCTGAGAACAGTGAGAAGTATTTTTTTTTCACATGGATTTTTAGTATAGCCTATTGGATAATGACTGAATACATAGGCCTACGCTTAAGCAACAAAAATATTGTTTATTAATAAGTCCAACAGACCAGTGCAATTTTTGCCATAAAGAGTAGCAATACCATATTTAGAAATTGTACATTTTCAGAAATTCAGGTAGCCTATAGATAGGTAGACCTTCTGTAAACTATAATACTGTGATATCCTGTTAATTGTGTGTCACCTGTTACCTTGAGTTGAGTTCATGAAATTGTTCCCTTTAAGGGGAACTGGGGGGGTGGAGTTTACGTGTGTGCGTGGGTGCTTGTATGCGGTTCTGAGTGTGAAGTTTCTTTTAAGTCTATGGAAGTTGGACATGGAATTAGGTGCGGTGGATTACTGTTATAAGCGTGAGTTGTGGCTGTAACAGCAACTCGGTTGCTATTTGTTTGATAAATAAAGCTCAGAGGTTTCCCTCAAGTGTCTGGAGTATTACAATACTTTGTCCACGCTAGCTGCTTTATGTTTTGCACTGAGGTGATACCTGCGGTGATAGGCGAATTCCTTGTTGCATACAGTAGGTTGCAGACAACCATGCTCTTATCGACGCTTCCATCCGTTCGTTTTTAGTAACATTTCCCATCCACGGGGCCAACCAACGCGGTCACATCAGCTTCTTTGTTCATGTTCACTGTGCCACTATGGTTTGTTTTGTCTGAAGGCTGGCTTACATTGCACGATTTTGGTCTGTTTTAACAGTCGGCGACTAAATTTCCACAATCGGGCGGAAATCTTGGGAGTTGTACTGAAATCGCAGCGCACTCCCGTCATCTAAATCGTTTAGTGTAAGGTGCCAATCTTAGCTGTTTTAAGTCCGTCGCAGTCAGTCTTTTTCTAGTTTTGCCGTTACGACAATATCAAACATGTTTGATATTATCGGAAGTCTTTTCAGTCGTGGCTCATGCAAATAGTGACGTGAACATTAAAAACCAATAGACCTTGCGCAAACATGAAACAGGAAGGGGCAAAATAGGCGACAGCTGTAGCCTTTATGATTATTTGTTATTTCATTTCTTATAATTTATTAGTCGGCTGTTCTACGTGACAGAACAACTCTATATCTGTTAGTGATGTCACACATCAAACAATGCTGCAGAAACGCGAAAAAATTACTTTGATATGAGTAGGCTATCATGTGATTTCCTGTGAATGATGACGTGTAGCCTATTGCACGATGGAAATCATTTGAAGGAATCTAGCAGCAGTCTTGTAAATAGTGACCCACAGTCTTTGCAAAATCCTAATCTGAGACTGGCCTGTGACTAAAAACTCAATGAATTGTCTCTAGATGTGAGAGGGTCTGAGACTGTAGTTTTTCAAAAATCTTTTCCAAATCTTTGCAAAGTCTGGCAATGTAAGGTAGGCTTTAACCGAACAGAACTCATGCGCGTTAGTTGGTGCTCCAGTATAATCGGTCCGTCGGAAACTCATCCAATGAGAAACGTTCCGCGGTGCAAAAATAAATAGGCATACGATTAAAATGCGTCAATTTTTTTAACGCATTAATGTTTGTGTAATTAATTAATCATAATTAACGCATTAAAGTCCCGGCCCTAAAAAATATGTACTGTAGTTTGTGATTTGGTGATTAAATGTATAGGCAATTATCAGGGTACCCGCGGAGTCTTAAAAGTATTAAAAAGGTATTGAATTTAAGTTTCCAGAATTAAGGCCTTGAAAGTATTAATTTTTTTCTTTTTTAATTTCTTAATTTTCAAAAGAAATTATCACTAGACAAGTCATCACTTAGTCAAATTATCACTAGACTAACATTGTAGCGTAACGTGAACTAAATTCTCTGTGTCCATGATAAAGGTGAAGCTGCGTTGTGGTGCACGCGCAAACAGGGTGGTTTTCCCAGCACTCGGCTAATTTCCTCGTCTTTTTCGCGGCTAGACGAGGCTATGGCGATTAGCCTAAGCACACTGAATAAGCTTTCTGTTGTAGCTATCACATTTTATTTTCAGTCGTCGACAGTTATGGGGGTAAAAGTAGTGATAATGCCGAGTTCAGAAAATCATGCTTACATTTGTTCACCATCTAAAAGACGCGCAAATCAGCACTCGGCAGCAAGTCAACACAGCCGGCAGCTCCGTTTAAAATGTCTCTGCGTAAGCTAATTCTCAGCTGTGATGAAATGTGTTCATAATCAACGTTATATGTCATAAACGTAGCATGCCTATGAAAAGGCTTTGCAGGATCATCCGATGACCAACTTATTGCTTCAATTTGTGTTTTACGTGACGTGCCGATGCTGGGTTCATGCCGTTTTGCGCATGTTTCAAATGTTTAGTTGACTGCGTAATTTATCAGCTACAGCTGTATGATGACATTTTGTTCCGTGCATAAGGCTTAACAACTAGGCTACTGTCACTCTACACGTCCTATGTCACGTTTTAATTTGTGAACTGGGCCAACAGAGTCCATTTGTGTATTTATTGTTTTTGGTTTGTTTTGCTCATTTATTGTGGATATTTAAAAATGTCTTCCAATTTCAGTTCCATATTCTTTAGAAATACAAGTTATTGATCTTCGAAAAGGTGTACCTGCATTATCTTGTAAACTCTTATTTTGTTATGTCAAACACTCAAAAGTAGTAATTATTTGAGGTTTAATCTGGTGTTCGATATGACTTAATCTTCTCTGATGGGTGCGACAAAGGTATTAAATTTCACTTGAAATGGCATTAAAAAGGTCTTAAAAAGTCTTATATTTAGGTTTAACAATCCTGGGGGTACCCTGATTATGTAAGGGATAATGTATAGAACGCTGGTCATTATCGGAAAATACTGTAAGTACCGACAGGGCATTATTTTCCGATAATGACCAGCGTTCTATACATGATCACGCTTATTATACGGCTACTTGCCAATAAGAGAAAAGGGAGACAAAAGTTTATATAAAAAGTCAATAAATAATGATTTGTTGCAGTTTCATAGCTTGCGCTAAGAAAATAGTCCATGGAACGTTCATGTTTCATGTTACTAAGCGACTCGTTACTGTGCGTTCAGACCAAGACCGTCAAAAGCGTCAAGAGCGCCGGAAATCATTCATTTTCTATGGAGAGTCGGCGTTACCGGCGTCAAAAGCGTTCTGGGCGTGAGCGTGGCTTCATGAGCTTCACGGGCGTCAAAATAAAGTTGAACCTCAGTTAACTTTATGGTAATTAGCTGTGACACGGTTCGGCGTCAACCAATTAGAATGTCAAACTCGCAGGATTGCTGCTTGTGGTTGGTTCGAATGTTTCACGTCTTGGCTTTGACGCTTTCGGCGCTGAACTGAGTTGAGCGTCGGGCTATGAGCTTCACCAGCGATTTTGACTCTTTTGACGGTTTCGGTGTGAATGCACAGTTACTTTGTAACTTGTTGCAGCCTGCGCTATCCTACAGGCTATTTGTTGATGTTAAATTGTACATTCCCGTTGAATGTGCAGTTTGACAGGATGAATGGGACATCTCCGGGAAAGTTCACGCCTCCATTCACTTCTTGCCCTTCTCGCTTGACTGCAGGCGAATTGCAGGTTACACCTACAGTATGCAAGAACGATTCAAATTAGACTATGCATTAGGCATTATATTGCAAGTTGGACAATTTAGGCAAGACTTTAACTAACCTGATAGGACCTGGCTCCATTTCTGTCTGTCAGTGGTGGTAGGAGTCCAGTAACTTTTTAGGCTACTTTCACACCTGTGCCCAGTGACCGTCATGATTTCACGGGACTCCAGTACTGCCGATGACAGCAGCTGCACTGAGGTGCTCCGCAGGCTATGCTTAGTGTATCGCCGGGATAGTGGGCACGCCTGGCTGATGTTGGCCATCATTTGTCCAAGGAAATTGTGCCCCATGGGCTCCCTGGAATACCAGACTGATTTCTGATCAAGAAGAGCTTGTTCTTCTCTCAAAAGATATAAATAAAAAGATGTTGCGTCAGGTGGACAGAGTGAGACCTACTTCTTGAAACTTGCAACCGGGCAGTCTGGGTTGCCTGGCTCAGAAAAAAATGCATCCTCTGTAAACTTATTGGCATAGATCTCGAGGGTCTTTGCGATTCTTGGTTTCGGCATTATGAGACAATGTTATGTACTCATGCCCGTTTTCATCTGTTCTCAGTTCAAAAGATTTTCTTGTTAGGTCATGATTTTCCTCCCTTCCTCTTTGTGCAAGGTGCAATTGCACATCAAACCACACCTTCCTAACTAAGCCGATGGCAGAGGCTGTAGAAAGGGCTGGTGACTCTTTAATGCACTTCAGGTCTGTTGCTGGAAATGGGAGGGTGGTGTTGGCTTGTGTCCTTGGCGGTTTTACGAATTTCTTTTACCATGGACTTAAAAACGTTGTTGTTGCTCTTGAAGAGGCCGTTCTGCATGATGTTGAATTATGCATAAAATCGATTTAGCCTACTGCGGAGCGCAATGTATCTAGCCACGGAGTAGAGTTGGCCAGAGGAGTTTCGCACCGATGCGTAAAAAGATCTCAGTACTTGATTTAACCTGTCTTCATCAAAATCATCTACAAGAGATTGGATGTCTTTCTCCACCAACCACTCTGAAAACTTTAATGGCCCATGCAGTCTTCTTGTTGGTGTTGGGTTCATGCCTGTTGTCCTCTATTCTGTTAATTTCCTCCTCGTCCAGTTGTTTATGCCTTTTTGATTTTTCTTTAGACATCTCACTTTCAAACTGGTCTTCCCACCAGCGCTCAGCAGTGCGATATTCACCATAACAATTGAAGTTAATAGAAAACAGTTTTTCGCCGCAAGGTGTCGCCATAAAATCTCAAATCAGCCGTTATCAATCTACTTGCCAAGTGATATGACAGCGTGAATCTGAAGCAAAAACCCCGTTGCCATTGGCAGCGGTCATTATGTAAGAGATAATCAACGACGCGCCGTGCGTTTCTAGGAAAATAATGCACGTTCGAAGTGGTAATAAGGTCCCGACGCCGCAGGTGGTGTCGTCTAACTTTAGTGTGTGTGATCAAACCTACAGTATACTATACATACAGTACAATTGCTTTTATGGTCTTTTTGTCCTTTCCTATAGCAGCCTATAAGGTAATATGGTAAAAATAATGAGCCAACCTGTTCATACGTCATACGTGATAGGTTAAAACATTTTTCATTTTTTTTGAGTTTATGAGATTTTTTTTATTACATTATTGGGAAATGATCACATTTGTGGGTTCTACGTATTTTGTAATCCTGGGGTGCGTCTCTCAGCATTCCTGTGACCTAAGTTTTCAGCCATTTCATTTTCCTAAGGAGCCTCTAGTCCATAATGGCGATAAAAGTGTAATATTGGAAATGCCTCTGGATTCCTCTAGAAAATGCCTCTAGAAAACCCCAGCCATTGATTTACATGTTTAAAGTCAAAACGCACCGGTGTGCATTACAGTGGTGTGTGTTCGTTTGTCTGTGTGTATGTGGGCGTCTATGTGGATTAGAAACAAAAATGTAACCGCAACTTAATGCTTATGTTGTGAAATGGCCATTGTCCATTGTATTTTTTCAAATATGTGCTCAAAAGTGTGGGCCTCAAATGTCATTCAGGGTTGTTCAGGGCCTTTCGCTTTGTGTGGGGAGACTGAAGGTGATGGCGTTGGCTGTCTGGCATTGTATGGGTGCATATAGCATATGCATTTAGTCTGTCAGACATACCAGACATACCAAGTCAATTTGCCTATACATGCACACTATATATATAAGGGCTTTGATTTCCAATCTGACATGTTAGCATGAGGAGACAGAGTGGCATAACTAGTCATCGCATCCAGCACTCATTTCATTTCAAGAGTTATTAAATGTTTTTTTGTGTTCAACTAGCAGACAAGTCAACAAGCTAGCTTGATTATTTGCTATGACCTTATAACCAAAACACTAGTCCTAGTAAATTGCCTGGATCTACGATATGTAATACTGTATACATATGTATATATGTATATATACTGTATGTGTGTATAATATATATATTTATGTATACCCATGTGTATACACATATATACATACACATACAGTTACAGTAATGTGCAGAAGTCTCATGTTTTGTTTCAGCTATGCTGTAAGGACCATGTTGTTTATTTCTCACTCTCTTAGAATATGACCATAGAACATAGTAAATATGTACACAGTAGGCCATTTTATACATATGTAGTTTTCGTATGATAGCAACCCAATTTCAGTCTCAAGCTACCATTAGATTGGTCATTAATGACCAATCACTTTATGGGGAAGCTCATGATGGAGACCAGTGATGGGCCTCGAGATTAGCTGCTGGTAGATACAGCTACGATTGGGGTCTCCAGGTTAACTGCTGACTTGACCATGGCTCACCGTAAAACTGATCCTGTGGTGTTCGATTCACTTTGATCTGTCAAAGTGTCGTCATCTCCTTCCCACTTCTGATGCTAATGTGTCAGAGCCAAAACCAGTACCAGTACCATCCAGCTTCAGCTTCCCCCTTGTGAGATTGGTTGTTTTTGTAGTGTCATAATAACCAATCAAATGGGTCAATTTGTTTAACAGATCGTTGATATGTATAACAGGCCGCTGTCAATGAAAATGGTTGGCTCAGTAGTTAGTCTGAGACTTGCAGATTAAATGTAATTTCTTGAATTTCCCCTTGGGGATCAATAAAGTATCTATCTATCTATTTATCTATCTATCTATCTATCTATCTATTTGTTTGCCCTTGTTATGTTTGGATTTAGTAAAAGTTAGCGAGAAATAAACACTTAACATTCTAAAAAATATGTTATTGTAATCCTAAAATATGTCTAATGGTGTTTGAGCTAGCTATTTAACTTTAGCAAGCTAACTTAAACTCCATTGCCAGTTAACAGTGATGTCAGTCAAGTTCTATTTGTGTGGCAAACTATTTGCTTTCTCAGAGGAAGCCACAAAACGGTAACAAGAGCAATTTTAAAAGACCCATTGTTTCTTGACCTGTTTTGGCAAGTAGCCGTGTCGTAAGCGGGGTAATGTATTTTCCTCCGCTGTGCGTTGGGCGTCCTATTCGCCCTGTCGGGACTTATTTTCTGATAATGACCGACGGACAATACATTATCCCTTACATAATGTTTAATGCGTTGGCAGAATAGATCAGCTCTCATCATTCATGCGGTAACACTTTACATTACAGATCGGTAATAAGTTGGTAATATTATGGTAATATGCAAGCGCGGATCAACGCATAGGCTAGATATGGCTGCAGCCTAGGGGCCCCACGTGTCAGGGGGCCCCCTCATTGGCCATAAAAAAAAAATAATTCATTAAAATTTGCATAATAGAAGAAACATTAAACGTCATTGGTCCAAAATAAATATTTAAAGTAGTAGTAAGACGCTCATTGGGTAAACATGGCAGAGTTCATAAGGTCAAGTTTGTTGTTACATTTCAAAATGTCGGAAAGAAAGTACCAGAGCGGCGCTCAAAAACGCAAGGCTATAAAATCTAAAGAAAAAAAGGATCAAACTCTACTGAAAAAAATCCCCAAATTAGCCAATTTTTTAAAGCCTGTTGAACCCATTAGAGACGTTAGCAATAACGATGATGATAGTGCTGCTGTGCTATCTGGAGCTGCGGCTAGCGAAGGACCACCGCTTCAAACACCTGGGGGATCGTGTGCCATAGCCACCACCAGCGTGTCAGTCAGTGACAACTTTAACATTAGCCATGATGATGGCCTTCCAACCACTACGTTGTCCTGCAACCTCTCAGATCTAACGGAACCCACTGTTCTTGAAGGGACTCCCGAGCATTCAAGCTCTACTACCAACTTGTCGCACCAACCTACTACCTCCGATGATGGGACTCAAGAACGTCCTCATAGCCACGTCGATGCTAATGTGAATTCGAATCCTGGTTGTTGGGGCGAAATCGATGAAAATACAAGGAAATACTGGATAAAAATGGGGCCAGACAAATGCCGTAATAAGGACGCAAATGTTGATGCATCAGAAAGGCAACATACGCAACAGAAAAGGTATTTCTCAAAATCATTATTCACGAGGAAACTAGGCAATGGTGAACTTGTGCAAAGAGTGGTTACTCTACTCTCCCTCAAAGGGTACAGTCTTTTGTTTTGCTTGCAAATTATTCGGGGGAAATAGTCAAACTGCGTTGACGTCGGGATTCAGTGATTGGAAAAATGCATGCGTGCGCTTGTCAGACCATGAAGGGTCAGATTGCCACAGACAAGCAATGATGACTTATCTTAGACGTTGTGTGGGTGCTGGATGCATTGACTCAGAACTGAGAACACAGTTTGATAATGAATGTGCATACTGGAGGGACGTTTTAAGGAGAGTGGTGGTTGTGGTCAGGCTATTATCTGAGCGAGGACTGCCGTTCAGAGGACATACCTCTGAACCTCATACCTCTGTTGTCTCTTTTTGTGTTGTGTTGTGTGATTTGCCGTTGTGTTGTGCACTTCGGGGCCGTTTTTTCTCTTTTTTGTGTTGTGTTGTCTCTTTTTGTGTTGTGTTGTGCACTTCGGGGCCGTGATTTCTCTCTTTGTGTTGTGTTGTCTTATTTGTGTTGTGTTTTGCACTTCAGGGCCACCGTAACTACAGGCCAAAATAGGTTAAATCACCTCACTATGATGTCCCTTGAAAATGATATTCTGCGAGAATTGGATTTTTCAAGTGTTATCAATGACTTCTCTGTAAGAAAGGCAAGAAAGAAGGACTTCTAAATGAAGAATCTAACAGTGATCTACTACAGGCCAAAATAGGTTAAATCACCTCACTATAATGTCCCTTGAAAATGATATTCTGCAAGAATTGGATTTTTCAAGTGTTATCAGTGACTTCTCTGTAAGAAAGGCAAGAAAGAAGGACTTCTTAATGAAGAATCTAACAGTGATTGTAGTCACATTATTACATTGATATTGATCATTATGATCATGCCCAGTAACTGTATAGCCTATGGGCCCCTGGCCACCTTAATCCACCCCTGGTAATATGTATGCAATTTAATGGTAATACCGGTAATATTTTTAAACCATATATTACACAATTACTGTTCAATTATCATACAACAACAATGCAAATAACTTGGATTTAAGGGTCAAATAAAATGGTAATAACTGCTGTAAATATGTACTTATTATGTTTTGTCTTTTTCGAAAGGTTTTCTGCATGGTAGGGAGTTGTTGAAATCCTTTCGAAAAGACAAAACAGTATTTTACAGCCCTGATATAATTAATGTGAAATTACCTTATTTATTTCATCATAATAACAGATAACAGGTCACATTTTACCATCGAACTAATTACTACAAAAACTTTGACCACTGTGTAATTGTGCCAAAACACTTAGAAGTTACTATGTCACAATAAGTAAATCCTAAATATTTATTGCCTCGCTATGTATTTACTGTTATTACCATTTTATTTTACCAAAGTTATTTGCATTGTTGTTATATGATAATTGCATAGTAATTGTCTTGAAATCACACATTAATTATTTGTAATATGTGGTTTAAAAATATTATTACCATGGAATTGCATATATTGCCATAACATTACCCACTTATTACTGATCTGGGGCTGGTTTCCCGAAGCCTTCTTAACGCTACGTAGTTCGTAACCTCTATCGTAACGTCTTTAAACGTCAATTTAGACACATATGTTGACTGCCATTGACGTCAATTGCCTTTTTCAATGGGGAGGGCTCCTGGGTGGGCTTGGGAATGAAGTTTCAGGCTTGTAAACAGACTGTACTAGCGATCCGAACCGCTAGATGGCAGCAGTGCCATTCGGATGATTAGTATCTGCCTAGAGTGCACATGCAGAGACATATACAACAAGCAAACACACTGAAGATCGACCACAGTGGATCTAGTTTGCACGCGATGCAGGGAATAAATATGCTTACTTCTTACATCAAGGATGGAAAACACATTGGATATTGCTATAGACTAACAAAACCTTTGCTAGTGCTAGCTTGCTAAGTCTACCGTCCTGTTCAGAGTCTATAGCGACCATCAGAGTCCCTAGCAACCTTGACGAGACTGACGAGATAACAGTGCAATCGTAGTTGACATACTACTGAAACGCTAACGTTAAAAAGTTGATTTTCACAAACAGATCGTTTTCTCCATTTTTTGGTCAAAAACAGGTGTTTTTAGCAAAACTAACCCATGTTCTGACGATTACTAAAGAACGGAAAGCGATAGAAACAAACCGTTTTTCCTGGTGAAACTACTCTTTCATTTCATTTGTTTACATAGTCATAAAGCTCCCCGTTCGGTGGATCTTGGAAAAACAGTCAAAATGCTGTGAAACATCTGGCAGTATGGAGCGCTCTGCACTGAAAATCGCTGGCAGCCAATGAGTTAAGCTCTACTTTACCTCACACATTTCCCGAAAGCTTCTTTGCTAAGAATGTCTGGAGCACTCTTAGATCTCTCTTAGCTGCACCTTAGCAATGTTTCGAATTGTCACGCTGCGAATTTCCCTTTCGTATACGGTCGTTGCCATCTGAAAGGGTCGATGCCCGACATATTGCGTCAAAACACACCGCGTACATCACAGCGTGGTAAATTATTATTCTTCAGACCAGTTTTTCTGCATCTAATTCAGCTCTAACCATTTAATGTACAAACTTCATTCAACCATCGTTACGTAGGTTTCTCAAAGGACTCGTGCGGTATGTAACTTTAACGTTTGACGACTTTGTGCTTTTTAAGATATTTGCCATACACATGCTAACATTTCCACATTGTAAGTCAATGGGCCGAACATTTGTGCGTTTAAACTAATAATATCACAATGCTTTTGCGCCTCAAGTTCAAGTTCAACCAAAGACGGGCTAGACAAGGAACCTTCCACAAAGTTAGCCTACACGGATTTCCCTTCCGTATACGGACGTTGCCATCTGAAAGGGTCGATGCCATTCAACGTCGCTCTTGACGTCACAACGTAAGGTCGGTCCTGTTATTATTATGAAAAAATGGAACAAAGCGGTGCTAATAACTTTGCAGGTACAAAAAAAAAATCCATCAAAAAGCCGACAGGATGGAATACATTTTTCCAGGCAGTTGCGGTATAATTTAGCATTATTTTGTATCATATGTATTATATTATATTTAAGCAATAAGCCCCGAGAGGCCGTGCTTTGTACTGTATAATCGAACAGCTAAGGGCTAACCTTAGCTGTTCCGTTATACAGTATAAAGCACAGACTCGAGTGGCTTATTGCTTTTCTTAAAGGCACAGCAACAAAAAAATGTAACGATATATTCATAGATAATCATTCTTCCGCCAAGAAATATATTCCCTCCATATGAATGGTTGCCATGTAACACCGTTTGCCATTGCTAGCTAATAACAACAGACGGTCTGATAATCTTATTTAATTTCCTGTTGTCTGTTTTAGAATCACATCCTTCAAAACCAGATACTGGGCCTCTGCAAAGTTCTTCGTGTGATCGCCTCTAACAGGTAGTTCTGTCAGGTCCATAAGTCAAGAATAACACAAACAATAAAATCCTTTAAGTAATTTTATTGAATATTTTACGAAATAAATTTGGCGGTATGGCTCTGTTCAGAGGAGTCCCCAGACCTTTCATGAGCACCATGAAAGAGCAGAGCCTGGGGACAGCAGCAGCATAGGAGGCGCTCACACAGTTTAATACTGAGCGAGCTAACTTTTCCCCCCCATATGAACAGAGCGGCAACTATGACAAGGCTTATGCCATGTTATACACAACAGGGTGGAGTAGGGGAGAAGGTGGGTTGCATAAAGCGAGCAGCAAGCAGTTAGGGGCAACTAAAGCAGCTTTAAATGAAGCGCCCTGTTTGGATGTAGCCATTTGGAAGCGAGGGGAGTGTGAGGGGAGTTGACCCGCTGGTAGCTGACGCCCATAGCGGTAGGCAGCGACTTGACTTGGCCTGCCAGAACTGACGCTGACGCTCAATTTCTGTCAGGTCCATAAGTCAAGAATAACACAAACAATAAAATCCTTTAAGTAATTTTATTGAATATTTTACGAAATAAATTTGGCGGTATGGCTCTGTTCAGAGGAGTCCCCAGACCTTTCATGAGCACCATGAAAGAGCAGAGCCTGGGGACAGCAGCAGCATAGGAGGCGCTCACACAGTTTAATACTGAGCGAGCTAACTATTCCCCCCAAACAGACCATACCTGGTAATCCTCTTGTAACCAATCAATACAAGAGGATGGGGTCAAGTAGCCTTTAAGCATGGGGGAGCAGCAGAGCACATAGTAGATCAGGGAACAGAGCTCATGGCTTTCTGAGCGTCGAGAATGGCGCGAACGTCAGGTCGAAGGTAACGTTCATATGCAGCAGACGTCCATCGGCCCATGGCTTTTAGGGTTGAAACAGGAGCAGATGCCGCGGCAGTAGTCGCAGCCCCTATGCGGAGGGAATGAGCTGTATAACGGTCTGGGGGCAGTCCGCAGAACTGGCAGAGGAGGCGTAGATGTGATGCAAACCAGGCTCTGGACATTGGTTTCCCCTCTTGAGTGACAAACAGCGGCTCCTGCGAACCAGCACGAGGACGGCTCCTCAAGTAGGTCAGCATAGAAGATAGGGGACAAAAGACAGTATTAGACTCTGATATATAAACAACTACGCCTTCACTATTTCTATCTGATTTGGAGTGTTTGAGAAACAAGGTGAAATGGTGATCATTAATCGAAACATCAGAAATGGTGAGATCGTGATTTGGGTCAAAGAAACACGTGCGTGAAGAGATTTCGCCACCCCTTAAGAAACCAAAGAAAGCTGTAAGAATGACCGTCTCTAACATTTGATCTGTGTAAGGCCCAAAACACCCTTCCCTCAATCGTGATATAATTGAATTAACTAAAGGTAATGTGAAAGGGAGACGTTTGTCATTGCCTCGAGGTGACTCCTTCTTGAGGCCGTTCAGCAGAAGGCGAATGGATGGGTTTTCCAGAATACTGGTAGCGGATGGATCCAGGCAGCGTAGATGGAATTGGATGCCAGCGACGGTACTCTTGATGGAGGAGGGCTGCATTTTTCGAGACTCAAAGCAGTGGACTATGAAAGCACTAACATATGATATATTTACAGGCAGAGCGGCAACAGATAAGGTAGCACAGAAAGTGGTGAAATAAGACCAAGCTGAGTCATATGCTTTTAATGTAGATTTAGACAGACCTCCACGCATGTACTGCGCAGCAGCGCGCACGTACGATTGCAGCGGATCATTTAATCTAAAATGGTTTGGCTGAACGGGGGGCATTCCAGGCTGGATTGGGCTGCTTCTGGACGCAGAAGATGGAATTTCTGTAAATTAAGTCGAGAGAGAGAATCGGCCACTTGATTATTCAGACCAGGTATATGAGCTGCGCGAAAGGTATAATTACCCAATATTGACAGCCATGTAAGACGTCTCTTGAATCTATTAATGATTGGAATTGATGAGCGCATCTTGTTAATAATACTAACGGTTGCCTCGTTATCGCAGAAAAACAGAATTTGTTTCCTGGCCCAATGTTTACCCCAGAGAATGCAGGCTACAACAATCGGATACAACTCTAGTAGGGCTGTTGAGGAGACATTAGCAGGTAAATTAACTAGTTCTTCCGGCCAAGCGCTTGCGAACCATTCGTTATTGAAAACCCCCCCAAACCCTACGGAGGGCGCAGCATCCGTATGCAGATTAAGCTCTGGAGACGACTCCAGACGATCATTATGGAAAAAGGAGATGCCGTTCCAACTATCCAAAAGCAAAGACCAGAATTTCAGCTCGGATCTACATCCTGCGTCTAAGGTGACAACGTCATTGAGCTCTCTAACTGTTTTAGACAAGTCGAGAAGCCTGGAAATGAAGGATCTGCCTTGAGGAATTACTCTCATTGCGAAATTCAGATGGCCTAAAAGAGAGAGCAGTTCCCTTTTGGAGAAGGATTTTGATTCTTTAGCAGTCTGCATAACCTGTCTTTTCCTGGGATTTCTCGAGCGGAAGCGAGGCTTGCATAAGGTCAGAATCCAAGATTATGCCCAGAAACTCTAGAACTTTGACGGGACCCACGGTCTTCTCCTCTGAGAGAGGAATACCCAGATCCGAGAAAGTAGTCTTGAGTGCCGAGATGGAAAAATCTGCTTTGGCTGTTGGAAAATCCACCAGAAGAAAGTCGTCTAAAAGATGGAGTACGAACGGTAATTTATCGTTGTTGAGTAGAATCCAACATAAGGCTTCGGATAGGGTATCGAAAATTTTTTGACTACTCCGACAGCCGAAAGTGAGTCTGACCGAAAAATAACTTTTTCCTCTCCACTTAACGCCAAACAGATGCCACTGTGATGGATGCAATGGCATCACTTTAAACGCGTCTGTAATATCCGCCTTAGCAAGCCAAGCTCCTTGCCCTGCCTTTTTAATAAACTTGATAGCATGGTCGACAGTGCTATAGAACAGGGAGAAGGGTGCTAAAGGAATGAGACTATTGATGCTTGCAGCCGAATTGTTATGGGGAGCGGATAGGTCAATGATCAGTCGTTTTTTACCAGAATATTTCCGGGTGGCGATCCCTATGGGATTAATCCTACTAACTGGGAAAGGAGATTCCTCAAACGGCCCGATCATGAAGCCTTTCTTGACTTCCTTCTCCAACAAGGCATCCACAATCTCAGGCTCCGATGACGCAGACAGCAAGTTTTTACAGCTAAATGACGTGGCAGGCAAGTGTAACAGACCAGCAAAAAATCCTTGGACAAGACCAGTCAGTAAATAATCCACAAAACAGCGGTTAGGATGCTTTCTCAAAGCCCGACCCAGACTAGGGACGTTGACAGGCGTTGAGGGTTTTATTTCTTTTTCTCTGTTCGCATGAAGCGGGTTCTCCGTGGACATACCGACTTGGGGTGGGCATCCCCGCAGTAGCTACAAACATGAAGATATTTACAGTTATCCATCCTGCAAATATTCTCATTAAAATTATAACAGAGGGGAGTGCTATTGGTCACCTGCGAACCAGGATCACGGCTCGGGCCAGGATTACGGCTCGTGCCACCAGAATGGAACAGGCGAGGGGCCGTTTTTGGACACAGAGAAGTGGAGTGCGCCAGAGAACCGCAGATAGAGCAGGAGATGACTTGGTGGCCTGTGAAGTGCCTACTTATCAGCGCGAGGTCGACCACGGACCAGTCCAGTCTTTGGTTAAAGCGCTGGATGAACATTGCGGCCTTAGCTGAAAATGATTTGTGGTACGCGTAAAACAAGGTGCCCCCGTAGGAGAGCGCTAAGTCGGAGATGATGGCGATATATGTATCGAGCTCGGCTCTGCGAGCCGGATAGACTTCACAGATTACGTCCCTGTATACCCCAAAGGCTACGCAGAACTCAGGGAAGGTCAGAGTTTTGAGAAGTCTAGGGTCTCCATCCTTCAACGCAACTGATATGTCGCCACAGTCTACGACGCGCCGCTCCCACAGTTCAGAGCCCAGCAGAATTTTGACGAGATTAATGTCTTTACCTGCTAAAATCTGGCTCCTCAAGTGCTGAGGGATGGCAGAAGACGGTGGGAAGAAGGGGGGGCCCGTGGTTAGGGGTACAGCGGTGGCCAGAGTCCTCCTAGGATTGAACTCTGCAGTGACGTCATCACGCTGGGGCTGGTGTCGGAGGTGACGCAGGTCAGGTGCGGTGGAGACTCCTGATGCGGAAGGGAAGGTTGGCGACGAGGGTCTAATGGAGTCGCTCTCCAGCGTGGAAATCCTGACCGTCATATCGAGGAGTGAAGACTGGATGGTAGACAGCGCCGCAAGCACTGGGTCATTGGCTGGAGGTGCGTTGGGATCCGGACGAACTTGGCCACCGGCACGTTTGTGAGCCGCGCCGGCTGGCTCAATATTTTTTCTTTTCTGTGGGTGCTTCCTTCCGGATGTTTGGGGAATAGCAGGCACAGGCAGGATATCAATAACTGGTTGAATGTCCAGGGAGTCGAGAAGGACAAATAAATCTTCGTGGGACGCGCCGATCGGTGGCTGGACGTCATGATGGAACAATACCTCCAGGATCCTAGACACAGGCCAATCGCCGATGTTGAGGGGACTCGAGGTTCTGCTTGCCAGCCGGGAGCTCCGACGGACGGCGGTGGTGTTGTCATCTTCGCCCTGGCTTGGTTGAAGCTGAGACGGCTAGGTGTCGTTGATGAAATCCAATAGATCTTCGTTGACAGTGTTGGAAGTCATGGTCGTCAGCAGGGTGAGTAAGACCACTGAGATTTTAGATAGCGACAATAGCATGAGTTTGGTGTTCATGAATGTGCTGAGTGCATAAAGCGAGCAGCAAGCAGTTAGGGGCAACTAAAGCAGCTTTAAATGAAGCGCCCTGTTTGGATGTAGCCATTTGGAAGCGAGGGGAGTGTGAGGGGAGTTGACCCGCTGGTAGCTGACGCCCATAGCGGTAGGCAGCGACTTGACTTGGCCTGCCAGAACTGACGCTGACGCTCAATTTCTGTTCTGAAGCATAGAGCAAAAGCTTCTTTGTCTTTGAACAGATTGTGTAGATAACTGAGTAGATTTGGGTATCGTTTACATTGGTCATCATTCACAAATGCACTGAAACAGTTGTCGAATTCTTGCTTTGTTTGGGCATATAGGGACTTCTTAAAAAGGTTTAGGATATGGGGCCTGTCTGATTGGTTGATATTATGGCTACCCTCATGAAGCCATCTCCAGACCTGCTGGAACATGTGAAAGATGCAAAGGAGTAAAACACAAGATGGCCGAACAGACTTCAGTGCATTTCTTTCTTCTTTGCAGTTGTCTGTGAGGATGACTCGGGGTCCTTGTTCTGGGCCACGGCCATTGAACGCATGCTGAGGTAAACAGGAGCGAAGCATTTCAAAACCCTGTTTAAGTGTGCTTTCTTGCTCATCACTAGTGATGAAGATACCAAGTGGTAGTGCTCCAGATACACTGTGTGTGCACATTACAAACACTTTCAGATTGTGCTCTTCTGTGTTGGAAGTCGCATCCTCAAAAAACAATTCACCAGACTGCTGTACTTCCTTGTGCACACGATTCATCAGAGGTGTTACAATGGCAATTATGAGAGGCTTACCAACATCCTCATACATTTGATGACAAGTTGTAGCTTCTGGGTTTTCAGCCTGGTGCTGAACTAGTTTCTCAGCGAGTCTCTCATACATCAGGACCCCTTGCCCACCATACCTGTCCTTGCCAAACTGATAGTAAAGGTAACTGAAACCCCTTCTCCTTGGCATAATTGCTCGATTGGCTTTTTTTCTGTGGAAATCCAGTTCATCCTCACATGAATCCTTTAGCTCCTTCAAATACAGCTGTCTGGCCATTGCTGGGGTGTGTCCTTTTTCAAACAATTGCAGGACCTTTTCTGTGCACTCCTGAGAAAGACTGCTGAAATTGGAGGCCTCAAGTGTTGCCACAGAATGGTTGTGTTCCCACTCTATTTCGATGGAACAGCATACCTGAGTGCCTATCTTCACCTTCAGCTGGAAGGGGCAATTTGTATTTTTAACACGAGCAGATGGATTGGTGTTACGTTTTTTCTGAGGATCCTTGCTCGTGCTCCAATTTCTTGTGTTGTGATGGCATCGATAATAATTTTGTACCTGATATCCACTTGTTGGTGTTTTCTTTGTCTGGATTTTTATAGTGATGTTGTTAGTCTGTTCGTATGCAGCGATCCAGTCATTGACATGTTCTTTTTTTTAGTTCAGTGACAACGTGGGCTTTCCATTTATGATCTGTGCCCCTGATGGACTTAACTTCGTAAAAACAATCAACAACAAAATGGTAGTGACGCAAGAACATATTTATGCTTAATCGTTGTTGTATTGTACGAATATTTTGTATTTATATCTTGAATTGCCGACTCTATTATTTATTTCATTCCGTTTGTGTCTGCCATCATAGCCAGTCTTTGTGTCATCATCGTAACTATAGAGAAAGTCCAGCGATAACAGTACAGTGCGTTTTCATGCACTGTAATAAATTTGTGAAAAATTCGTATTTTACTCTATAGTCATCTACTTTGGGTCACGGCTCCACAACACCTAGGTCCAGGCCTTAAGGCTGCGTTCAGACTGCCAGCCAAAATCCAATTTTTAGTCCATTCAGATTGGAATCGGATGTAGCTTTTGACGTCTGAACAGTGACAGGTCACATGAAATTCGATTTTTGCAAAACGGATCCAAACCACATCCAGGAGGTAGTTTCATATCGCATTGGTATCGGATATGGACAGATGTGAACAGCTCCCAACACTCAGATCGGTTTTGACTGTCCGTGACGTGACTTTACGTGCATGACCACCCACCTATTTCGAGTTGTGGAGCAACGTTATGTCTTTTGACCATGTTAGAATTTGACTAAACAATACTCAATGCTAAATAGTGCATTATACAGTCTTTGCTCTGTTTCTATGAAAGTTGCAAGAATCCACGTTGTTAAATACAGTTAAATAATGAAATAGCCTTCCAACAGTTTGAAGCGGATCTTGCCACCGAGTAGTTTCAGTTTTTGTCACGCAAACGCGCACACACATTCATGCATTCAATGAACACTCATATCACTACTTAGGCCTGATTCATAGTCAATGCAAGGTACGCACGTGTTGCAAGGAACGCTTGCTCACGCGCGTATTTTTATGGCAACTTGAACACGCGTTGTTTGCTGCGCTTGATCCGTCCAAATGAAATACGTCGCTCATGCGCTGGGGGGTAGCAGAGTCAGGGTGGCGTAACATTTTCAGGGTGACATTTTTCGGGACACTGGTGACAAATGGCGACGGAAGAGGATACTTTGACTATTGAGTCGTCGGCGTATAAAAATAAGTCGTCTATCGCCACCATGTCGCTTAACCACACTTCTTCGGTGAATTGATAAATGGGATTGACACAAGTATGTTGCTTTCATTATCGCCCCCATCAGATACGCATGGTAATACAGGCGTCATTGCGTCGCGGTAGGTACGCATCATGGCGTCCTTGCTTGGCCTTGCCTTGGGGTTTGCGTTCGCGTTCTCGTTCCTTTGTTTCACATTCTTATCTTAACCCTATGAGCCCGACGGACGCAAAGTGCGTCAAAAAACGCACACATTTTCTTTGTTACATTGCTCCGCTATTATTAGTCACAGCGAGATAAGACTTATATTGCAGGAAAGAGCAGAACCGGGGCTTTCCAACGATACTAGACACTTGTCTGTACGATCAAGTATGAAAATAAAATAAAATCATGAAGTTAAATCAAAGTATATCATATTTACAGTCTATATTGCTCTGCGTTCACAGGCGCATCCAGAACTCTCGCTTGAATTACTCGCGGACCACGCATCGCACAGACATGACACGCATATCAAATGAAAGAGGAGAAGCAGAGCTTTGCATTGATACCAAATACATCGATCATTTCGTATTATAAAATCAGACGATGTTACAAACAAATAATAATGTCATATAACTTTGGCTACCTTTACTCTCGTTTGATTTCCACGTGAAATCGCGATCAAAAAGATATGGCACGCATGTCAGATGAAAGAGGAGAGCTAGAGCTATCCACAGATACCAAATACAACCTTCTAGGCCATAAAACAGACGAAGTGACAGCAAAATAATAACTTCATTTAGCTCCACTTACCTCGTGTTTTTGTGTGGCATAATAGCATGTTCATAATCCAATGTTATCATGTGTTTCTCTATGGCAAGTCACGTTCATAACACGGTTTTGAGATCCTAGCAAACTCCTGTATGGTATCCAATTCAAGACTCATATTGCATCCAAATTTGTTTGACAAATAAACACTGTTTGCCTTTACTTTGTTCATTGCAATGCAGTAAAACAAATATTGTAGAGAATCATCATCTGTGCACGTCATGTGTGCTACCGCAAACAAGTCATGTCAGATCAGCTAGTGTCACAAATATGGAGTGCAAAAAGTGCCAAAAAGTCATTTTTTCATCACTAAATAAAAATTGCCATTTATTTCTGGAAGGCACACACCACATATTTCTGTAAATTGCTCAGTCCCAAAGTATACCTCCACCATGGTTCTTATATTGCCATTTTCAGGACAGTCAGGCCTACACAACCATGCAAGTTTCGTCGAGATGTGAGCTTGCTGTGGTGAGATACACGTCAAAATGTAAGAATTTGTATAGTACGCTTTTCAAATTTGTATTATTTAAAAATCTAAATCAAATCAATGCAAGTATTTATACATGATATTGTGGCAGATCTGGATAGCCTAGACTGTGCTGAAAAAAACAATATGTAGCATGTGTGAATGGCACTTACAATGACCAGTATAAATGCTTCTAACTAGAGGTAGTGAAAATGCCCTTAAAACAGCTTAGGGCTCATAGGGTTAATGTATGTCTTTCTTTTGCTTGCACTGGTAATTTCCTCGAAATTACGTTTTCTAGTTCCTCCTGATGTCAGAAACGTTTGTTTTCCTTGCTATAGCAACCTGTCAGATCTGTTACTAATGTGACCCAGTCTGAACAGAGCCATATACACGATTTGAACACTTGCTAAAAGCAGTGTGGACAGTCAGCCCTAAAAATCGGATATGGTATTAGATTTCAATCAGACTCGCCTGCAGTCTGAACGCAGCCATTTCAAAGTTTCAAAGCCACTTAAGTGACCTAGAGGGCCCTATTGTGGGCAGTTCCAGAGATGTATGTTACCAGCTGAAAGATAAAACAACATTCAAGCCTCTGTAACTCTTTGCCGTACTGGTTGTTCATGTTGTTTATCAGACAGTCACTCTGTTTCTGAGAATTCTATGGGGTCTCAGCTTTCAAAAGAGGTCAAGCATTTGATGATGGGCCATAGTTTGTGTGAGCAGTGCCCTCCTTAGTAGATGTGCAATGTCAGGCAAAAAGCTAAAAATGGGGCTGCGAGTTAAGAGGGCAGCATTAGATAATAGATAGATAGATACTTTATTGATCCCTGTGACAGAGCGCACCGCGTCTGTCACGCAAGCGGGCGCATTCCCGCCAGTAAGAACAAGGGGAACGGAGTTTGCCCTTGAACAGACATTACATACAGTTCACGCATACAGGAGATAAAGAAAATAAATGTTGAAATGCATATGTTGAAAAGTAAAGAATAACTATGTATTATGTCGTTGAATGATGCGAAGGAATAGTGGTTAGGCCGTGCGCTAAACATGGCTATTAGCGGCTGATGCAAGGCATAATGTCGGGGCAGTTGTGGCGGGTTTCGTGTGCGCACAATTGTCATCTGAAATAAAACCGTTGCGACTGTGTCAATGTTTGTCTTTGTATTGTGTATTGTTCACCTTACCTGTCTACCTGTCTTCCGGGGTGCAATAAGAGTGTCGGAGGTGAGACCCAGTTAAAGGGACGGGGCGCGCTCCCATAAGGGAAGCGCTCATGGAGACAGGGGTGTTTCAGTAGTTTTGTTTTATTGGGGACTTTAGCCAAGTAGTTATGATTGCACAGGAATGTGGTCAAGTAATGTGTTGCGCTCCATAGTATCTAGCCTAGAGGATATGTGGGTGCGCTAATTGATTGTTTGGTGTTTGGTCCGCGCCAATAGTATATAAGAGTATTGGCCGCTTCATTCGGAGATGGGCCTCTGCCGTGAGAGGATGCATTGTCTCGGTCAGTGTATGGGTACATAAGGGCCTAGCTATTGGGCATTGTCCCATGTTTGTGTTTTTCGTTTTGATAAGTGTTTTTCTTTTGTTTATGTCTCATGTCTACAACCTACCGGTAGCTTAATAATAAAAAGGAAGTTTTTCTTCTACTTTGCATTTCGACCTGAGTCACTCCAACTGCACGGACACATTATCACAATCCCCAAGGGGAAATTCAAGATTTCATGTATTCGTGAATTATAGGAGTTATAAGTGTGCTTAGCTCTATCATGAAGTTGTAAACATCTTTCTAAGCAGACATTGTGACAGTACTCACAACATTAATGGCATACATTGCTCTAAAGAACATAACATGATGACAACATTTATAAAACATGTAAAAAACAAGTGTATTCAAACTCCTTTGATTTATAGTTTTAAATGCATTTCCAGAGATCACAAAGTTGTTTAGTGACTAAAACTTATTTTGACTCCATAGCTACTAATAGTAACAAAATCTACAGTGTCCAAACATGTAGCCTAAACCAGATAGTCTGACTAGGATTTAAATAAATGTACACCAGCCCTTTTAAAAGTAGTAACTAAAATGAATTGCTTTGTTTCATAGCATGCGATTCATCATAATTTATTTGCTAACACTTCTAGAGCATTGTTAACCTGTAAGTTTCGACTCCGCACAGTAATAACACACTCTTCCAGGTCTCAACAAGTAGTTTTTCCTACCAGTTTGCTGTTTAAACTCCGTTGACAGACGCTGCTCTGAACTCTCTTGCCAACCCCAGTTACCTCTCCTGCTCGTTCTCTCATCAGCTCCAGGGGCAGAGACTCGATGCTCTGGGGTAAACAGACATTTTATAGATAGTTTCCCTCTTCAGTGAGCAATTACCAGTTTGTTCGTCTAGCAGAGATGTCTGTTCATTGTCTGTCGGTTTACAGACACACAGAACAGTGGGCATGGAAATTAAAGTATTAAACTCTGGCGACAACTGCTTCTCTCGTTACATGTTTATACCCAGAATGCCTTGCATGTCTTTAAACACCACAAAACAGCACAGTAATATATCATTTTCCTAAATATATGAATATGCCACTTGTGTTCTTGTAACATTTCGAATTTTACTCTCCTATCATGACAATTAAACAGTAATTATAAGTAAGAGTTAAACACCATTACTGTGAAAATTGTTGTAATGTCGGCTAATGTTTTCCTAATGATTACTTGCTGTAATCCCACATACGCCTGTGGTAGGACACTGAATGGATGTGTGAGGCAAGACATGGAGGGCCATTGCACAGGAGTGATGCGTCAAGGAATTGGCATAGTATAAGAAGCAATTTGGCCAGGGGAACAATATGTCTACATGGGTAGGTCAGAGTATGGATAAAGAGAACCTATATATATATATTTTTATTATTTATTTATTTATTTATTTATTACAAAACTCTACGTGTGTCCTCTCAATAGATACCAGAGTCCAACAATATTTCATTTCATTTTTCAACAGTAGGTAGTAGGGGTCAAAAGTTACGTGCGTTGTGTGACATCCTTGCTTGGTCCGTCTGTCTATGGACCAAGTTTGTTTTTTGAAAATCGGGCATATGGATAAAATTGTTTCGCTAATTGCAGTGCCCCTCAGGGATCAAATAAGCCACATTTCTTTTACATCCTGACATTGGAATGTTGAGTTCATGTACCAAGTTTTGTTCTGATATGTGCAAGCGTTCCTGAGATATCACCTACTGTACTTCCTGTTTGGTGGCTGCGCCGCTGATTTCGTTTGCGATTTCGGCTGTGACAGTTGATTTCGGCTGTGACGGCTGAACACTTTTGAAAATCAAAAATCTTTCTGGTATCTTTTGTGAGGCTGGTCTGTTATGTGACCTGTGAGTTTAGTTTCACTTTCAACTAAGTCCAATATGGCAGAAGAATGACAAGGGTCAGTGACGCCATAGTCAATTTCCAAACTACGCTGGTTCCGGCTGGATGTTCCAGAGTTGGACCGGTGGAGATATCTTAAAAGGTTTAGGAGCAGGAGCTGGCCAAAAAAGTGGGCTTACGGGAATAACAATAAGAAAAAAAATATAAGAAAACTTAAGAACACGAGTGTGTCTGCTTTCAGGAAGCACACTAATAAATATATTTTACAAAAACCTTTTCAGTGTTGATCTACTTTCAATCGTGTCAGAATTCGCCTCAACTTTGAAGCTCATGTGAAACAATGAAGCAGCCAATATGACTGTGCATCATGTTTGAATAACCAGTCAGGGAATAGACTTCCACTTGTTTATTTGTAATGCCAGATGATCATCAATTATTTCTGTATTACTGCATAAATAGATAGAAAAATAGTTTAATTTAACAGTTTACATGCAGGAATCCATGATACGCCTCATGCTCATGAACTTCATGTTGTTCATTCCCATCTCCCTGAAGCTTCTGTACTCGCCAGGCCTCATGTACATCATTCTGCCTCTGAAGTGGGGCTGCTCATACATGAGCCAGTGGCCATCCATCACGTTGCAGGACTGGCAGTCGGACATACGGTAACGGTCCATGATGGAGTCACAGTCATCCATCAGCTCATGCATCATGCCTCCGAAGCTCTCCCTCTCGTAGATCCTCATTCTGAACTGTCCTCTGTGCTGTATAGGACAGAGTTAAAAGTTCAGTAAGCATTTCACCCCTCTTTATGAAATTACCATTAATTATTAGTAGAATCTGACACGTGATTTACCATGGGGATCATGCGACAAGATCTGATGCAGTCGCTCATGCCCATCATGCGCATGTAGTCGGAGTACTCGCCCCTCTTCATGAAGTACTGATTACCCATGAAGTTGGAACGGTCATAGACCATGAAGCAACCGCTCTCCACCCTGCAGGAGTGGCAGCGACTGAGCATGGAGCTCATGTCAGCACAGTCGCTCATGCACTCATAGGAGCGACCCTGGAAGTTCCTGTCCTCGTAGAAGATAATCTGTTCAAGAGGAAGTGAGGGATTAATAATCAGTACCAGAAGATAGATATGATTCATACATAATGGTAGGTGCCTCTTAACCTTACCTTGCCCATCATGGTTGCGGTTGTCGTTCTTCCGAGACCGGTTAGCACTGATGTCCTGGCTGTGTTAACCCCTTACTTTTATACCTGACCAACCTCAAAGAAAAAGTGCCCCCTATTGTGTAAAGTCCTGACCTAGCAAAATGACATAGAGGCCCACGTAAAGGTGAAAGGCTTTCACCTCATTTCCATGGAAACCAATCTTCAAAAGACTTTAGATTATTCAACAGACAAGACAATAATGTGGATTTTTCAATCATGTCCATCCATTTGCTTATTTTCATACATAATAGAAGGAATTATTTAATAGGCAAGATAATATAGAGGCTGTGAAACTGGTACAACACAAACAGTAAGTCACATACATGCTTTTTATGATGTCATTTGGTCTGGAAATAGAAAGTATTGTGGTGTAATTGCTAATCGAAAGATTATGGATGTGTAGACATATTTATTACCAGTTTGAGGTTATCTTGGGGCAAGACATTGTATTCATATTTAAGCAATGAACGGCACTTATATCAACAGTCATAATTCAGGAATAAATGACTGATTACTGAGCCAAGTAAAAAGCTTTCCATGATTATGATGTCATTAAAAGTAATAATACTTGTAATTGGTATTGCAATGATCATCTGATGATACTTATTCTACTATCTTGATAATGGTATCGTTTGCTCTGCTATGGGTATGTAAGGACCACCAAATTGTTGTAAGGTTTATCTGACTCATTTGTGATGTCTCATAGGCCAGTTATCCTTAATTTGCTTATGAGTTTAGGAGTATCATAAATTACATTTTCAAAGAGAAAAGGCATGATAGTTGTGAAAAATGTTTCCAGTACACACATGGCCATTTGATAACTTTGTCATATTGTTAAAACATATCAAGGGAGTTCTGATTTCATATACAGTATGGGTGGTAAGACTACTTATGCGAATCAGAAGATTGAACAAATATAACCTTGAGTAAGATGTGCTTTTTGGAGCTAAGCAGTTGAGTACATATCACTAATTTGGTCTGTATAAGAAATCAACAAGTGAAACACTTACCTTCACCCTTCTTCGTGGCCAACTGATCGCTAGTAACTGACACATCGCAGAGAAATTAGATTGAGATGTGGTGTGGAAAATGTTATAGGCGTTTCATTTTTTCTAAATGGATGTCTGTGGAGGAATCCCTTTTCATCAACGTAATCCGATTCTGGCGAATGGCCAGACGTAGACTGCTGGCTAAAGCAGACCAGCCCCCATTAATGCCACCCATGATATGCTGCCAAGATTCAATGATCTGCGAGCCTGCCAAGGCCACCTTGGCCAGTCATTCACTGCATACCAATTTTGGCTTTGATGTCATAAAATAATGTCAAAATGGCAGCATGTTTGAAGTATTACACCACCAAGCCACCAATTAAAAGCACGTTGTTGTTCTCCAATCTGATTAATCTGAGTGATCCCCGGCAAAGTGACAAAGAAGGGAACCTTAGACAACAAGTTTAGATGCTGGAATTGAAAGCATAAGTGCACAGATGCACTTATAATGGAAAAGGTTTGGGCAGCAGAAAAGAGTTTCACAGGTGAACCTGTATTTTCATCACGAGTAATCAAACTTCCCAGTTTATGTTCACATTTATTTCCATCTCGTCATTAGTATACCAGACTAGAGGATTGTTTACTGAAAACAAGGCTGAACAACAAGCATAGTCGCATTAAATAGAGTCCATTATTGTTTTTATTTTTTTCTGTCGACATTCATCACGGTGGTTGCTAAGCAATGTTTTCAGGAAACACAATCCAGTGTCACTTAACAGTCACTGCTCTTGTCATGGAAGTGGTAGATGACCGCTGTTGTGTTCTTTTTATTAACCAGCAGAGGTCATTGTAGAGCAAGCTGTCCAGACTGGCAAAAACTCATGCGGGGGATTATTGCCCGAGGTCCTGTTTCTCTGTGGGATGCATTTGTTCACCCTCAAAAATTGTACTCAGAAATCAAGTGATTACCGTCAGTTCTGAACAGCCATCTTTTTGGAAAGGTCAGGAGTTCATGATAGCTATTTAGCTGAGGGCCCAAACTAACTGTACACTGCAAGTACTGCTTATCTAATAACATCTAACCAAGTGTTATATCTTATATCAAGATAAAAAAAAAATAGTTGGTATTGTTTTCAATATAAAGAGACCTACACTGCAAAAAAGGGTGTCTAAAAACAAGATAAAAACACTAAATCTGAGGTAAAAGGTACTCAAAACAAGTTAAATTATCTGTCCAGGCAGCAAGATAATTTTACAATTTTATAATTTAGAAGATTTCTTGAATTAAAATAAATAAAATATCTACAGAGGTATTTGGAAACTGAAATTGCTGGTTTCAAAAATCAGATTACTTATAATTGGAAGTTAGCCTACAGGGACTATTTTCAGGTGCTTCATGATATCATTGTGCTGCTGTGCCCATGGTGTTCCTTGATTATTATGCTGGAATGAGAGTATAGTTCCATGTCAAATTGCCATGTTTCATTTTCCGTTGTGGTCTTATTACACTTTCTAACTTGAGAGGAGACAAGTTTTAAAGTAGTACATTTGTCTTGATAAGACTCCTTAGAATAAGTCAAAGTATTCTTGAATTAAGTCAAAATTATTTTTCGAGAGTGCGCTAGGTAAGTCCCTTTATACCAAATATATTTTTTTCTTAATTTCGATACTAATTGAAGATTAATGATACTTTTAATTTTTGCAGTGTGGCAACCAGGGTGGGAATTTCGTTTCATTTTTGGGGCAAGGCCATTTGGCCTTCACCTTCTTTTTTTTTAGGGGCACCAAGGCCACATGATAGGGCACAAAGGCCACTGAGTAAAATTCGATGGTTTTACATTTCAGGGTTATCTCGACACAAATACATAGACCCGCTAGCCGCTGTAGGCTTTGAGAAACACTAACGCAGCCTCAAACTTCTTTAAGTCGAGGCCCAATCATTGCAGACTTTGGGGTCATAGGGCCCACCTACACATACCTCACCCCACCCCTCATCAAATCATCATTATGATTATCATATCACAATTAGTATTATGCTATATTGCTAAACATGCACTTTCACTTGAAAGCAGTCAATGTTTGTGCCAAAATTGTTTACAAAAAGTTTGTGAAAACTGCACATCAGGGGTCTGTTTTAGGCTACTCATGTAAGATAGGCTATATATAATTGCAATAGTTCATTCTATTGCATGTTTGCATGAGAGATACTTCTGAAAACAAATATGGGTGCTATTGTTTTGGGATGTTTCCCTCGTGCAAGCATCATAAGCCGTTTTCAGACAGGTTTCTGCACATTCTGCGATAATTACCTGCCGCATTTCTGACGATAGCGGACATTCAGAAATGACGCATAGGTATGCTGAAACCAAAAGTCTGTGAACATTGCGAAAATACACCGCTGTCTGAAAACGGCTACACTCTGGTAGGCAAATGGAGAAATAAAATGATATGGTTTATAATGAAATTTCATTTGAATGCCTGAATGTAAGAAAACACAATACCAAGTTTGTCTATGGTAAACGGCCGTGCAGATAGGCGTAAATCTGGAGATCTTTAAATGAAAGACTAAGTTGCGGGAATCCACGTTGCTCTATTAAATGTTGTTAAATAATTAAATAGCCTTCCGACAGGTTGAAGCAGAGCTTTGACACTAACGTTATCATGTAGTTTCAGTTTCTGTCACGCAAACGCGCACACACATGCATTCAATGAAAGTTCATACCACCACTTAATCGTATGGCTCTATGTTTAATCACATCGAATTAGCTAGCATTTCCTCCTGATTGCAGTAACGTTTGCTTTCTTTTTCTGTCGGTCCGCAATTGCGTGATCAATTGCGCAGCAAATTATCAGGTGAAGCACGGACCTAATTTCACTCACAGAGCAAACAGCGTTCCGTATCAGTTCAATACGGAACAAGACTTTTATGTGTCAAATACAGGACGATTCTGTACTATACTGAATGGTTGGCAACCTTAAGTCAGGGGCATAAAGGCCACTGTGGCCGTACGATGTTTTTTTTTTCACGGGGCATCAAGGCCAAAGTGTAGGGCAACGGCGGCCATGGCCGCATGGCCTTGGTATAATTCGCACCCTGGTGGCAACATTGGGGCGACGCATGTGTACATGTACTGTAACTCATGCATATCATTTTAACAAAGGGACATCATTCAAAGAAGCACTAGATAGAGTCTTTATTGTCCTATAAGGATATTCTTCTTCACACATTAATCAACATTCTATAAAAGAGATAGCAGCATTTGATGTTTACATCACATACAGTATAACATATCACACATCAGACATCACATATTGCACATTGCACATTGCACATCACACATAACATACAACATATAACATATAATGTGACGCCCACCATATACCCCCTCCCTTCTAGTTCCCCTCCCCCCCAACACAGTGCAAGCAAAAGTGGACAGTGCAGACAACATAAACACAGAAGAATAGAGGGGATGGATTATTGTCACCGGAGTTTGTTAAGTGCAGTAATGGCTGAGGGTACAAACCTTTTCTTGAAGTGCGCTTTTTTCCAGTCCAGGGCTCTGTATCTGCGGCCAGATGGGAGTAGGGTAAAAAACCGGTTCAGGGGATGGTCAGGGCTGCTTGCCATGGTGCGGGCAAGGCGTGTGGTGGCTGTGTCATTTGCATCAGTGAGGCTGGGGGTGGGAAGCTGTATTATTTTGGATGCTAAGTGGGAGATTTTAATGAGTTTGTTTCTGATGGTGACATTTAGTATAGTGAAGAAACAGGGGGAATAGTAGAGTAGAAGGGGTTGGATGATGCTTTTGTAGAGTAGCAGAAGGAGGTGGGGGCAACAGACAGTGATCTTAGTTTGCGTATGACATACAGGGCCAGATGTGCTAACGTTTTGCACCCATTTAAGGCGTAACGTGCGTGTATAAACATGGAGAGGATATGTATAAACAGGCCGCAATGAGAGAAACGTGCAGACTGCCTGCCGTGGGAGCTGAGAATGGCTATTTGCGCTTTTCCGTGTCATGCATATTAATTCCTGGGCGGATCAGCTGAAAATGGGTGTAACACGCAAGTACAGGGGAGGAGAGGTGCTAATAGCGATCGATTCTTCCTCCAGACTCTGGGACCTTGATTTTCAAACTAAATGCAAAATTTACTTTCATCAGAGAATATAACTTTGGACCACTCAGCAGCAGTCCAGTCCTTTTTGTCTTTAGCCCAGGCGAGATGCTTCTGACGCTGTCACTTGTTCAAGAGTGGCTTGACGCAAGGAATGCGACAGCTGAAACCCATGTCTTGCATACGTCTGTTGGTGGTTGAAGCACTGACTCCAGCAGTCCACTCTTTGTGACTCTCCCCCACATTTTTTAATGGGTTTTGTTTCATAATCCTCTCCAGGGTGCGGTTATCCCTATTGCTTGTACACTTTTTTACCACACCCTCCTTTCGCCTCTCTGTTCATTTGACTGGGCACAGAGCTCTATGACCAGCCAGCCTCTTTAGCAATTACCTTTTGTGTCATGCCCTCCTTGAGCAAGGTGTCATCGGTCGTCTTATGGACAACTGTCAAGTCAGCAGTTTTCCCCATGATTGTGTACCCGACAGAACTAGACTGAGACACCATTTAAAGGCATTTGCAGGTTTGAGTTAATAAGATGATTAGAGTGTGGCACCAGATGTCATCATTATTAAATGGTGATGTCAAAATGATGTGTTTGGTTTTACTGCCTATGCTTTTATTTTAATTAGAAGTTAAACAGACATCTCTCACATTGAAATGTACTATCATTTCTTTGTGTCAAGGCTGTGAGATGGCTGTGTCAGAGTGGATACATGTGCCCAGTACTGGAGTTGTATCGTCTAATTTTCTCCTGTCAGGTAAGAAATCTGAAGGTATCTACTATGATTGTCTGCTTCAATTTTGAAATAGTATGGAATTGTTTTTTTGCAAACCACATCCACCTCAACTACTTCTTTTATGCTGTGTCTGACTTAATCAATGTCATGTTGTTGCTGATGCCTGCCTGCCTGCAGTGCATTGTTCTGTATACAGTGCCTATAATATTCATCCCCCTTGGATATTTATTGCCTTAATAAATGGAATGAGCAGTACAAGCAAATTTCTACAAATAATGTCAATTATAAATGTTTATTAATTAAAAATGTAGAATGTAAAATAAGTGATGGCATACATATCCCCCCACCCCCCACTGAAAATGAAACCTGGCATTTTTCTAGGCTGATTTGACATGGAACTACACTCTCATCTGGCGTAATAATCAAGGGAAGTTGCAAACGGACCATGGGCGCAGTGATATCACGCACTACTTCTGGTTGTTGCCTATGGGGACTATTTTCAGATATCAATGCACCCATGGTACGTTTGCAACGCCAGATGAAAGTGTAGTTCCATGTCAAATCAGCTTAGAAAAACGCCAGGTTTAATTTTCAGTTGGTCTTATTGCACTTTCTAACTTGATAAGAGACGCGTTTTAAATGGGGAAAATGACCAGAAATCTTAGTCACTTTTAAGCATGATGCTAGCAAGCGAGATGCTAATGGTCTAATCTGATTCAATGATCTTTAGGCTGAAGCTAAAAGTTGTATTGCCAGACTCACAGAATGGGAAAAATTGTTTTGCCCGAGGGGAGGTGGAAAATGAGCTTATTTCCAAAAATGGCGGAATATCCCTTTAAAATAACTGACCTAAATCAACAGCGGTCCAGCCAATTGGTGCTAGTAGTCTCACAATTAGTGAAAAGGAGATCGTCTAAGTGCAGTGAACATGTATAATATATAGGGGTGTCACAATTTCGATTTTGATTAGAAATCGATCGAAATTACATCTCAATCTAGAACTTCAAACTCATAGGTAAAATCAATGTTGTAGCCACACCCCCAATCTCACATCTAGCGTGTATGCCAAGACACACACGCGTTGAACTGTGCTGTCAACACTCCTCTAACTTTAGGCTGTAGCCAGTTAAAATCGACCGAAATCGAAGCCCCTCTTGCTACTGTACTCTGAAGTCACCGGTGTGAAAGTATTTTGTCATTCATTCATGTCAGTTAACACTAACTTAGCCTACTCAACTTAGCAAATGAAAAGATGATCAAACAGTCCAAAATTGGCCTACTTTAAGGCTTAAATGCACATTGATAAGTATATATTTCATGAACAGTAACCTTGAGTTTCTTTTGAGTGTGCGGAAACACTCAAATGATCATTCTGTGTTGTACACTACATAATGTTTAGTGTTTAGGCTGTTTACAACCTTGCGGTTGGAACGGTTTCGAAACACCGAAACAGAATAGGAAAAGGGCCCAAAAAAAAGTAAATAGGAAAGGGAAGGAATGCATTAAGTTTTTTTTTTTTAATTATTTTTCTTTTTTAAATGAAAATCAAATTGAATCGAGGATTTGCAGAATCGTGACACCCCTAATAATATACTGTAGTAATATAAAGACACCGGCGTCTGGAAGGTCCAGTGACTGGTCAATCAGTTTTCTTGGCTATACAAAAGAATACTCCAAAAAACTAAAAAAGGGTATTGACAAGCATAAGTGAGGAAGTCGATCCAAAAAAATGCTCAGGTCAATGAAATCTATCATTAAGGAATGTAAGGAATATGACAAATATACAAATGTGCCTATAGCAGGCTGTTACCACAAACTGAATAACTGTTCAAAAAGAACAATGGTGGGGGAGGCCACCAAGGCACCTGTGACAACTCTGAAGAAGTTAAAGGCTTGCAGCTGTGAAACGTCAGTTATAACTATGACTTGCGTTTCTATAATGGATTTTTGTAGTCACAGGAGCTCTGGAGAAATGATGCATGCCTACACTTATTTCACTACAGGGAATGAAAAACAGACTTGAGAAGATTTTTCATTTTTTAAAAAAAGTTTAATAAATGCTCATTGACATTTAAAGTATCCTTTTAGTTATAGAGGGAGTGCATGATACGCCTCATGCTCATACACTTGAATCCCATGTCCCTGAAGCTTCTGTACTCTCCAGGAGCCATGTAACTCATTCTGCCTCTGAAGTGGGGCTGCTCATACATGAGCCAGTGGCCATCCATAACATTGCAGGACTGGCAGTCAGACATGCGGTAACGCTCCTGGATGGAGTCACAGTCGTCCATCAGCTCGTGCATCTGACCACCAAAGTTCTCCCTCTCGTAGATCCTCATTCTGAACTGTCCTCTGTGCTGTAAAGTATAGATATGAAAGTTCATGAGGCATTTCTCTCAACACTTAATGGTAAAAACTCAATCATCAATGGTTTCTGACATCATTACCATGGGGATGTTACGGCAGGATTTGATGTTGTCATTCATGCCCATCATGCGCATATAGTCAGAGTACTCTCCCTTCCTCATGAAGTACTGGTTACCCATGAAGTTGGGACGGTCATAGGTCATGAAACAACCGCTCTCCACCCTGCAGGAGTGGCAGCGGCTGAGGAAGGAGGACATGTCGGAACAGTCGCTCATGCACTCATAGGAGCGACCTTGGAAGTTCCTGTCCTCGTAAAAGACGATCTGAAAAAGATAATTTTGGTCAATATGGTGATGAACGCACTGAATTGCACAAGCTATTATTCGTAATTGAACTCATGCTAAGATGGGTTGTATCTATTAAGCCACTCACTTTTCCCATGGTTATTGACCTGCGAGAGATTCCTGCATCAACTGCCTGCGTTCATCGCAACTTTTATACATGACATGGTCTGTCGCCTCCCATTGTGTGTAAAAGCCTGACCCAGCAACACACCATTGAGTGCTATATGGTGTCAAAGTGCTTTTGTTTCTCGTTTCCATGTTACTACAGGCCCTCATTTTAGGCCCTTTAGATGTACTGTAGTCTCATAATTGTAGAAAGCAGTGCACCCATTGCTCACCTGGTACACCTGACTCTGGGTTCACCTGATTCATCAGAAGTTCTGACAAAACATGCAGTCTGATACTGGAATAGTCTCAGACATATTGTATGTGGCATTACTGTACTGCACTGTACCCTACTGTGCATACATTTAAGAAAAATAAAAAATTGGACCATATACTGTGTAAATTCGTTTGACATAATAACCAATGACAATATACATCCTCAAACTCAAGATTCAGGGATGAATCATTTGTTTTATCACTACTGTACAGTATTATACAGTAGCGATGTTGGTACTATTACTATGTGCTAGTTGAGAGCACATCAGTAGGCTATTTATCATTCATATGTTGATAAATATTAGTGCAAAATGTTGTCACCATAGTCAAATTGAATTCTTAATTCTTAATAATTGATTTTGAATTCGAAATAGGTCTTTATTTCCATTTTTGCACATCCACTTTCCAGTTCCTTTAGTTGGGCACATTACTACATCAGGCATTGTTAGTAATTTTAACAGCAGCTTAGCAGAATGTACTTGTATAGATATAATTATCTTTGAAATGGACTATGATTTTTGTTATGATAGGATTATGTTATTATGACTGACAACACCTCTCAGCGGACAATGATGGAAAATTGCCAGAACATTCTTTACAGGAAACATTTGGTGACATTGTCAGAGATAGCCATAGCATGAATGTGGCCTGAGCTACTGAAAGGGGTCCGCTAGCTGTTTTTTTACAAGCACTATCCTGAATGGCATCCATACATATTGGTCAGTGTCACAGTGTTTTCCACCTTTCTCCACATCCCCAATTAACCTAATAAAAGTCCAGTCTAACCTAATTCAAACTCCAGTCCAGTAAACCATCTTTGCATTATATCAAACAGCTGGACAGGGAGACAGGGAGGAAATCAGATTTTCCTATCATGCAAATTACATGTGATAACCTTTCTTTGTTTTTTATTATTTTCAAAAATATTAGCCTAACAACTGGTTTGCATTTAGAATTAATCTTATGGAAAGTATTCCACGCCAATCTTTAGATATGGTGAAGGGTATGTGGTGATGTGGGGCTATTTGAATTCCAAAGGCCAACAGAACTTTATCAGGATGCATAGTAACCTGTATCCATGAAATAACTGGCCTTTGAAAGTAAAATTCGCTCTGCTTCTATGGAAAATTAACATAGGAGTGTGTACACGTATGCCCCCTGTATTTTAAGAAAGAACATGTATTTATTTACGATACATTATTCATTGATAAAGAAAATTAGGTAAAATGTTGGCTCTTTCCTCGATTTATTGTGTTAAGATACATTTCCAAAAGATGTTTTGGTAGCACTTCCTTTTACAGTCCCCTATTACTAGGTGTTTACCAGGTAACAACATGGTAATATTGTGTAATTATGTGGTAACTAATCTAGGTAAAATGAGGGTAACTACAGAGTAAATATAAAACAATTACATAGAAATGTCTTGGCTATTACAAAGAAACTATTCTGAATTAATGTTTAATTACTTCTGAGAATGTACAGGTAACTACAGAATAATTATGACACAATTACTACATAAAAATAAAGAAATTATGACCATGTTCCCTAGTAATATCATTCAGTATTTCAACCATTCAGTTACCTACCATGTAATTATGTGGTAACTAACTGGTAAAAATGAGGGTAACTACAGAGTAAATATAAAACCATGTCATATAAATGTCTTAACTATTACAAAGAAACTATTCTGAATTAAGGGTCAATTACTCTGTAAAATAAAGGTAACATTAGCAATGAAATCTGCTACTGTGCCATCTGCTGGCCAATGAATGGTCCAAAGAAGAGCTGATCCATCTATGACAGTGACATCTGCCCCACAGGCATTCCTTCTTGATACTGCAACCTGGAGCAATTTTTTGAGTGTGGACTTGGCTTTACAAATCCTCATTCCATCCTTTGTAAACATTGAGGTTGGGACAGGTGCAAGCTCATATGAGACATTCTTAACATCAACATCACGGTCACTAGATAACAGTGCTATTACCCTTGTGTAGATAGCATACAGATTGTACACTTTGGAGTCACCAACTTGGACAGATTTGCATGTTGCTGCCATAGTCTCAACTTTCTTTGGTATGGAGCTACAGTATAAAATCCCTCTGGCCAGGTCTTCTCAAATTCTTGAAGAGCAACCTCTCCAATTTTTACAGCATTGTCTATGTTGACAGATGATGGAGATATCTTCCCACTGGTGATATTAACAATGCCTCCCAATGGATGGTCTTTGGGATGTAATGGATTTAGACAGGTGTTCAATTTCTGGCAAAGTCCAGCCCTATCCTTCGCATCTGCTTCAATCCTGGCGTTGCTCTCCTCCTTGTGATAAAGTTGAACTTTGGAGGTATTCTTCTCCTCCTCTTCCATCTTCCTCATATCAAATTCAATCCTACAGGAGATATGACGGCTCAATGCCCAGATCTTCAAGGCCTCTGACTTCAGGGTTATACCAATGATTCCTCCTGTACTGTGTCCGTATCTCATGAACGTTGATTCTATGAACTGGTTCACCTAAATTATGGCATTTGGCTGCCGGACTATAAAGGTGATTCTAAATAAATATGCAGGTTAGGTCCTTGTGCCAACCAAATCAACAACCAAACTTAAGCATTACACAGACAAAACCAGGTTCACCTAAATTATGGCATTTGGCTGCCGGACTATAAAGGTGATTCTAAATAAATATGCAGGTTAGGTCCTTGTGCCAATCAAATCAACAACCAAACTTAAGCATTACACAGCATGACAAGATAAAACAGCAATGCCCAAATGGCTGATGGCAGTCACAAAAGTGGTGAGGTGACGAACAAGAGGTGGTAAGTGAATCGCTGTATATGTAAATGGGACTTTTGACTTGATACCACTTTTTCAAAATCCCAGTAATTTTCTCCCTGCCACATTGAGACACGACCCCTTACACTTTTAAAGGGACACTTCACCGATTAGCATTAAGCTTTGTATCTTTAGAAAACCAGTCATGTTTTTGAATGGTCGTGCATCATTCCCTCAGTTTGCCTTGAGATGGGAGAAATACGGATTTCAATTAAACCCATGAATAGGACTTCCTGCTTTCAGTGATGTAAAATTATGATTTTTACATCATTGAAAGCAGGAAGTCCAACATTGAAATCTGTATTTCTCTCATCTCAAGGCAAACTGAGGGAATGATGCAGGACCATTCAAAAACATGACTGGTTTTCTAAAGATGCAAAGCTTAATGCTAGTCGGTGAAGTGTCCCTTTAAGGAGAAATCCAAAGTTTTCACCTTATCTTGAGGTCACCGAGTACTTTCGGCACGAAACAAAACAAAAAGCAATTGTTTTTTACCTATTTACAACCAGCAGCTAATGTAGCCAGGCAGCTACAATGCTACACTGAGGACATGCCCACAGTGTAGTGCTGTAGCTGCCTGGGTACATTAGCTCAATGTGAGGGCACTCTTGGACTTACCTGGCATTGTGTGCAGGACATTTTGAGCTTTAAACATCATCGAGTGGAGTTCTCACCATGCGGGTCCTGTACAGTATACTCGCCCGTCGATATGACCCTCTTGGATTTATTATCCCATTCACCACCTGAGCAGTGAAATCCTGCCCCAACAATTGTGGATGAAGCCAGTCAGGGGATGGGATGATTAAGATATCCCATAAGACATCAGAGTGGTTTGGATGACATGGAAGAACACCTGGTCAGAGCTGCTTGATACAGCTGCTGAGAAGCTGCCTTTGGACCCCACAGAGTCCAAGCTGAGTTGAATTTGCTTCGCCAAGCCCAGAGGGTAGACTTCCCTGGCCAGTGTAAGATCCTTGAAAGTGGCCGAGAAGTTTCCCCTCAAAGTCAACTGGCTGAGTTGACCCCTGAATTTGACCCAGCTACTGTACAAGACTCCTCATAGTTGGTGGCCGACTCCGTCATAGCGAGGACCTCGAGCCAGATATTATCCATTCCATTGTCCTTGATCCTGCAGCCTTTGATACGGTTAACCATGACATTCTCCTTTCTACACTATATGAACTGGGAATTTCTGGGAAAGCTCTTGACTGGTTCAAATCTTACCTTAAAGGGCGTTCTTTCAGCGTGTCTTGGCAGGGACAGATATCAAAGTCTCATGACCTCACTACAGGAGTCCCTCAAGGATCAGTATTAGGGCCCCTCCTTTTCTCTATTTACACCACTTCTTTAGGTGGGATTATTCGCTCTCATGGATTTGAATATCATTGCTATGCGGACGACACTCAACTTTTCCTATCCTTCCCACCTGAGGACTCTAGTGTTTCCCATCGGATCTCTGCATGCCTGAAGGATATTTCAATCTGGATGAAGGATCAGCACCTTCAGCTTAATCTTTCAAAAACTGAGCTCTTGGTGTTTCCAGCAAAAACAGCCATTCCCCAACAGATGAACATCCAGCTTGATTCATCCTCATTGACTCCAACTAGATCGGCACGTAACTTGGGTGTCATAATTGATGACCAACTTACTTTCTCTGAGCATGTTGCCTCAATTGCAAAGTCATGTCGGTATACCCTGTACAACATTAGGAAGATCAGACCTTATCTGACCCAAGATTCCACTCAGCTTCTTGTACAGGCAATGGTTATCTCCAAGCTGGACTACTGCAATTCCCTGTTAGCTGGCTTACCTGCTTGCGTATTAAGACCACTACAGTTGATTCAGAATGCTGCAGCACGACTGGTCTTCAATCAGCCAAAGAGGACACATGTAACCCCTCTCCTAGTTACTCTCCACTGGCTCCCTATAGTAGCCAGAATTAAATTTAAATCTCTCACTCTGGCCTATAGGACACTGACTGGATCTGCTCCTAGCTACTTCAGTTCTTTGATCAAGATGTACATTCCCAACCGCCCATTGCGATCTTCTGAGGAGCGTCTGTTATGTCGACAAACCATTCATGCTAGGTCAAACTGTAGATCCTATTCTTCAGTGGTTCCGTGTTGGTGGAATGAGTTGCCCAGTACTCTCCGTTCCAGCAACAGTTTTGGATCTTTCAAGAGGGGTCTTAAGGCATATTTGTTTAATATGCACTTAGTCTTTTGAGCGTTTGTTATGTGTTATGGTTTGTATAATAGTATTGTTTTGTTATAATTTGTCCATTGTTAGAATTTGACATTTATTCTGCTATTGTCCTTAAATTTAGCCTTACCATGCTATAGTTATTGTTATTATATAATTAACTGAGTGACTTATTTGATTGCTATTCTCATTTCATTGTTTTATTTCTCATTAGGTTAGTGCTTAATTGATTGTTTTATTGATAATATTGCTATTCCCCCTTTTTGTAATTGTTCACTGTTATTTAATTTGTATTGTTATTTATTTGTATGTCGCTTTGGACAAAGGCGTCTGCTAAATAACCATAACCATAACCATAACCATCCTAAGAATCGTATCACCAACCTCCTCGTGTCTGATATAGATTGAGCCCCGTCACCCTGGTCCACAAAATGTTTTTGTGGACCAGCTCCAGCAGAAGTACTGGATCATCATAACAGCATCTTATGTTTTCATTCAGACTATGGTGGAATTGTTTTCAAATCAGGATGTGACAAAATATTACAGACATCTTTACAGAGGGTCGCGTTCGCACAGGATTAATATTACCTAAGTTAATTTCTCAGGACCGTTTTACGGAAGGTAAAAGTGGCTGTAAATTTCACCGACATACTCCGTTATGTTTACTGACATGGCGCGTCCAGACGGGACTAAATTCCCTGGTAATTATTACTTTACCTGATGTCACCCCATAAAACCAATCCCGTCCGAATAGGCCTTAAATGGCGCCCTCTTTGGCAATCCCAATTGAACTTCAATGGCTTTGCGATATTTGACATCACAGTAGGCTTTGTTCTAATTCGCCCATTTTTTGGTGGCTATTTTGAAGTTCAAGATTTTTGTATGAAGGAGGGCACAACCATGCCTCATATTCATGATAGCTCTTTGGTTATGCACAACCTCTCCTAATTAATTAATACCAAGACAAAAATGATTGCCATTCTATGTCACCTTTAATATAAAAGCAGCTTGAAGTCTGTTTTTGCTTTTTCAAAAAGTTTTATTCAAACCTTTTAACAGTGCATTTTCTGTAGTTTTTACATGCAGGAATCCATGATACGCCTCATGCAATAGTTAGTTTTAGGTATTGAGTGTTAGGGAGTGTGCTGTAGAAAACAGCCAAAAAGATATACTGTAGACTGTTTCAAAAACACATCAGACATTCTTCATTGTAAAAACTACTACTTTTTTATTAAAGTCATTATTTTAAGTCACAATTTACATCATATCAGTGATGCGCCTCATGCTCATGAACCTCATGTTGTTCATTCCCATGTCCCTGAAGCTTCTGTACTCGCCAGGCCTCATGTACATCATTCTGCCTCTGAAGTGGGGCTGCTCGTACATGAGCCAGTGGCCATCCATAACATTGCAGGACATGCAGTCAGACATGCGGTAACGGTCCATGATGGAGTCACAGTCATCCATCAGCTCGTTCATCATGCCTCCGAAGTTCTCCCTCTCGTAGATCCTCATTCTGAACTGGCCTCTGTGCTGTATTAGAGAGTGATAATGTGGGAAAAATATTATGTCCATGGAAAAATATATATGACAAATTTGTCCAACAAAGCAGTATAAGTGATCATTAGCTGCAAATTAATTGTAAAAGTAGTGGCTGTTACCATGGGGATCATGCGGCAAGATCTGATGCTGTCGCTCATGTTCATCATGCGCATGTAGTCAGCATACTCGCCCCTCCTCATGAAGTACTGATTACCCATGAAGTTGGAGCGGTCATAGACCATGAAGCAACCGCTCTCCACCCTGATGGAGTGGCAGCGACTGAGCATGGAGCTCATGTCAGCGCAGTCGCTCATGCACTCATAGGAGCGACCCTGGAAGTTCCTCTCCTCGTAAAAGATGATCTAAAAGGGAAAGTTGTCCAGGTCAGTTGATCGCTACATTAGCTTTCCAATTTAGGGTATCGATTAACAATGATGTGTTTCAAATCGCTTACCTTTCCCATGGTCATGGTTAGGAGTCAGTAGGTGGTAGTCCTGTACTGACAAGCAATGGTTAACCCTACTTATATACTTGACTAAAGGCCAAAGACTGTGTGCCCCCCTTTGTGTGTAAAAGCCTGACCCAGCACACACTATTGAAGCCTTTAGTGTGTAAAAGTGCTTTCACTCAGTTTCCATGTGACATAATTCTTACTGTTTAGGCCCTTTAGGTGGATATTCTACCAGACACTTGGTATGTGTTGGAAACCTTGGTGGCAGTTCTGCATATGTTGGGAGAACTCATCAAAGCAATTAATGTTCCCAGACAGAAAGGTGCTGAAACACGTTGAGGCCCTCAGTAATCCCCCTTCTTCAATTTGACAGTCAACTTTCAAGCAGTTGCATTCATTTACAGAAAACATCTGGTGAAATAAAGCTTCAATTGGTACACATGTTATTTCATGTAAATTTATTTTGCAGTTCAACCTGTTCATACTGTCTATATTGTTGTATCGCTTTACCAAACAATCATTGAGTAACCAAAACAAAGATTTGCAGGAGTGGGATATGGTGAGGACGTGTGCTTGTTTGGAAGTGTGCTTAATTTTCTTTGCATAGCAGATTGCAGTATGGCAATCATATCATGTACCTTTATGACAGATCAAGATCTGGAGGTACGAGGGAAAATGATTTTGCATAGTGTATGAAATGTACCAAAATATGTTGACATATTAATTGTGTCAATGTTTCATTTTGGCTTATTACAACATACCGGAACATCAATATTTTTTTTACAGTGTATGTACGTTTTGTTAAAGTAAATATTCAATGTTTAAAACAAAAGCGTATTCACTTCCCTGACAGAACCAGCAGAGGATGGTGAAGGGAACAAAACATTATAGAAGAGGAAGAACTGGTCAAAGATGCAGGTAGAAATACACCACAGAGGCAAATGTGTTGGACTGATGTATAGTATTTTCCCTGTTACTTTAAAGGCTTCTTTTTTATTTATTAAAATCTCTATTGGATCACATACACAAAGTGAATTTATGTTGCTGTCAAACTTCAAAACAACAATCAAAATAAGGCATAATTATCCTTGTTGTGTTGGATATCAGGATTTTGGTTAATTAAAATGTACTTGAGATGACTTCACAGAAAACTAGTGACACTGTCATTCACATTCATTTGAAGTATGATACTTCTGGGTCAACACCAGGGTACAAGTATGCAATATGCCAACTCACAGTTGCCAGTCCTGATATCTTAATCTTACAATTAAGAATAATAACTTGATTGGAACAGATCAGTAAGACCTTATGTAATCATAGTGGGTAAAGACATTATAAGTGGAAGTTTTAATTATCAATACTTATTTTCCCGGAGGGAATTGTTTATGTCTTTGTTGAGGGTACGAATAATCAAAGATATTGACAATGTCACACACATAACAGAAAAATGTCACGATCAAAACAATCTCAGTCCCTTCCTTTTGGCCTCGCTATTAAATGCTCTTCCAAAACACATGAACACACACTGCCTGATAGCTGCAGGAGGAAAAGTGCACATTTGAGGGGAGAGAGATGGACAGAGCACCACAGCCTATCATTGTCACTAACCATAGCCAAATAACTCATGTCACATTCACATCTCATTGCCATAACTAAAAACATACGCTTTGTTAGCACTTTTATAAAACATCCTGCTCAGAGTCATTATAGTCAATATAGATAGCCTCGTAACATAGCTACCCTTAAATAGCACTTGCTTACAACTGCAGTGCAGATATCCGCAAACAATATAAGTTACACAGGTAGATTACATACAAGTGTTAGAGTATTTATTAATTTGGCTGACACTTTTATAAAAAAGCAACTGATAGACTCTCCCTGGAGTGACGTGTTCAAGGACACACTGGCAGCAGTCGAATTTGACTCTGGTTAAACAGTAAAAAATAACTAGAAATGCAATTCCAAGGAATTACCAGTGCATGAAAATGCAAAAATAGATAGATAATGTAGATATGGTTACTAAGGTGTAGCTAGGGTAAACATGGTGGTTGCATAGTTTACAGAGAGTTGATAGTGTGAAGGTAGACAGTTTAAAGATGAAACATTCCAGTTCTAACTTAACTAATGATTTCTATTCATGTTAAAATGTTGATTAGCTAACTTAGCTAATGATTTCTAGCAGTTACGTTAAAAATGCTAATTATGCTAGCAATGCTAACTTTACTAACAATGCTAACCAGGTTGATTAGCTAACTTAACCGATGATTTCTAGCAGTAATGCTAAAAATGCTAACTATGTTAACAATGCTAAATTTGCTAACAATGCTAACCAGGTTGATTAGCTAACTTAGTTGATGATTTTTTGCAGTTATGTTAAAAATGCTAACTATGTTAACAATGCTAACCATGCTAACTAACTAACTTGCTAGTGAGGACTTTTATTTTGAAACATTTGTTGCTAGGGTATCCATGGTGGCCACTATCAGGAAACAAGAAGTTACTGCAGTATAATCATGATGGTTGCTACGGAAACGGTCATAAACACTTAATTTTAATGGTTGCTATGTTGGTTGCTAGGTACATGGAGGTTTCATGTAGTTGACTGGAGGCAAAGTGGATGATAACTGACGGTTGGAATGGTTGAACAGTTCAATAGTTGAGTAGTTTCAATGGTTAAATGATTTAATAGTGTATTATTGCAGTGAGGACTTTTATTTTGAAACAGTTGTGGACAGAGGAAACAGTTAACAGAAGGGTTCGAATTACGGGGGTGATCGGGGGGGTCAGACCCCCCCGAACGTGACTTGGACCCCCCCAAATGGGACCAAAACTTTGGGGGGGTCCTGAAATACTTAATATATTATTAAAATTAAGTGTTGAAAAAACATCTCTAGTTATTTAATATTTCTCAACGTACTAGGAGTAATCTAGTGGCATACGATTTCACACACCCCTTCAGTGGACTGTTCCATTTCTGCGCTAACACGCACACACTGCATTAGCCTACCCACACGCAACATAAGCGCGCACCTCACCACTGCATACTGATCGCTACCTAGACTGTAGCCTATACATTAGTTTAGTTTTTGTTAATGTATTATTTCTTTGTGATTTGGTTAAACCGCAAATGATTGTTTAAACTTATCACGCCTCCGTCCTCCCTCACTGTCTGGTTCCCTAGGCCATGCCAGTGTCCCTGTCGTTCCTGTCAACTTTGGATAGGCTATCATCCAGGTTTACTTGGAGTGCAGTTCAGCTAAAACTCATCTCGTGGATAATCTGGACATTATTAGGTTTTTACTTTAACCTGGGGCTCACATACAACAATATACAGTACTAGTGGATTTGTCTGTGAGACACAATGTGATTATAAGCATGAAAACTGAAGCGTCTGTTAAAGAAAAACGGCTTGTTTCGGCGCAGCATGAAAGACGAGTTGACAACGCATTAACTCGAGTAGCCTAGGCTGTACTGTACGGAGCCCAACGTTAACTTTTCCTGCGTTGTCTCAGGACGTAGTTTGAGATCTCAGGGGAGACTGTATATTTGGCTGGCTGCTCCAGGGCCGAGGTACTTGAATTGACTCGGGTTAACTCCCTCTCTCCTTCACAACAGCAGCAGGTTAATAATTTGCACAGCGGTTTGGATCCGAGGATTTATTTTGTGATCTTTATAAGAGTATCGCTACATTCACATCCCTCTGGTCACTGTAACATGCCTCTCTCTCCCACTCTCATCTCACACACGCGCGCAGGCGGCACCAATGTAGGCTAAAGCTTGTTTGAGATCAAAATATGTCTGTCTTCGCCTGTCTACAATTAACTTGTCTGTAAATCTCTGGTCACGAATATGTTCTGAATGAGCGTATAAAAGTTTTAAATCTGCATGCAATCATTCAGCGCGTCGCTGCCTTAACCCGCAGGTCACGTGAATAAATTTGCAAAAATGCTTCCTTAATCCTGTCTTATTAAGTAAGTTGGTGCTGCTTGCTGCTGCATTTGTTAGCAATATTTTTCTTCAGAATTAGCCACCTGGCATAGGCATTGTATGCAGTTACCACGAATGTTGGTTACACACCGTAAGTGTGTAGTGATGTAGGTATGAACATAGGCCTACTGTACACCAGAGGAGGCTCGTCCATTGAGGAAAGGGAGAACAATCCTCCCTAAACTTTTCAGGGAAATTAATAATAAAATATACATATATTTAACCAACTTCCTAACTAAAACAACATAGAACTAATTGCGTTTCAAACTCAATGTTACTGAAATTAGTCAAATTTGTGAAAGCGACCCCTATCGCAATTGAAAATTACTGCACAGAGGATCTTCCTCCTCAAGACCCCCATTAGCACCCATTATAAACTCTCCAGACCCCCGCGGCTCATGGATACCATTCAAGTGAATGGCCGAAGGGAGGAAGATCCTCCGCGGAAGTGTCTCCGTCAATGAACCAATCAGTGGAGCTCATGCTGCTAATATCCAATCAGAAATGCAGGATAACTGTACACATCAGTTGGCATGCTGCAGGAAAGTCGAGTATGTGGATCGAAAATGAACTTAATTAACTTAATCATTTCAGTTGCTTAGTTGTTAATAAATCAAACGTTTGATTGAGCATCCAACTTTGTGTCACTCACTGGACTTACAAACAGGGTCAGAACGGCAGAAAGACGGATAAGAAACTTTGCTTTAGAAGTTTGACACTTCTACCCAGCTGCTCACAATTCACGTTATCAATCGGCTGAAAACTATAAGAAATGTAAAAATAAAAGTCCTTCCACATTTTCAGTGCATGAATTATGTCTTGCAGTAAAGGGGTATAAAACAGACTCAGTACAGGATACTAAAAGTATACTAACAAGCTGGGGTACAAATAATTGTATTTATTAATTCTAATTTACTTACTTTGGCATTAAATCATATCCATAACCATAATGTGGGCTTAACAACTTCCCTCTCTGAAAGACCCCCCCCCCCCCCCCCCCCCCCCATGCACACACCTTCCTCCGTTAATTCTGAAACCACCAGCCGCCACTGCTGTACACTGGGCAATATTGTGACGTCAATGGTCATTTTTACAAAAACTCCCCGAAGCTGGAGGGGTAATTCGAACACTGGTTAACAGGATATGTAGTCTTCTGAGAGACTGTATGGGACATTCCAGAATTAGAGGACATTTGCTGTCCCCTACTGACATTTAAAATACCTAAGTCCAAAACAATGAAATATATCACATATTTTGTCAATCAGTCCTAAAGCAACATATACTAATTTTGCAGGGGAAAATTGTGTCTTTACGGGTTTAAACATACTTAATAGGTGTAAAATACCCCCAAAAACGAGGTTTTTCTCTTGTCCACGCCTCCAGGTGACAAACTTTAACATCATTTTCAATATCTAAAAGAAGTCTTGAATTAATTGTCTTCAGTTTTATTTTCATTACATGAATTTATTGTACCTGAAAAAAACAAAAAAATAGGATAAAACGTATTTTGAATAGTATTTATTGTATGACGTTGTGTCCTTAAAAGTGCACGCAACCCTGTTACCCATAGCATTTTTGCCTGGCTGATGAAGGGTTAAAATATTATGTCATATTACAAACAGGAAATTACATCATCCAAGCATTTTGAAAATCCATGGGTAGACCAAAGGTGTGTGCCCTCTTGCATTTTTGATATTTTTTCAAATTTGTCTTTGTTAACCGAGTCCGTCAAGCTAAACCACTCAACCCTGTTACCCATATTTGAAGAATAACGTTGAATAATTTCAATTTTTATTTTCTAAATTTGTACAACTACATTGGTCCTTGACCTTGGCAAAATAGCAAAATCAACCTGCTAGCCTTTGTTCATTAGCTAGAGGCTGTATTAGCACTGGTTTCGCAACCCTGTTACTTGCAACCCTGTTACTGAAATGAAATAACATGGTTATTATCATAGTTAGCAGGGTGTTTGTGGATAAATATGTTTAGTTAAATAATAAAAATGAATTTATTTGTGTAATTTCATATATTTGGACAAGAATTTACTTAATATTATTAAAATATTTACATATTTTAGACATTTAAAATAAATAGCCGGAATCTCTATGTTTCTTCTGTTAGAACAGCATCATCACTGCATAGTGTGCCACAATACATGTTCAGATCCAATAACATTTGAAAATAAACTAATTTTGGTAAGATTGTTGTGATTATTTCCAAGATATAGGCCTAATATGTTAGTAACAGGGTTGCGCGGACATACAGTATACACATAGCAAATAAAACATATGTGGTGGAAAAGGTACCGTCGATGGCTGAGCTTGACAAATGGCTATGGCTATGGCTATGGCTATGGCTATGGCTATGGCTATGGCTATGGTTATTTAGCAGACGCCTTTGTCCAAAGCGACATACAAATAAATAACAATACAAATTAAATTAACAGTGAACAATTACAAACTAGGGAGAATAGTAATATTATCAGTAAAACAATAATTTTAAGCACTAACCTAATGAGAAATAAAACAGTGAAATGAGAATAGCAATCAAATAAGTCACTCAGTTAATTATATATAATAATAATAACTAAAGCATGGTATGGCTAAATTTAAGGACAATAGCAAAATAAATTTCAAATTCTATCAATAGACAAATTATAACAAAACAATACTATTATACAAACCATAACACATCACAAACTCAAAGGACTAAGTGCATATTAAATAAATATGCCTTAAGACCCCTCTTAAAAGATCCAAAGCTGTTGCTGGAACGGAGAGCACTGGGCAACTCATTCCACCAACACGGAACCACTGAAGAATAGGATCTACAATTTGACCTAGCATGTATGGTTGGTCGACATAACAGACGCTCCTCAGAAGATCGCAATGGGCGGTTGGGAATGTACATCGTGATTAAAGAACTGAAGTAGCTGGGAGCAGATCCAGTCAGTGTCCTATAGGCCAGAGTGAGGGATTTAAATTTAATTCTGGCTACTATAGGGAGCCAGTGGAGAGTAACTAGGAGAGGGGTTACATGTGTCCTCTTTGGCTGATTGAAGACCAGTCGTGCTGCAGCATTCTGAATCAACAAATCATATCATTTAGTAGTTTATGACCCATATTTCTTAAATATTCAACATACCATGTTAAAATTGAAGATCTATTTTTAAGAAGTGTAAATGCCAAAATGTCCTCTAATTATGGAATGTCCCGTATGTTTAAAGCCAGAGAAACTGACAGTTGGTGCCCAGGTGGCCGGCCACCTGGCATAAGATTCTAATTGCTGCCGTGATGTCATAATGAGCAATGTTAAGTCTATGGGGGAAATTGTAATTCGGTTATTAAGTGATGATGTAATAATGGGATAATAAATAGTTTTCCGGGTCCAACGGCTCTCAAACTCTCATGTTATTCTCCATAGACAGTAAAATAAACTATTATTTTCCGCTATTCTGACTAGCCTTTAAGACAATTTTCATCTTATACGGACTTGTTGCCTCTACCTAATCAAATCTATATTTTTCGCGGAAGCCTGGACGTTACCCATTCATATATCTGGCTGCATAGCTACAGTGATTACTTTGTTAAAGTTTAGCGATTTTGTTTTAAAACCGCTAAAACGAAGGTGGTGATGACAAAGTTTACAAGTAGCAAAACCCGTCTGGCTGCGCTAATAAACGTCTTTTCACAAAATAGCTGCTGGGTCCGTGACGTCGGACTTAACAACCGAATAGTTTTTAACTAATAGTTTAAAAAGTATAAAAGTTACAAAGTTGAAAAATACAAAGCACACATTGCGTAAGTAAGACCTATGCAACATAGTTTGAATGGAGTTTCTGCGTTAATCGGTTGAAGCTGAATTGCATGCGTTAGAAGAAAAATAAGGAGACTTTGGAAGAACAGTATAGTGCATTTTCATGCACTATAATAAGGGCAGTAAGTTATGTTATGCCTTGTTATGCCTTGCTGTCCCTGTCAAGGTATACAGTAACATGGCCGTGGACACTCCAACAGGCACAGGCAAGACGCAGGATGCAATATACAATTGAAGAGAGAATGGGAATAGTGCAGTACTGATACCATTCTCTCTTCGTATACTGAGGTTTAAGATTTGATATAAATATAGTGCAATGCAGTACAAAGTAAAGAAACAATATTGCAACTGTAAGATTGAATATTTGCTCTGTAGGCAAACTGCAGGGGGTCTAGCAGGGATCCTGTTATGTCCTTCAGATGGCACAACATCAGTCTTTCGAAGCATTTCATGACCACAGACGTCAGGTCAACGGGCCTGTAATCATTTAATCCTGTGATGGATTTATGTGATTTTTTGGGGGAATGGGATGATGGTGGAGCTTTTAAAGCAGGAGTGCACTTCACACAACTCCAGGGACTGGTTGAAGATCTGCGTGAAGATTAGGCCTATTGTACTGTAGGTGATGGATGTGATAATGGATGCTTTTCAAACCTGCAGTAGAAGTCGTTGAGGTCGTCAGCCAGTCTGGGATTTTCTGCAGGGCTTGGGGATGGTCTTTTGTAATTTGTGACCTGTTGCAGGCCCTTCCAAACTGCTGTAGGGTTGTTGGCTGATAGGCTATTATTTAGCTTCTCACTGTAGTTTCTTTTAGCTACCTTGATCTCCTTTGTTTTCTCAATGTCTGTTATCCTATCAGCTAGTTGTTGTAACGCGTCTACTACGCTAGCTTTTGGCGGAATGTAAACATCTACATGTCTTTTCTAACACTGTAACGTCTGTACACATACAGTAGCTCCATAGTTTAGCTTTGGCCAAATACATAAGATACAGTATACTGTAAGTAGCGACCTACATTGCTAAATAACTCCATATAAAGTTGCCTACCACTTTCTTTTTTAGAATGAATACACACACAGGCCAGTTCAAACTTTCATTTGAGAGCAAGAATACATTAATCGGAGTAGTAGCAAGACCGTCATTTCAGTGTGATATTAGATACAGTATCTAGTATCTACCCCAATGTGCAGATTGTTCAGTAAGACATATGGTTATGTCTTGAAGAGACAGAGAAGGGAATGGATTCAACCAATCATAAACAAAGAGCTGAACAAACAGTTTTTTAAAACTTTGAATAAATCAGTAAGCATTTTATTATTATTTATGGTTACTATTAGGACCGCCGCTAGTGCTAGCTCATTGTAGTCAGGCATGGACTGGCCATAGGGCATACCGGGCAATGCCCGGTGGGCCGACGCATATTTGGGCCGAGGCTGTCAATTTAATAATAATTTAAAAAAAAAATATTAGGCTCATTTATATAGCGTACGGCCACAACGGCAGCGAATCGCGGCCCATTGGTTGACTGCCTTAATGGACATTGGGCTAGTCCAATGAAATCTCAGGGCCCTCCCTATCTCCCTCCCGGCCTCATCTCCCCCTTGACTGGAGTTCGACCGGAGTTTGAGACCGTCCGTATATGAAAATGTACGAAGACAAACCACAAAAGCGCAAGGGGGACGCAGAGAAGTTGCGAGGTAAAAGGCTAAAGCCTACAAGTGGATGCAGCAAAAATGTGCTAAAATTACAGAAATGTTTGCCACCACAAGTTCAAACAGGGCCGTCGACATATAGCAGCAGTGCAGAAGCAGCACCGAGTGCAGGCTTTAGAGAGGCACATGCGTGTTCAACAGAGTTACACAGAGGAAGGAGTAGCTATTCAAATTGATTCGGAGGAGGAGGAAGAGGTGAGAGACGTGACCCAGCAGGGACAGATTGAGGAGGAGGTCAGAATAGCTACTGTGAGGTAGGTAAGAAGGAGCCGAAATGTTGGCTGAACTTTTTGGGCGCACAACGAACAATTAAAAGTTTATCTGCGACTGCTTCTTCCCCTTGCTTCTTTTAGATGTATTAACCTGCCTACTATGTAGGATTCAGCACCCAGTTAAGCAAAACAAAGTTTTATAGTGTGAGCGCGTCTTTTTGTGTGGTTTCTGTGTAGGCCTACCCCTCTCGCATGCATTTGAATTGCGATACCCATTAAATTAACGAGTTGTCGGCTCGCCATCAACCTTCTGAAATCATAAGACAGTCACGATTGGTCGAAATTGTTGTCAATCTTGACGCAGTACAACAAGCAAACTATCACATTTCTTTGCGACAAGCAGACACCCATACACACAGACATGCAGTCAGACGCATGGAATGAAACAGGAATGGTGATAGCCCATGGAATTAACAATGAAAATGTTTTGGGATGTGTAGCCTATACATCTTCACTAAATAGTATCAAGGTGAATTGTTGGCTAAAACTGTGCAAATGCTCAACATAAATTATAGCAGGTTTTATTTAGTGAAGCATTTAATAGCATGAGTTTTGTGCACAACCTCATCCTTGCTGGTTTAAAGGTCACTCTAGTGTGTGTGTGTGTGTGTGTGTGTGTGTGTGTGTGTGTGTGTGTGTGTGTGTGTGTGTGTGTGTGTGTGTGTGTGTGTGTGTGAGAGAGAGAGAGAGAGAGAGAGAGAGAGAGAGAGAGTATAATAATAATTAATATTTTTTTAGCAAGGGTAGGCTAGCCTACTCGCTTCCATGCAGGCTACTGCGGTTTACTTAAATATTTTTTACAAACAAAACAGTGTGCACATATGTTTTATCGTGTAAATTATCATGGTGGGCCACTATGGCCAAAAATGCCCGGGCCGTTTTTTGGTCCCAGTCCAGCCCTGATTGTAGTCATATAGGTTTTTTCATACACACGTACACAGAGGTACAGTACATATACACACACAAATACAGATGTACATTTAGGTGTCACCCAAACCATACTTTGTCTATTGTTGCAGAATTGTCTTAGTCAGATATTGCACACATGTTTCTGACCTTGTAGAGAATATGACTAGGTTTCAGCGATCATTTCAGCAACCAAGGGTACAGTGCATAAATAATTGTGGTTTAGTAGGGGATAGAGAGAAGTTGAGATTTGCGATTTCATTTTCTTCAGATAGTACATGCAGCACCACAAGGCTGTCATATTATGCAGTGCTAAAAACAACTGCACATTTTTTCACTAAAATGTCAATTTCTCACCATCTGGACTGATGTTGTGTTACGCATACTGTATGTCTTTTCAACCCCATGTTAAACACATCTGTGTACGTGTGACCGCGGATTTGGTGCGCATTAGGGATACAATGGCCGTGCATGAAAGAGCAGTTTTGTCAGTTTTGTGAAAATACAATTAACTGTGCAGGAATTTAGGTCCTATTGTATGTTTCTACAAGGGGGGCCTCTCCGAAATACTAAACCATGCAACCTCGTCCACTAATGTGAGGGGGTACCCTAATACAAAAAGTGATTGATTGGTCCTTATTGGAGAAGAAATGTAGAGGTGGTAAGAAAGGTAAGTGGTTAAACCTCTACAGTATTTTTTGTAATATATTGAGCATTGCACATCAACTGCATTTTTTTCTACACAAAGTTAAAGAGGACAATGGATTAATCAAATATTGTACTGTGTTCTCTGATGTTACAATAGAATATATTCAACTTTGATTAATAAAAATTAAACTCAATAGCAATTTTACAAGCCCAATTAAAACCTTATATTTAGGCTGGGTATTGAAATGGTTCGTTTGACTAAAGGTCTATTCGGACAGGACTTATTTTACAGGGGGATGTAGAGTAATGCAGGTTTATCATATGACCTCTGTAATGTAAATGTCCAATTCGGACGGGTCTAGACATCTCTGTCATTTTATTTGACATGGGAGGAGTAACTACGTTTACGTTCTGCCGTCACATCTTCGTCGCCATGCACGTGTTACTTTGCGTCAGTTGAATTTGAAAGACTACACAAGTTGGTTAAACTAGCAAACGTTATCTTTATGTTATGCCATAAGTAGTTTGAAATGACTAACAACATCAATCTATTAGGCAAACTAGCTAACGTCCTATTAGAAGCTGCCCAGCATGTTAGGTTTTCATTCAGACTATAGTGGAATTGTTTTCAAATCAGGATGTGACAAAATATTACAGACATCTTTACAGAGGGTCGCGTTCACACGGGATTAATATTACCTAAGGTAATTTCTCCAGACCGTTTTATGGAAGGTAAAAGTGGCTGTAAATTTCACCGACATACTCCGTTATGTTTACTGACATGGCGCATCCGGACGGGACTAAATTCCCTTGTAATTATTACTTTACCTGATGTCACCCCATAAAACGAATCCTGTCCGAATAGGCCTTAAATGGCGCCCTCTTTGGCAATCCCAATTGAACTTCAATGGCTTTGCGATATTTGACATCACAAGTAGGCTTTGTTCTAATTCGCCCATTTTTTGGTGGCTATTTTGAAGTTACAGATTTTCGTATGAAGGAGGGCACAACCATGCCTCATATTCATGATAGCTCTTTGGTTATGCACAACCTCTCCTAATTAATTAAAACCAAGACAAAAATGATTGCCATTCTATGTCACCTTTAATATAAAAGCAGCTTTATTGAAGTCTGTTTTTGCTTTTTCAAAAGGTTTTATTCAAACCTTTTAACAGTGCATTTTCTGTAGTTTTTACATACAGGAATCCATGATACGCCTCATGCTCATGAACCTCATGTTGTTCATTCCCATCTCCCTGAAGCTTCTGTACTCGCCAGGCCTCATGTACATCATTCTGCCTCTGAAGTGGGGCTGCTCATACATGAGCCAGTGGCCATCCATGACATTGCAGGACTGGCAGTCGGACATGCGGTAACGGTCCATGATGGAGTCACAGTCGTCCATCAGCTCCATACTCTGACCACCGTAGTTCTCCCTCTCGTAGATCTTCATTCTGAACTGTCCTCTGTGCTGTATTGGAGAGGGATGATATTTAGTAGTTATTACCTACTACACTCAATTACATATTGTGTGGACAGAATAGACTAAATATTGATTTAAAATTCAAGAAACATTACCATGGGGATCATGCGGCAGGATCTGATGCTGTCGTTCATGCCCATCATGCGCTGGTAGTCGGAGTACTCGCCCCTCTTCATGAAGTACTGGTTACCCATGAAGTTGGAGCGGTCGTAGACCATGAAGCAACCGCTCTCCACCCTGCAGGAGTGGCAGCGACTGAGCATGGAGCTCATGTCAGCACAGTCGCTCATGCACTCATAGGAGCGACCCTGGAAGTTCCTGTCCTCGTAGAAGATGATCTATAATCATAGTAAATATTGTATGAATTAAATATGCCACAAATGCTCTATTTTGAAAATAATAATCTTTTTTTTTCCAAATACTTACTCTGCCCATGATGGTAGTTTAAGGCGTTTCCCCCAATACTGAACTGATGGCACTGCACTGTCCTAGCTGGTTTAACCCTTCCTTATATATGTGACTGAACATAGATAATATGTGGCCTCCTATTGTTTCTAAACCCCTGACCAAGCATCACTACATAGAGCTCTTTACAGTGGAGATGCCTTTGTCATAATTTCATGTACATGATGACTGGAATGTTCCCATGAAATAGAAAATGGGGTTCCTGTAATGGTAACAACTGTTCAAAGACAAGAAATCTGTGTTAGATATTCTTTATCCAGTTAGGTATAAAGTAGCCTACACCTTATAGTGCTGCTGGTATATATCAAGAAGTTTACATTAAATTAAAGATGTGATACAACATCTTTAAATGAACACTCCACTGTTTTTCTTCATATTAAACTACATTATTCCCATAATTAAGACGAGTTGATACATACCTCTCACGTCTCAGTGTGTGCGCTCAGTGGCTTTGGCGTGCGGCACCACTTTGAAAGCACTGAGCTAGCCCAGTTCATTCATTAGCATCCAAACAGAGATTAAGTTAGAGCCTAGAGGTGACCAGACACCTCCACGTTTTCCCTACTTAAAGGTACACTATGCAACATTTTTCAGTTAATCAATTCGTTTCATACTGTTATACATGATTACGTAAATGAGTCATTACCAGTCGAACAATGTTTTTTTTCGCCCGCCCTAGAGATCTGTAGCGGTAGAACCACGCTTGCAATTTCAGGAGCCCTCAGGTCGCACCCTTGGTCTAGGAAGTGTGATGTGAAGTCTCGTGTATCACTCATGAAAAAGCAGACTGACCTATTGAAGAGTGTTGTAAAATATACACGCTAAAGCTGTTGGGGAAGCTCTGCAGAGAAACCTGCCAGTGTAAAATGAGTGAAAACGAAAACCAAAAAATCGCCAAACCTGCATAGTTCCCCTTTAAATATAGTTACACGAGTAGTTACACAACCAAAGAAAGGTGACACAAAATAAAACGTGACACTTTTCTAAGCAGGTAAAAAGGATAACTATTCTGTATGGTATAGCTCTTGGGAGCACTTAGACTCCGCGTAGTCATATCATCACTCTTGGATTTTCAGCCCGTTAATAGCTGCAGATTTTGAAATACACTATGTGTTAAAAAACATAAATGCAATTAACTCATTGGCTGCCAGCCATTTTCAGTGCAGGGAGCCCCATATACTGTCAAGTGCTTTACAGCATTTTGACTGATTTTCCAAGATCCACAGAACAGTGAGTTCTATGACTAAACACCGAAACTACCAATAGAAAGAGTAGACTTTCTTCTTTGATCTGGGTCTTTAGTAATCGGCAGTACAATATAGGTTGGTTTCACCAAAAACTTTTTTTTGCTTTTTTGACACTACCTTGTTTTCTTTGCGGTCTTAGAGTATTTCAACTACGATTGCATTATCTTGTCAGTCTCATCAAGGTTGCTATAGACTCTGATGGTTGCTATAGACTCTGAACAGGACGGTAGACTTACACCGTGTCCTAACTGCAAGCGACGCGACTGAATGCGTGCAACAAAATCAGTTCCATCGCTGTATTTTCAATTGGAATGTCCTGACTGAATGCGACAAGTTGCGACAAGTTGCTTTGCTATGCAACTTTTTCAACCCTGTTTTGTTGCTCTGTCCGTTTCTATTTTAGTCGCATTGCGTCACCTTGACACTAACTTTTTCTCGACGTAACAAAGGTTCATTAAAGATTGTTAACAGATACAATGTGGACGCAAACTATCCGGCGCAACGCAACAGTCGCACAGTCGCTTACAACTAGGACAAGGTGTCATGCGAGGAAGACGAGACGAGACGAGACGAGACGAGACGTAAATGCAGAGGTTTGTGACGATGACTATAATTCAATTTAAAAATATCAATATCAATTAGAGATGCTCCGATCAGCATTTTTGGGGCCGATCACCGATTACCGATCACCAAAATCATGATCGGCCGATTGCCGATCACTGCCGATCACAGAATGGCAGGGGAATGAGAGTCTTTTAACAATAGTCTAATAGAGTTTGCATCATTTGTAGAAATTGAACTAACTATGAATTAATGTAAGTGGCATAGAAGACAGTAGTCCTATAGGCTAGTCAAGATGTTGAAGAACAACCATTTATCGATTTGTATTTGGAAAATTACTGTAAATAACTTTGGCCATCTCTTCCAAATATGCAGCGAGACATAAAATGATTTCATACAAGGAGGGGGTCAGGCAGACCAACACACATCACCTAAATGGGATGGGTCCAAATTACATTGCCTAGGCTACTTGAAAAGTACAGCCTTTAAATACACTGACTACATTAGATGAAAAACGTGTTACATCAAAACCTACTGCCACAAAGTGCAAAACTATGGCTTTTTCTCTGTTCCAAATCCCCAAAAAAGAAACAATTTAAGCTACTGTAAGCAATAAATTGCAAGCCTTTTTTCTTTTGGAATCCCCCATGATTGAAACATGCCGTTAAATGCCACCAGTTTGAGTCAATAAAGTGCACTGTTAAGCTAGCAGGGACATTGGACAGGCGTCTGCGCTTGGGAAGCTATTACTCTATTCTTCAGCTTGTCAATGTAGGCTACACTGTTTGGTAACACGGGGAGATACACATTAGTATTTCATGCCTGCGGGGTCATATCGTGGATCAAGGCAGGTTAGGGCCGACTTACATTGCACGATGTTGCCATGTCGGCGAATAAATATCCAAAGTCGGGACAGAAATCATGGCGCGGCGCGCTCCCGTAAACTCGTTGTAAGGTGTCCATTAGCGGTTGTAAGCCAGTCGGAGTCTTTTTCTAGTTTTGCCGTTACGACAATATCAAACATGTCTGATATTATCGCCTGTCTGCATAGTCTGTGACTAGTTTGTGACTTAAAACTCTGTGATTTGTCTTGTTTTAGATGTGAGAGTCTGACTGTCTTTCAAAAATCTTTTAGGCTACAAATATTTGCAAAATCGTAACTACTGTATAAGGAGGGCTTTATCCTCCACAACGAGGTTGTTCGTGGAGGCAAATTAATTCTGAACGTGATGTCTTTCCATCTCTTATTATCCCTATGGTTAGTAGGCCTACAGTCGGCTGATTCAAGGGTGGGGAAGTTGGCTGGTTTAGTTTCTCATACCCGACATATTCAGTTGTCCGTCAGTGGTGTTAAAACTTCGTTGGTGGCTTCCACCTCGAGGGATTTCAGCACGACATACATTGCAAATGGTATTTTACACTGAACCTTTAGCCTACTCATGTTTGTCACTGCAAGCTCCTCTACTCTAGGCTACTGTTGTGTGCCTGTGCGCCGCGCCTGGAGGTGGAAAAAAGTCACGCAAGTAATTTAGGTCACACGATCGGCTTTTTTGATCGGCGCTTTTGGGCTTCACCGATCAAGGCATTTTTAGCCAATATCGGCCGATCATGATCGGCGGCCGATCGATCGGAGCATCACTAATATCAATGCAATATTGTTGACGATTAAAATGAGACTAAAAGTGGTTTACAAAATAAAAACTATGCTAAAATATGTCTTCATTTTTGACCAAAACGGAATGTTATGTTATAACTTTTTTTGCCTCCTTTATTTGCGTTATTATTTCGCAGTATTTCTTTTTCCTGTGTCTAACTTCAGTGGCGCATCAGGTTGCACTGTCTGATCATCAGGGATGCTTTTTTCACGTCATCACGTCATTTTCAAAGTATACTGAATTGCTTATCTTCATGGTTTAATCATTGTAGTACAACCAGAGCTCCAGTAAGCCTTCCCATGACCTTGGGGGGACACCTCAACAGGCACATGCAAGATGCATTATACAATTGAAAAGAAGGTGGGGATAATGCAATATTTAAGATTTATTATACATATAGAATACCGTAAGGCAGTTTATTGCAATGATAATGTGAAAATAAATAGTGCAGAATGAAGTGCACATGAGGTAGATGAACACCCTGGACCAGTACAGGTCCTGGATGGAGGGAGTTCAGCTCCAATGATCCTCTCTGCAGCCCAAATTGTCCTTTGCAGTCTGGCCCTGTCCCGTTTGGTGGCTGACCCAAACCAGACAGTGATGGAGGTGCAGATGACAGGCTGAATGATGGCTGAGTAGAAAGTGATCAGCAGCTCCTTAGGCAGATTAAACTTCCTTAGCGGTCTCAGGAAGTATAATCTCTGCTGGGCCTTTTTCTGGATAGCATCAGTGTGCGGAGACAATTTTAGATCCTGTGAAATAGATGATCCCAGGGCGCTTCTAAAGTCCACTGTCATCTCCACAGTCTTCTTGGGGTTAAGCTCCAGGTGGTTCGGACTGCACCACTGGACCAGCTGCTCCAACTCCTGCCTGTAAGATAACTCATCGAGTTTTTCAGATGGGCTCTTTGAGGTGCAGTCATAGACTTGTTGTCTGATTTTAGCACGTATAACCCAACTCAAGATAGCCCTTCCTCTCAACATTTATAAGCCCTTTGTCTCACATTTGGCCATACTTAAGTTAACTGCTGTACAATTGTCAACCCAGAACTTCCAGATCTTGATGCCATGGATACATTAGTCTTAAAGTTTTGTTCTTTCAGCAAACTACCTGTGGAAACACATGCCATACTGTACATAAGTTGTAGTATTGTAATATTCCAATAGGTGGTGTTGCTGTCTTCTGTTGTTAGTTGAAGACTGTCTACTGATCAAAGGGCAGACATACCCTAGACAAAAATGGTGTCAGCAGATTGAGGAATATGTATGAATTGTTATTTTCAGGTATTGAGTGTTAGGGAGTGTGATGTAGGAAAACAGGAAAAAAGATATAGACTGCTTCAAAAAGATATCAGACATCCCTGATTGTAAAAAGGATAAGATTTTATTTGAGTCATTATTAGACCCATTGTTCAACCCAGAAAGAATGAAATAGATAAACATTTACATCATATCCATGATACGCCTCATGCTCATGAACCTCATGTTGTTCATTCCCATCTCCCTGAAGCTTCTGTACTCGCCAGGCCTCATGTACATCATTCTGCCTCTGAAGTGGGGCTGCTCATACATGAGCCAGTGGCCATCCATAACATTGCAGGACTGGCAGTCGGACATGCGGTAACGGTCCATGATGGAGTCACAGTCGTCCATCATCTCGTGCATCTGACCACCGTAGTTCTCCCTCTCGTAGATCCTCATTCTGTACTGGCCTCTGTGCTGTATTGGAGAAGGATGATATTTATTAGTTATTACCTACTACATTCAATTATATATTGAGTGGACAGAATAGACTAAATACTAAATATTGATTTAAAATGTAAAAAAAAAACCCATTACCATGGGGATGCTGCGGCAGGATCTGATGCAGTCGCTCATGCCCATCATGTGCATGTAGTCGGAGTACTCGCCCCTCTTCATCAAATACTGGTTACCCATGAAGTTGGGACGGTCGTAGACCATGAAGCAGCCGCTCTCCACCCTGCAGGATTGGCAGCGGCTGAGATGAGAGTGCATGTCAGAGCAGTCTCCCATGCACTCATAGGAGCGACCCTGGAAGTTCTTGTTCTCGAAGAAGACGATCTGAAATCATAGTGATTACAAATAAATGTAATAAGCTTAATAAAAGAATACAAAGATAAATCTGTTAAAGTATAGTTTAAGTGTAGACGGAACCTGATATTAGTATCAATAACCTTTAACCAACAGGTCATAGATAAAAAATAAGAAGTTCTGAGTTTGGATTGTCAGAGATGTGTACGTTATGGCCTTTGGTGTTACATACCTTTCCCATGTTGATGGTTGATGGAGATGACTGTGTCCCAGTACTGAGCGTTCACGAGTGATGCACTGACATCCTGACGGTTTAACCCTTACTTTTATACCTGACCAACGTAAAGAACATGTTTGCCATTGTATGTAAAATCCTGACCCAGCAACAACACATTGAAACTTGTCCTGCAGGGACAGTTCTAAAGGTTTTGTTATTTTTTGACTGTGTGCCCTTCTGTTCTGAGTTCTCAGGACCATTTGAGTTAAGTAATAGTTGAATTGTAAATGTATTATGTTATATCTCTTTCAAACTATCTATCTATCTATACTTTCTGTATCAGAGCATAGATACGTTAGAACAAAATGTAAATATTGACAAGTAATGGCTAGCATATACTTCAGCTACTAAGGTTGTTCATGTAAGATTCATTACATTTAATAATTTGTGAGAAGATGAGTACTTGCTTTTGGTTTTAAAGGCAATCACTTTTCTATTGTAGAGAACATATAAATAGAATTACACACATGGTTAGAGAAGGCTAAATACTTAGTTAGTCAGTATATTACATTTAATATGTTTATCAACACCTCCAGACAGCTCCTGGCTATTTTTCAGGTACATGCTATAAAACAATCAAATTGAATTATTCTTCACAATCTTAACCACAACTACGGATTTGTCATTTATAATTTCTCTACTTTTCACAACAGAGAAGGTGTAAACCATTTCTAAATGATTTATGATCTGGATTTGTCCTTTCGAAGTTTTTCTCAGTTGCTTTGGTACATTTCTCGAATCATGCTTGAGATTTGCAAAACAGTAAGTGCATTTCTCAAAACTATTTGTAGCCTACAAATAGCAAAACACCATGGATTACCTGCGAAAGTCAAAATCCTTAGTTCATATCTCAAAACTAAATATCTGTTTCAATTAACATGTCAGTGCATCAGAATGACAAGTCCTTGTGTCATTGTGTACGGATAAGACAGTCAAATGGCTTAGTCATGTCAGTATAACAGTGTACTCTGGAAGGATGTTCTGATGTAAACTATGGCTAACATTTTTATGACAATGTTTGTAAATTGTAAGTTACACCTTAGTGTATGTGGGAGTTTGATCGACAAGATTCACATTTACACTTTTACTGTTTTTTTTACTGTAATTTCTTGACAGACCCTGTCATTGCAATACAGAAAGGAAGAGACAGCACTGCATAGTACAACGGGAAAAGAAAAAAAGTAGGAATGTGACCACAGGACAATCTCTTTAGGGAAAACTGTACATGCAGTCCTGTAGGAATTACAGTGCAGTCTTCCTACGCCTCCTGACGTTCCTGTCTTTTGGGGCACAAATGACAACATGTTCAACCATTCTGCATGTAAAGACTTATGCTATGAACTAATGGCTAAATGCTGTGAGGGTGAGACTATTCAGCAGAGAATTATGCACAATAATTGGCATGGATGTACCAAAACATTTGCAAAATGTTCAAAGATATGAGAAACTGCTTTTTTGATATTCACAAGTGACACAGTGATATGAAGATTGAACGGATAGTTTTGAGAATTTCAATTCTGATCTGAGAAATGTACCAAAGCGACTGAGAAAAACTAATAGTGGAATCTGTAAGAGGTACATTAGGGTATGACTGAAATAAATCAGTGTGAAGAGCTTCTAGGTGACACACTGACACATACTGTAACTATTGGAGTACAAACTCATTATGATAACATCACTTGATTTTCTCCCATCGCTATTTGACCCTAACTGGGGAAAAAAAGAACACAGCATTGTGAAGTTCATATAATTCCTTATTTAGTATGACACATTGAGGGACAAAAACAACATCAGATCCTTATGTGCCGTATGTAGCCAGCTCGATTCCAGCAATCAAGCTGGCTACATATGGATAAATACGAATATGATACTCGACTTCCGATCTGAGCTGCTGTTTGTGGGTTCGAGTTCAGGGCAGGCGAGGGCGGGGCTGAGGAAGGCAAAAGAGGTTACACATAAATACTAATCTCTGAAATGCAGATAGCAAAAATTCTGTTTCTTTCTGAGCCAGGTCAAAGGTAAAACATGTGGGTAAAGCCTATGGGAAAAGTAGTCAACATTGTCGACAAAATAATTCTGAATAACTGATATTTACCTACCTTTCAACAACTCTCTGTGTTGTCTTTACACTTTTCTGTTTTTTTTCTTCTGGCAATTGTCAGTACACTGAACTGCTTATGTTTATGATTTAATACACAAATACTGTATACACAACATACTGTAGCTAGTAATGGAAAGCGCAAAATAAGCAAAAATAGACCAGTTACCCGTATTTTTTTTTTAGATATTATTTTAAAAATCTCACAATCTCACAAGGGGCATTTTTCATGTCTGTGCCCAGGGACCCAGCGGCTCATAATCCGTCCATGGTTGGCATGGAGAGGGGGTGGTCCCAGGATGCTTGGAGTCACTTTCCTGCCCTCTGGGGGCATCTTAGGCTCATGGAGGAAACGCTAAGGAAGGAGAACGCCTATTTGAAAATTCCTCTGTGTCAACCTGTCAGTGTCATCAAATCTACTGCGCTACTCTTTTGGTGAGTGTTTTTGGCACATAAAAAATATTTACATCTTGTCCTATCAGTTGAGATTTCACCACTCAATTGCACAGCTGGTGATATGAAGGAGAGAGCCAGCTTTCAGACTGAAAACTATGTGCATTTCAGTCTACCGTAATTTCCTGACTATTAGCCGCGGCTTATACTTTGATTTTGAAAAATGTCTTCCGCTATGAGGTTAATATAGGGGGCAGTTAGTATGGCGTTAATATGGTTTTGTTTCTTTTAACTTGCATAAAACACTGTCCTGCGGCTTATACACAATGAGGCTTATATGAGGGAAATTACTGTATGGAGTGAAACTGTGGAATAGTTTATACCGGTGTGTAGTGAAGGGACAGAGTGGTGACCCCATCCGGTCTTGAACATGGGGTCGCTGGGGTACTAACTCTGCAGCCTGACCGCAACACCAGGCCTGTTGGTATGCCAGTCATAGCGCATACTCAACTGTAGTGACGGTACTCCGTCACACAGTGGATATTAAAGAGAGTAAAAGTGCTGTCCATTTATAGACAAACTTTATAAAAAACATTTTTGAAAAATATAGAATATTATATGATTAATTTCTTCTGTTTTGTTTGATATTTGTTTGGGCGTAGACACAAGTTATGTAGGTACATTATGTACATATTTATGTTCGTGGGTACATATGTACAGTATGTATGTACTGTATGTACAGTATGTATGCAAGACAGGTACATATACATGTGTGCGTATGTGGATATGTACTGTATATACATATATGTACCACGTGATTTTATTACATGTATGCACCATATGCGTTTGTATTATTGTTACTTATCTGCTTGGAAATGAATATTGTTCGGCATCTATCAGCTTTGCTTCAGCTGAAACCCTTTTAGATCAGCCTATTTTATTTTTCTGCTGCTGCTGATCAAATTAAGATTACTCATTCATTCATTCATTCTTTCATTCAGCCATTTACTATAAAGTACTTCCAAAAATTCTTGTCGGAGGATAGGACAATAGGATAATGGGCAATGGGCACTCTAGCAAACAAATAGAGGCTAGCCTAGGCTTATTTTGTGGAGATTTTCTTATTTTGTGGAGATTTCCTAATCCTTTCGAATAACTGCTCTGAAGTGACTAAAACTGACAATTAGGCTAATTGTTGTGACAGGACAAGCTACTTTACAAGTAGGTTACATGAGCATAGTAGTCTATTCAAATTAAAATGAATCCATTCAAAAACATTATCTAAATAATGTAATTCAACATGACATTTCCTTTCAATAACTTACAGCATATTCATGTTTTTTTTTTTTTTTTTTTTAATCGCTGAATCGCAGCATTGGCAGCTTGCATAGAACCCTTACATACAAATCTACTTTGACTTTCAGACAATGACTTGCTATGTTGACTCCTTTTTTAACACAATACTGGTGGTATTGCTAAAAAGAAACAAACAGCTCCTATTCTATTTAGTCACATGTTTGAGCACTGTTTATTGTGTTCTCATATCCTTCTCTACAATTCATAAATAGCCACGTTTACATGGACAGTTTTTTTGTCATTCCGATTAAACTATTCCGATTGAACATTTTGTGCCCTCTATTTACGTGGGGTATGTTCTATTCTGATCATTTGCTTTCAAGCGCTTTGAAATCTTTGATCGGAATATCCGTTGTTGCATACTTTTCATTGGGAAGATATAGCAGTCAACCCAAATGACCGTATACATGGGTGTTCATTCGGAATAGGAACGGACTACACCACCTCTTCCATTCCGATTAAAATTCTAATTGGATCAGGATTGAGGTGTTTATATGGTGATTTTTATTCCAAATGAGCTGTTATTCCGTTTCTGATTGGAATAGAAGTGTCCATGTAAATGAGGCTATTAAATCAAATGAGCAATGCAAAAAAAATAATAATAATTGGTGAATCAGGTTGACCCCATGGTGACCCAGGTTGAGCATAGGTTCAACCCCTCCTTTAAACATTTATGAGCCCTGTTTATCTCACATCTGGCCATGTAATTGGTGAACTAAAACCAATTTAAATAATGCATATTTTTTTTCACTATATTCCTTAAAATAGCTGCTGTACAGTTGTCATCCCAGATCTTCCAAATATTGATGCCATGAATACATTGATCTTAAAGTTTTACACAGCACATTCACCCAATAATAATATCTTGCTATTTCTAGAAAGAGTAACAGATTGCTATTGTAATAGACTACTATTTCTGCCCAAATAAACCTAATCTTCCAGCAAACTACCTGTGGAAACACATGCCATACATAAGGTGTAGTATTGTCACATTCCAATAGGTGGTGTTGCTGTCTTCTGTTGTTAGTTGAAGACTGTCTACTGATCAAAGGGCAGACATACCCAGACAAAAATGGTGGCAGCAGATTAAGGAATATGTATGTATGAATAGTTAGTTTTAGGTATTGAGTGTTAGGGAGTGTGCTGTAGAAAACAGCCAAAAAGATATACTGTAGACTGTTTCAAAAACACATCAGACATTCTTCATTGTAAAAACTACTACTTTTTTATTAAAGTCATTATTTTAAGTCACAATTTACATCATATCAGTGATGCGCCTCATGCTCATGAACCTCATGTTGTTCATTCCCATCTCCCTGAAGCTTCTGTACTCGCCAGGCCTCATGTACATCATTCTGCCTCTGAAGTGGGGCTGCTCATACATGAGCCAGTGGCCATCCATGACATTGCAGGACTGGCAGTCGGACATGCGGTAACGGTCCATGATGGAGTCACAGTCGTCCATCAGCTCCATACTCTGACCACCGTAGTTCTCCCTCTCGTAGATCTTCATTCTGTACTGGCCTCTGTGCTGTATTGGAGAGGGATGATATTTATTAGTTAATACCTGCTACATTCAATTATATATTGAGTGGACAGAATCGACTAAATATTCATGCTAAAAATCCATTACCATGGGGATGCTGCGGCAGGATCTGATGCAGTCGCTCATACCAAACATGCTCATGTAGTCGGAGTACTCGCCCCTCCTCATGAGGAACTGGTTACCCATGAAGTTGGGACGGTCGTAGACCATGAAGCAGCCGCTCTCCACCCTGCAGGATTGGCAGCGGCTGAGATGAGAGTGCATGTCAGAGCAGTCTCCCATGCACTCATAGGAGCGACCCTGGAAGTTCTTGTTCTCGAAGAAGACGATCTGAAATCATAGTGATTACAAATGAATTAAATTAAATAAGCCCAATCAAAGCCGTTAAAGTATAGTTTAGCTGTAGAACTAATCTGACATCAGGATCAATAACTTATAACTAACAGGTCATGATAAGAAAATAAGAAGTTCTGAGAGTTTGGATTGTCACAGCCGTGTACGTTATGGCCTTTGGTGTTACATACCTTTCCCATGTTGATGGTTGATGGAGATGACTGTGTCCCAGTACTGAGCGTTCACGAGTGATGCACTGACATCCTGACGGTTTAACCCTTACTTTTATACCTGACCAACGTAAAGAACATGTTTGCCATTGTATGTAAAATCCTGACCCAGCAACAACACATTGAAACTTGTCCTGCAGGGACAGTTCTAAAGGTTTTGTTATTTTTGACTGTGTGCCTTTCTGTTCTGAGTTCTCAGGACAAAAATGTAAATATTGACCAGTAATGGCCCGCATACAGTATACTTAAGCTACGAAGGTGGCTAATGTAAATATTAATTAGAATTAATATCATTTGTGAAAAGAGCTCTACTTGCTTTTGATTCTAATTTAAGTGAAATACACACAAGGTCAGAGAAGGCTAAATACCATGGTCAGTGTATTACAATGAACATGTCAGTCAATGAACATGTCAGTGCATCAGAATGACAAGTCCTTGTGTCATAAGACAGTCAAGACAGTCGAATAAGACAGTCAAATGGCTTAGTCATGTTGTCAGTATAACAGTGTACTCTGGAGGGATGATCTGATGTAAACTATGGCTAAACTTTTGATGAAATTTTTTTGTAAATTATAGGTTACACCGTAGTGTATGTGGGAGTTTGATCGACAATATTCACATTTACGCTTTTACTGTTTTTTACTGTAATTTGTTGACAGACCCTGTCATTGTGATACAGAAAGGAAAAGACAGCACTGCATAGTACAAAGGGGAACAATTTGACCATAGGACAATCTCCTTAGGGAAAACTGCAGTACTGTTGGAATTACAGTGTAGTCTTCTTACACCTCCTGACGTTCCTGTCTTTTGTGACACAAATTCTCATATGACAACATGTTAAACCATTTTGTAAAGACTTCTGCCATGAACTGATGCTAAATGTTGGGTGAGACTATTCAGCAGAGAATTGTTTATAACAATTTGCATGGATGTACCAAAGCATTTGCAACTTGCTGAAACAAATAAGAAACTGCTTTTTTGATGTGCACAAGTGACACAATTGCTGCGTTTACATGAGAGCTTTAATTCCGAATAAAACCAAGTTAATTCGGAATAAAAGTTGATTCCGCTTTAAAAAGAGACTATGTAAACGCTTATTCCGCTTGAAAATGATTATTCGGAATTAAACTTAATTCCGATTTAAGTGCTTGGTTTATTCCGATGTTAAAGCGGAATTAACACACTCCTTGATCATGTAAACCTTTATTCCGATTCAAAGTTTATTCCGTTTGTTTGGCGCATGCTCATACAAGGAGGAAGCAGCAGCGCATGCTTGTTTCATTGCTAATTCGGCTCCGTCTTCTTCCCCCCTTCTCCGGCACTCTTCTCCTCCTCAGCTAGCAAACGTGAAGCTTGACAATATTCTCGAGCTGCTGGTTAAATAGTAGGCCTATTATCAGAATTACTGCCAAAACCGTTTTCATTATGTTATTGCCCATGCTGTAACGTTAACCCGAGACAAAAAAGCCGCTAGCCAGCTAAAGTTTGTTTTCTTCCGGTAGACCTTAATTAGGCTGCGTTCATGCGCCGCCTGTCCAATCGGAACCCTTCCCGACCCCCAGACGTTAAGCGGAATACAATAAAGAGGAATTAACCTATGTTCCATGTAAACGCCAATTCGGAATGATTATTTCCATGTAAACTCGAAGGAGAATATTTTAATTCCGATTTATTTAATTCTGAATAAACTAATTCGGAATTAAAAACATCATGTAAACGTGGCAACTGATGTGAAGATTGCACAGGTAGTTTTGAGAATTTCAATTCTGATCTGAGAAATGTACCAAAGCGACTGAGAAAAACTGTAGTTGGGCATACCTCTTGTCGTTGATTGGCTTGTTTCTGTTGCCCGTTGTGTGTGTCAAACTATGCGTGCTTTCCAACACCCGCCCAACTCTACCTCTGATTGGCTTACCATGAAATTTTACTCAATCTCAAAGGAAAACTTCACCGTTTTTCATATTACTGTAAACTATGTTATTCCCTTAACCCTATGAGCCCGACGGACGCAAAGTGCGTCAAAAAACACACCCATTCTTCTCTGTTACATTGCTCCGCGATTATTTGTCACAGCGAGATGAGACGAATACTGCACGAAAGAGCGGAACCGGGGCTTTCCAACAAGACTAGACACTTGGCCCCAGCCGTGGCGCGACTGGCTGGGGCACCTGCACCGCACGCCGGCGACCCGGGTTCGATTCCCGCCCCGTGGTCCTTTCCGGATCCCACCCCTACTCTCTCTCCTGCTTGTTTCCTGTCATACTCTCTACTGTCCTGTCCAATTAAAGGCATAAAAAGCCCCAAAAAAATAATCTTTAAAAAAAAAAAAAAGACTAGACACTTGTCTGTACGATCAAGTATGAAAATAAAATAAAATCATAAAGTTAAATCAAAGTATATCATATTTACAGTCTATATTGCTCTGCGTTCACCTGCGCATCCAGGACTCTCGCTTGAATTCCTCGCGGACCCCGCATCGTACAGACATGACACGCATATCAAATGAAAGAGGGGAAACAGAGCTTTCCATTGATACCAAAGACATCGATCCTCTTGTGTTATAAAAACAGACGAAGTGACAAACAAATAATAATGTCATATAGCTTCAGCTACCTTTACTCTCGTTTGATTTACTCGTGAAACCGAACTCAGAAAGATATGGCACGCATGTCAGATGAAAGAGGAGAGCTAAAGCTATCCACAGATACCAAATACAGCCTTCTAGGCCATAAAACAGACAAGGTGACAGAGAAATAATAACTTCATTTAGCTCCACTTACCCCATGTTTTTGTGTGGCATAATAACCTATGTTCATAATCCAACGTTATCATGTGTTTCTCTATGGCAAGTGACGTTCATAATACGGTTTTGAGATCCTAGCAAACTCCTGTATGGTATCAAATTCAAGACTCATATTGCATCCAAATTTGGTTGGCAAATAAACACTTTTTTTGCGTTTACTTTGTTCATTGCAATGCAGTAAAAAATATTATAGAGAATCATTATCTGTGCACGTCATGTGTGCTACCACGCAAACAAGTCAGGCCAGATCAGCTAGTGTCACAAATATGGAGCGCAAAAAGTGTAAAAAAGTCATTTCTCATCACTACATAAAAATGGACATTTATTTCTGGAAGGCACACACCACATATTTCTGTAAATTGCTCAGCCCCAAAGTATACCTCCACCATGGTTCTTATATTGCCGTTTTCAGGACAGTCAGGCCTACACAACCATGCAAGTTTTGTCGAGATGTGAGCTTGCTGTGGTGAGATACACGTCAAAATGTAAGAATTTGTATAGTATGCTTTTTAAATTTTTATTATTTAAAAATCTAAATCAAATCAATGCAAGTATGTATACCTGATATTGTGGCAGATCTGGGTAGCCTAGACTGTGCTGAAAAAAACGATATGTAGCATGTGTGAATGGCACTTACAATGACCAGGATAAATGCTTCTAACTAGAGGTAGTGAAAATGCCCTTAAAACAGCTTAGGGCTCATAGGGTTAAAGGTAGGGTATGGAATTAGCTTTTTTGGCCATTTTTGCAAAATCACTTGAAATCCTATTCCTAACCCACTTACAGCCACTGAGTTGGAAGCATTGAAATGGAAATTAAACACGTCAATCATCTGCAGAACGGGCAGGGCTCGAAAAACTCCAGCCAATAGTATTCTTAACCTTCTACCAGCACTAAACTCGGATATTTCAGGAGATAATCGCCCTGGTAAGAACCAAACCAGATTCTGTTCAAATATACACACCTGTGGCTACTGAAAAATGTGAGGTATATCAAATGTTATTTTGGTGTATTAAAATGCATCGTTGTTTTATAATTTCCGAATGAAAGGGCTGGTAGCCTAATTGGTGCGTTTACCATAATGTAGGCTATAAAATCATCTACCTTGTCTGATTTGTGGAACTATTACCTACAACCCTTTGGAGGTGAATAAAGAATGTAATTGGGGAAGTTGATGTGAGCGATTGATTGTATGAAGACTAGAGCTCATAGTGCTGTAGACGCCAGGCTGGCATTTCATTTAGTCTGCTCGCTCTCGCGCATCTGAATTATCTTGCTCCTGCATGAATGTGCGTCCAGAGGGAGGGACTTGAGCTGTATATGTTCAAAATCTGCCGGCCGTTTTGCGAATTCCGTACCCAACCTTTAACTAAGACGAGTTGATACATACTTTGATAGCACTTAGCTAGCCCAACGACCAAACACCTCCATGTTTTCCTTATTAAAATACAGTTGCGCGAGTAGTCACACGACCAACAATGGGAGACAAAATAAAATGTGGTGCATTTCTAATAAGGTAAGAGGGATAACTATATTGTGTGGCGGAATAACAGTTGGGAGCACTTAGACCCGGCGCAGTAATATCCTCACTCCAAAGTGAAACTGAAAGTGCAAGAGTAAGGATATTACTGCGCCACAAAATATAGTTATCCCTCTTACCTGCTATATACCTGCTGACTTCCATCGTTGCAGCGCTGTCGTCATCTGTTTAGCTCGCCTCTGGCCCACCTATATCAGTGTATATGTATATCATATGTATCCGATGTGATTGGTTTCCCTCGATGCAAGGGGCAAAAGTAACGTGCAAAAAAAGTAGCGTGACCTGCTGTTTTGAGATAAGGTTTAAACTGGGTCAGAGCTGGCACTGGAGCTGTGCTCTGCCTCTTAATCTAACTACTGATGTTCTGCTGGAGTTCAGCTCCTGTCTCCCTCTGAATTACAACATTACCAACTTGCATACAACTCTTGAAATCTACTTGACTTTCAGAAAATGTCTTGTGATGAACATGCAAAATGTTGATTCCTTTTTTAACATAATGAAAGTGGTATTGCCAAAAAGGCACACAAAGGCATACCCAGAAAGCACATGGAGATGTTGCAAAAGCAAGTTTTTTAGTATTTGCTACTTTGACCACAATGTGTGGTCTTATTTTCTATATCAATGCATAGATGTTCACATGATTATACAGTAGTTAGAATTTGTTCAACCCTCACTAGCATACGGAAATGAGGAAAAACAGTATGATTAGACATTATTGTTTAAAAGAAAACAATGTTGACTCTATGGCTTCGGCCGTGGCTATTCCACTTAGTCACATTTTTTAGGACTGTCGCTTGTATTTCTATGATTTTATTGTAATTGGAGCAAATATACAATGCAGAGAATTCAGAAGTCAGGTTGACCCCTTGGTGACCTAGGTCAGTGGTTCTCAACCAATTTTGAATATACCAACTCAGTTGCGATCCAGTAGCAAATTTACAGCACTCATTCAGCAAGCCAATAATTAAAAAAAATATTTTAGAAAATAAAAAAAATATGATTACACATTCAAATACATGTACTGTATTTACTGTATGTATGTACTGCACATTTAATAGCCTAACAAATTGGGATACAGAGGTGCATCCAAATTCGCAAACATAGGCGAACGTTTGCAAACAGTTTTCCATTAGCCTGTTCTTTAGCTGCGTGAGCGTAGAGAAGCCAGCTTCACAGAAGTAGGTGGTGCTTAAAGGCAAGGGCAGGATATCCTTTCACAACACTGTGCCAGAACTGAGGGAGAGTCAACTCTGAAAACTTCTGCAGGCCGCGATCGATTAGATTCATCAGTAATTGGCGTTTCCACATAGCCTATTTTGCCATATTTTTATGAAATGTATCCATGATGGCTTATTACACTAGCAGACTTGGCTGGGTGAACCCTGTCTGAACTACCGGCGAATTTGAATTTCGCCCGGCAGCTCAGGCTGGAAACCTGCAGATCTATCTCCTCTGTTCCCTGCCTGAACCTTTGGCTCCAATCAGAAACTAGCTTATCCAAAAGACGCACCGGATCGTTGATCTGATTGGTTGAAGGACTATAGAAGCGTACAGAGTCATTTGAACGATGCCCATTGATCATGACTCTTGTGCAGTAGAAACAAAGCGCAGCCTCCCCATACTAATGTTCAATATTAAAATATTGAACTTAGTATGGTGATAGCCAGACTACTAGCAGACTACATCTTTGCAAGAGACCAGTGTAGCGCACTGCCAAAGTAAGTGACGCTGAAGTTGATACATTTTACAGTATATACTGTATCTGATAGTCATTTGATTGGTTGAATGTTCAAAACTGTAGACTTGGAAGTTTGTAGCCTGAGGAAATGTTTATATATGTTTTTACATATACTGCGGACTGAATTCTGATTAAAAAAAACCCCAAACAATTCAATTCAATTAAATTCAAAAAACTTTATTTATCCCCGAGGGGCAATTTCTCCATGCAGGCATAGCGACACATAAGACGCACAACATATAAGACAAACAAGACAAGACAAGGGGAGAACAAGACAGACAAGGGTGTGTGTGTGTGTGTGTGTGGGTCCAGTCCAGTCTCCTAGTCCCAGGGATAGAGCACACACACGCACACACATTTATATATTTATATATTTGACATATTTTCAGAACGTCCCGCGACCAAGTCAGCATTGGTCTTTATGCTTGTTGTGGCCTGTTAGCTGATTCAAGTTCATACAGTATAATCCAACCCAGGACAGTCCTTTAAACATTTATAAGCCCTGTTTGTCTCATATTTGGCCATTTTATATGCCATGTTATTGGTGAAGAAAACCTATTTAGATAATGCATATACTTTTTTCATTATATCCCTCAAAATAACAGTTGTACAGTCAGCCCTGATTGTAATTTTGCATAGTACACTCACCCAGTCATAGCTGTCAAGCCTGTTTTTTTTGGGGTCCTCACATATTTCAACCTTTTTTCATCTGTCCTCCCATTTTTATATTTTCCTGTAAAATATCCCATATTTTAACACTGTCAGTCTCAGTAGCCTACTGTTATCCTGACTACCCTTTGCACTTCCAGCAAGCAAAGCGTAATTTTGCTTGCTTAAAGGTGACCTTAGAATGAAATTAGCCTATTTAAGATAACAACGTGATTGTTGAGAGCACAATTTGACGGCAATCAGTCACGTCAAGTTAGACCTAACTTCACACCTTGTTTAATTAATTAGTGTAGCTAATTTCGTGCACCTTTATTTTCAATACTCAATGTTGACAGCTCTGCACCCAATGAACATAGTAGTGCTTCTTATTAGTAATTAAGATGAGTGGTCTGGAAAATATATTAACTAAGCATGATAGTTAATATATCACTATTACTAGAAATGGTAATCAATTACTGTAGTAATGAATTACTATTACTGCCAAAATAACCTAATCTTTCAGCAAACTGCTTGTGGACACATATTCCATTCATAAGGTGTAGGGCTGTCACAGTCCAATAGGTGGTGTTTCTGTCCTCTGCTGTTACTGTGTGCTGATCGTTGGGCCGACATACTCAGAAAAAAAAAAACACTAGATTGAGGAATGTGTATACCGTTATATGACTTTTTAGTTTCAGGTCTTGAGTATACTGGGGAATGATACAGCCAACAAAAATAAATAAATAAATATATATATATATAAATATATATATATATATATATATATATATATATATATATATATATAGCCTATATGTATACACACACATACACATTTAGACTGCTTTAAAAAAAGATATCACACACCCCTCATTGTAAAAAGGGAAAGATTTTATTTGAGTCATTATCATACCCATTGTTCGACCCAGAAAGTATGAAGAAAAAAAAAACATTTACATCATATCAGTGATGCGCCTCATGCTCATGAATTTCGTGTTGTTGAATCCCATGTTCCTGAAGCTTTTGTACTCGCCAGGCCTCATGTACATCATTCTGCCTCTGAAGTGGGGCTGCTCATACATGAGCCAGTGGCCATCCATAACGTGGCAGGACTGGCAGTCGGACATGCGGTAACGGTCCATGATGGAGTCACAGTCATCATTCAGCTCCATCATCTGACCACCGTAGTTCTCCCTCTCGTAGATCCTCATTCTGTACTGGCCTCTGTGCTGTAGACATGAGATGTTACAAAACGTTTAATTCTCTAGAAAACAATTATCATAATAGTCATTATAATAAAAACAAATACTCATAATTCTGAATTTATTTACCATGGGGATCATGCGGCAGGATCTGATGCAGTCATTCCAGCCAAACATGTTCATGTAGTCGGAGTACTCGCCCCTCCTCATGAAGTGCTGGTTACCCATGAAGTTGGGACGGTCGTAGACCATGAAGCAACCGCTCTCCACCTTGCAGGAGTGGCAACGGTTGATATGAGAGTGCATGTCAGCACAATCGCTCATGCACTCATAGGAGCGACCCATGAAGTTCTTGTCCTCGTAGAAGATGATCTGAAATCGTAGATTGATATATGGTTAATGGTAATTAAAAAAATAATGAAATGAGATAATTCAGTTTAATTCAGTATAGTTTAGTTTAGTTTCACTGTAAAATTAGTCAGTATCAATCACTTTCAATAATGGATAACTAACAATTTAAAGATATTTAAAAATAGGATATAAATATTAAAATATAGGAATAAATTCTGAATTTGGATTGTCACAGTGGGTAGGAAGAGTTAGTGTTGGCCTTTGGTGTTACATACCTTTCCCATGTTGATGTTGGAAATGGCTGTGTCCCAGGACTGACTGAGTGATGCACTGACATCCTGACGATTTAACCCTTACTTTTATACCTGATCAGCGTAAATAACATGTTCGCCATTGTATATAAACATCTGACCCAGCAACAACACATTGAAACCTGCCCTGCAGGGACAGTTCCAACGGTTTTGTTATTCTTCACTGTATACCCTTCTGTAGCATGTGTGTTGGTATTGTTTCCACATGAAGTAAAAAGAAATTTCCAGTTCCACACACATCACTACAAAGCAGAAGCTCTCAATTTTCCCCATATATGTTTTTTTTTTTAATGTTAAGGGCTAACATTAGGTGATTTTTCCCATCCCATTTTGTTGTTATATTTGAGTGCATTCATGAAGATCAATCTGAAGAGAATAAAAGGCTGTGTTGTTACTTTTCACAGTATTATCGTGCCAGTCCACAGTTTAGGCACAACTTTGCAGCAAATGTTTCACTTTCTGTAAGTTGGACTTTTGTGGGCATTATATATGCTCTTCTTCATTTTGTAGTTGACTAGCCATGTATTTAACACATGAGAAAATTATACTAAGCAACACAAGCCATTTTGGAATAATTTTGTTTAATTGAAATGCGATCTTAATGTACGGGTTGGGGGAAGAGATTGATGAATACATGTAGCTGCATTCATTGACATATTATGTCAGTTATACTATAAGGGCCATTCCCCCCAAAGGAACTTGGGGTTAAGTGCCTTGCTGAAGGAAGCCGGGAACTCAACCCACAACTTTACTGGCCTAGCTCCTTAGCCAACTACACTACTAATTTTTGGGAGATATCTACATAAATATCCTGCCGGAAATGCTAACCACTTATGGCTTAAACGTAATCTACCAACAAGTTAGCGAAGGCAAAATATAGACCACAATGGAGAGACAGTTGTGAGATACAGAGGAAAGGCCCATAGTCAAAACATGTTAGAGTAGAAATGAACATAGATTGGGGAGATATTGTAGGTTTTATGACTTTAACAATAAGGGGGAGCTGTGACAATTAGAAATGGAAGGCCACAGACCAACTGTGTGATGGTAGGAGTGGTGTGGATGCAGAGGATATCACAGTCATGATTGTGGTGCCAGATCATCTTTACTTCTCATATTTGAGGCCTTTTCTTTGAGAGCATAAGTGACAGTTAATACTCTGCTGACACAATGTTGCATTTTTGCATTTATTAATGCTATTGTTGGATTGTTGTCAAAAAACAAATTAATTAAAACAACCCTGTATAGCTGTTGGCGTAATGTAACTCAATTTATGATCCCAGATAGATTTGTTTCAAGTTGTTAGGTTTTTGAACCTGTATTTTAAACAATGACATAGAAAACATTACTCTGGAAATCCAGAGTTCTTGCGAGAGCACAATTTGAATTGTGTCTGCAAGATACTCTGGCCACGAGCAATGATACACATTATGTTTTGCACCTACATTGGAGCTAACCAATCAAATCGGCATAGGCGGGACAAAGGCAAGCTGAACTGATGACGACAACTTTCGGTTTTGGTGGTAGTTATCCAATTGCGTCGAGGTCCAGAGTCAGTCAGAGCAGGGCTGTACAGTGCGAGAAGATTGTCGCAAATGCGACTAGAAATATATAAGTGCGAGTAGAAAAAATAAAATGGGCACACACGTGTGAGTAGTCCTACTGATTTCAACCCTTCCATTCGCATTTTGATCCCAAAATGAATCCAATCCAATGAATCAAAGTTAAGTACAATTTTCACACATCTCTATACAAATTTCAGAGTTGACAACTCTTACGCACCTGGCTGGACACTCAACGCTTTCAGCATCAACTTCGCGCTCTCACACACACACAAGAAATGTCACTCCAAATCCTTTCTTCTTTTTCTTCAATCTGTTCGTTATCAGTTAGTGACTATGTAGCGATTACCGGTGAAACGGTAAACCATGATAAAAAGGCTGTCTATAACAATTACCATGTTCATTTCAAATATTATTATTATCACGGTTGATAAACACAGTGTGGAAACCGTGTGTTAAATTCCTCCCAGCTTCACCCGAGACATTGGCCTGGTAGACTTCTATGAAACAAAAATGGTATCCTGCTGATTCTGTTGTCTAAATGATGGATTTAACCACGATTAGGTGAAGGCTACACCTGCTTTAAAAAGGCGGAACATTTTCATCGCAAATGTGCGCTGTATCATATAGCCACTCTGCGTCTTTTTATGTAGGCTACGTTCACATTAAATCCATTCCACTAACGTTATCAGGAGAATACGTTACGTAACGTAACGTTTTATTTTGAGCACTGATTGTCACTCATTGGATATAACAGATATACCAAACTCCAAGACAAGTCATGGTAGAGTAAGTTAAGCACCCAGCCAATTAAACATGACCAAGGAAAAAGTGAACGGGACAACTCTCAATGCCATGCCACGTTAGGCTACCTAAATCATAGAAGTTAACATTGCTGGACACTCATCTTTTCTATTACACCAGAAATATTTGTCTTCACCTTTGTTCGTTTTTTGAACATTTATGTTACTTAATGAAAACATGTATCCTTGAACTATGTGTAACTATTTTCCTAAAACCGAATGAAACCTAATTATGTTCACCTACAGTACTTCTTAAAGTGACAGGCACTCAATTAGACCTACACACCACCCCTGTAATATCATTAAAGACATTGTGTAAGCAATATGAAGTATTTGAATAACTGAATATTTTAAGCTATAAGTAATTATGCAGATCCTAAATTATTCAAAATATGAAATAGATACAAGACAAGCCATTTTCTGTGTGTGTGGAGGGTTTGAGCAGAGACTAGGATTGCCACTGCTGAATGATCTGTATCTTGCTTAAAGGAGAATTCCGGTGTGATATTGACTTAAAGTGTGTTGAAACATGATACCGAATGTAAGCGTTTGTCTCAGAGCTGATCTCGACCTGCCCCTTGCACTCAGAAATTTGCCGCTAGTTAGCCGATGCTACCAACAGGTTTTAAATGGGAGTTTTCATCGGCTTAGCCATGCAAATAAATCACTGTTTTACACCATTTATGAGGCTCAAAGTAGCTCCACACTTTATTGGTAGACTTCTGAGGGCCCTGACATTTAAAACGAGATACTGAGAACTTTGGAAGTGCACAGGAAGTTTATTTAAAAAGACTGTTTACAAGCAGTACCTTTATAGAATCTCTCCGCTGACCGCCATCTTGTAATCAAGTCGCGATAAGCCGACTAACGAGCACGAACGAACAGGAAGGACAGGGGAACATATTGCATAAGTAATTCCATAGGAAATATATAGTTATACTGTCTACAAGAGCATGATGAGTACACAGTATCAACGAAGCTCAAAATGTTTGCAATGTAAATGAAACACATGAGAAAATGAAACACATGAGGAAAACATGTAATTCTGTCCAAGTGCTCCAATAATTATGCTTTGTAAATGGCATAATTTTCTCAGTTTTATGTATTTGTTGTTTACTGCATGTACAGTATGTATGCATCACATAGACTGTATGTAGCATAGATTGGATTTCGCCATGTGGCTCAGGCTGGAAACCTGCATATTTAGCCTAGAGTATCTCTCCTGCTTTCTGTCCATGTTTGCTGTAACCAGGCACAACTGGCTTATCCATCAGGTGCACCTAGTTTGTTGGTCTGATTGGTTGAAGGACTATCCAAGGGTTCAAAGTAATTTGAACTATGCCTATTGAACATGCCTCTTGTGCATTAGAAATACAGCGCAGAGTCCCCGGACTAATGTTCAATCTCAAAAGATTGACCCTGAAAGCCGAAACCAGTCGCTTTGGTAACATTTACAAAATAAAGTTATTGTGCTCACGGCCATAAACTAAGCTTTCCAACGATATGTATATCAAGGGTATTACAAAAACGATCGTTAAGATGACTGCATCCAAAGTTTACATGGTTCTCCCGTCAATCTCTTGCTAGCTTAGTTTCACTTTCAATGCAGTTAGCGAATGGATTTGTTGTGGATTGATATGAAAGATATGAATTAGCAGCACAAAGCCTGTTGCCATTAACAGCCGTCATTATATACTTTGCAGTGGTCATTATATAGATTTAACAAACCTCCGAACGTTTAGAAGGCCCATTCATGTGAATGGAACTTTTTGCAGCACTCTGAAGAGCTGTGTAATAATTCCATGTAATTACTGATTTTATTACCTATCTGTGTGCAGGAAGCACCAGCATTACAGCTAGTTACAAAACTATGTTGTATGCTATTTAAGCACAATTGTGTATAGTTTGTTATACCTTAAAATGGCATTTCATTTTTTTGATTCTACTTGGAAAATACATTTCTGCAAAATAGGTAGAATTAGATGCAATCCATGATCACGATGGACTGCGTTTCTTATGCTGCTTTGCTTGCAGACTTTTATCGAACTGAAGCTCATTTCTTGGTTGCATTGAGGTATGAATTAACTTGTATTAATAACCTTTAGTACCTATTAGTAACCTTTTGAAGTAATGGTTTGCACCATGTAGATTGGGAAATTCTGGGACATGCTGATAATATGAATTTAACATAGAAACTCTTTCTTTACCATTCGTTTTTGAACAGTTTATTTTGTACAAACGGCTCAGGTAGATAAACATTTGATTTTCAGTTTAACAAGAATCCATGATACGCCTCATGCTCATGAACCTCATGTTGTTCATTCCCATCTCCCTGAAGCTTCTGTGCTCTCCAGGCATCATGTACATCATTCTGCCTCTGAAGTGGGGCTGCTCATACATGAGCCAGTGGCCATCCATAACATTGCAGGACTGGCAGTCAGACATGCGGAAACGGTCCATGATTGAGTCACAGTCCTCCATCAGCTCAGACATCTGACCACCGAAGTTCTCCCTCTCGTAGATCCTCATTCTGAACTGTCCTCTGTGCTGTTTTGAGACAGTTCAGAAATTATTCTATTCAGTCATTCAAATTATCACGCCATGACAGTTTTGACACACTTGAGTTGACTAGGCATGTTTGTTTCTAGAAGTCTGTACTATAATGGCTGTGAACAATATGCATATTTAGTGTGAGGGTTTTCAGAGTTGTATGTGTTGGTTTAGTTTTATGCTAGAGACCTTTGTGAAGTTAGGAATTCCCTCCTCTCAGTCCAATATACTCACTTGGGGAATCATTCGGCAGGAGCGGATGAAGTCACTCATCATGCCCATACCCATCAGCCTCTGGTTGTCGGGATACTCGCCCCTCCTCATGAAGAACTGGTTGCCCATGAAGTTGGGGCGGTCGTAGATCATGAAACAGCCGCTCTCCACCCTGATGGAATTGCAGCGACTGAGGTAGGAGGACATGTCAGAGCAGTCGCTCATGCACTCATAGGAGCGCCCCTGGAAGTTCTTCTCCTCGTAGAACACGATCTGAAAATACAGATAACAAAGTAAATTCCGCTGAATTGAATCCTCCACACGGCGATATATACTGAAATTGTTACAGAGAGCGATGTGTCCCCACTTGAAAATACAACAACAAGACTACATGATAGTATTTCAATCCATCAATGAAATACACTATGCCTAAAGATGTGAAAATGCAGTAATGATTCAGTCCCATACCCTTCCCATGATGATGTTTTAAGTCCTGTCGCACACCTGCAGTGAAACCTGTATCACCAGCTGCCACTTTTATACCCAACTAAGAACCCAAACCATCTGTGGCACCATTGTACTAAAGCCCTGACTCAACAGCATACAGTATCAGAGGGGTGTGTTCTTTGTCAGAGCGCGCTATACTGTAAAGGGTTATTTGATGTTGGTGACTAGATTATCCATTTCCATATTGTTCTCTGCATTGCCTGAAAGCAAAGAAAATTCTGTGCCCTGAAAGCAAATTTTCGAATTTAATCTTTTTTTGACCGCAACTAAATGTATAGATTCAACCTACATGCACAAGTGTTACCATATGCAATTTAAACTTAAAATTTCCTTTAAAAAAAAAAAAAAAGAAAGAAAGAAAAATATTGACTTTTTAGAGATAAGTAGATTTGCTAAATCTCGGGAAGGGCATATTAAGGACAGATATAATGTTGCTAAAAATAAAACACATGACAATGACACCTTCATGCATTAAAAACCTGTTTTATATTGATAGCCATTTTGTATATATCCTTATGATGGATGAAAATCTTTATATGGTCCTGATTTACAGTGGACCTTGTACATTTACTCAGTGGATTAAATGGACATGTGCGATTGTCAAACTTAGACTGATAGAATGAAACCTAAATATTCACTTAGTGTATATTTTATGATGCTTCTAATTTTGACACCATAAAGTGTAATGTTATGGGGAATTATCTCAATCTACTGAAAGGTTCCTCTCCTGCATGTCACCATCAGAAGTGGCCAGAGGACACAATTCCTTTACTTAAGTCAAAGTATACACCTCGTCAAATACTCCAAATACAAGTAGTACTTGCTTTCAAACATGCTGAAGTATTCAAAAGTACAAGTATTTGTCCTTCGTAATGTATTGTAATGTTATGTTTATTTTGTGAACAAGAGGATGTACATCCGTTGGTTGTTCACAAGGACTTAAACAGACCTGGCATCTTTGTTGTTCCTTGCATCCAGCATCAACATTTTTCCTTCTCTCATGAATTTGCAATTGTTATAAATTGTTGTTAATAGTTGTTCATTCTCTGTTCAAAAATGTAAAACATGTTCATCGCCGAAAACAAAACAGGATAACTAAATGATGAGTAATTTACTTACCATTTAATGATGTTAAGATCCAGCTATGTGGTGAATGTCAGGTGATTGTCTAATTTCATTTCAAATTTGCCATGATCATGGAAGATATTCTGAAGATGAATCTGCTCTCACTATCATTACAACAGCCAAATTCAAATGTAACTATTGAAAAAAAGAACTTTTAATATGGTCTATTACATTTAAAGAATCACTTCAAATGTCCTTAATAGTAACGAGTACTTCATGCTCATATTTCAAATGTAGTGGAGCCAAAACTACAGTATTTGCCTTTCAGATGTAGTGGAATATAATTCGCAAGTTTCCAAAAATATAAATTTTCAAGAAGAGTACAGATACTCGAAAATTATACTTAAGCACAGAAATCAAGTAAATGTACTTAGTTACTGCCCAACCCTGGTCACCATTCATAATGAAATTGTGGGTGCATGTCTAGGTTTCACTCTATCTACTTAAAGTGTAACTCTCACCAATACGCATCCATAATTATGTCGGAACCGCCACTTTTACACTTTTGTTTTTCGGTCAAATGGCATTTTGAATGGGAACCGTAGGAACACTACTATTTTATACATGATGGCGTCATAATCTATTTTTAAAACACTAAGAAGGCTCGACACAACATAAAACTTTGAAAGAAGTACTGTATCATCAGTGTCTCTACACACTCAAACATTGAACACATTGTTTGTGTACACAGAGTTTACTAAAAGAAAAGGTTTGGACAACTCACTTGGTTTTCGTGCTCGCTGCTATCTTGCCAATCAAGGAGTGAGTTGTGGGGACATGGCCCTGGATTGGATTAACTCCAACATGTTTTGACTGGACAACAAATATCATTAGTTATGCACATCATCCCTGCTCATATTTATAAGCATCCACCAATGTGATTTCTGGACTGTTTATGGGGTGAAAGTAGTCTGGTTTTCACCATACTAAGCTCAATCTTTTAAGATTGAACATTAGCCTGGGGAGGCTGCGCTTTGTTTCTACTGCATTTCGCGTCGCTTAAGTTTCGTTATCGTCACGTCACCGGCCAATAGGCTGCCTGGACTAGAGTATGGCCGTTTCTGATTGGAGCCAAAGGTTCTGGCAGTAAACAGAGCAGATAGATCTGCTGGTTTCCAGCCTGAGCTGCCGGGCGAAATTCAAATTCCCCGGAAGTTCAGGCAGGGTTCACCCAGCCTAGGGTGAAAGTAATGCTCACCTCACAAACTAAGAAAAGAAAAGAAACTGTTTGGAAATGTTACATCTCATCTCCATAGAAGAGATTGAAGTTACAATATTGAAAAGGAGAAAAGAGAAACAACAGGTGACTTCCCAATTTTCTCCATAGGTTTGTATTCAACCTTTAGTGCCCATGTACATGTATGGCGCCTTTCCACTACGGGGTAAAACCCCGGTGTTTGGGGTAAAGCCTCGGGCTTGACGTCTTTCCATGATCGGGGCCGGCCCAGGGCCGGGGCTGAAACGGCCTCAGTCCGGCCCCGGAGTTGGGCAGGGCCAGCCGAGGCCAGACCGAGGACTTCGAACGGGAGTGGAAATGGAATCAAACGTAATAATAAGGTAAGTAAAAGAAAAGAATTTAGCCTAGCCAGCTACCGTTATTTCAGTTATTTATTTCGAGAAAACAAAAAGGGAGATAAAAATGGACGCTAGTTTTCATTGGAGTGAGGAAGAGGTGCAAGCTTTGTTAGCCGTGTGGTCCGATGAAAACATACAGGGTGCATTTGGCTCTTCGGTTTATACAAATGCAGCAGTGTATAACGATATTAGCAGCCGTCTGGCTGAGCTAGGTTATAGGCGGTCGGTCAAACAGTGTCGGGAGAAGCTAAAGAAGCTAAAATCCCAGTACAAGGAAGCGAAGGACCACAACAAGAAAAGTGGCAATAACAGAAAAAACTTTAAGTGGTTCGACACTATCGATATTGTCCTAGGAGACCGACCTGCCACCCAAGGGGGCGTCACTCTGAGCTCAGTGGAGCTTCTTGAAGCAATGGTGTCTGGTACTACTCAGGGTAGGCGGAGCTTTTTTTTTATATATAGGCCAATAAGCTGTGAAGGGCACTTTATATGGTTGTTTGTCTGTTCTGCATAAGCTATTATGTAGTCGATGTTAATGTCATAAGTATGAGAGAACCGGAGCGATTTCAACTGCATGGACTACATAGAAAAATGAAATGAAGTTATGCTTAATTGTGCTCACATGAACGGCCATAAACTAAGCTTTCCAACTATATGTAGCCTATATAGAAGGTATACCTATTACAGAAACTATCGCTAGAGAACTGCATCCAAAGTTGACATGGTTCTCCTGTCACGATGTCAAAAGATAAATCAACTTTTAAAGCGGCGTGGACAACGGGAATGACACGCACTTTGCAGTACTTTGCAGGGTAACATTTTGGATATGAACTGCAGTAGCCCAGCCTATTAAGAGATATAGCCTACATCTATCTACCAAATAGTTTGATTAGGCTATGTCTTCTCAGCACAGACTTAAAATAGCCTATTCGACATCACAGAGATGCATGCATGGTTGCATCATAGGAGAGTGAACTACATAGCATGACCTAAAGTGTTATATGTCCTATTGCAGGTTCGGATTGTGAATCTCAGAACTCTTCACTTCAAGAGAGTGACATTTCTGGAGTCCTGGAACTTGAGACCATCGAACCTCAATCTAGGCCTTCATCTACCCCTGCCCCCAGCACATCCACCCCTGGCCCATCTTTCTCTTTGCCAAGTAAGATGTTCAGAACGGTCTTATAGCTGTTTTAAATTAAAGCCTCTCTCCATTTCATAGGATAGGATGTATATCATCAGATTTTGAATGTATTTTGGCACATGCATAATCCCGAAATTGTCCTGTAATAAAATTATTTCAAAATCTTTTTTTTTTTTTCAGAGAAAAGGCGAAGGGGGTCGGACGGAGTTGCTGATGTGCTGCGAGAGGTAGAGGAGAAAAATCGAGAGGCTAATGAAAAGCTGCTTGAGGCCCAACTCCTCCAGAGAGAGAGGCAGCTGGAGTTTTTAAAGGAGTGTGACGTTGCTGAAAGAGCGGAGAGGGCAGCTGAGAGAGCAGCAGAGTTGGAGGAGAGACGTGCAAGGGAGGCAGCAGAAAGGGAAGACAGAGAGGAGAGGGCCAGATTCAATGCCAGTTTTTTGGACATTTTTGCCAAATTAGTTGACAAATTGCACAAATGATTCAAGAGGGCGTTATTTACAATTTCAACTGTATTTATTGATGTTTTTATTTGTGTTGTCTTTAATTAATTAAAATTTGTGTTGAGAAACAAACACAGCTCAAAGATGTTATGGTGTGGTAAAATATTGCAATAGGCAATCACGGACAGCCCTTCCACCCTGTCCCTCCCCTTGGCAGTTCAGGTTACCATTTTCTCTGTTGTCTGCTATGGCATCGGTCCACTCCTCACTGAATGGCTCTCCATGTTGCTCACAAAGATTATGAAGAATGCAACAAGCCATGACCATGTGATTGATTTTGTCCAGATGGCAATCATTTCTTTTTAGAAGACAACGCCACCTTCCCTTCAGTCTCCCAAAGGCATTCTCAACAACACAGCGTGCCCTGCTGACAGTTCTGTTAAATCTTTGTTGATTACCATTAAGGTGACCATTATCCTTGAACGGTTTGAATAGCCAGGACTGCAGTGGATAGGCCCCATCCCCCAATAGGTAATAGCCTATTTCTTTCCCACAGATGTGTTGTGTGTGTGTGTTAAAGTAATGGTTTTCAGCCAGGTTCCAAACATTGGACTGCCGTAGCACTCGTGCATCATGGAGGCTACCTGGTGCTCCCACATGCACATCCCAAAACATCCCCCTCCCATCCACAACTGCTTGAAGGACCACAGAATGCCACCCCTTTCTGTTGAAGTAGTCTTGATGGTACTGACTTGGTGCAATTATGGGAATGTGTGAGCCATCAATTGCACCCACACACTGCCTCATGCCCCATCTCTGTTCAAAAAACGGAGTGATGTCATGCAGTTTTGCAGGGGTGGGTGTTGCTAGGAGATCTTTACCTAACAACTCGCATACAGCAATACAAAATTCATGTGTGCAGCGGCAGACTGTAGCTGTGCTGACACCAAACAATTGTCCGATGCTTCGGTATTCTGAGTTTGTGGCCAGCTTCCACAGAGCTATTCCTACTCGTTTGGGTAGAGGAACACACTCCCGAAAACTTGTGTTTTGACGCTGCAACCTCCGGCCAAGCCTATTGCACAAGAATTGAAATGTTTCAGCGCTCATCCTAAAATTGGAGATCCATTGTGCTTCAGTGTAGAGTGGCACTATGTTCTCCCACCAATAGGCATTTTGTGGATAGGCCCATACAGCTGGTGACAACCGCTGACGATACACTGTGATTATCTGAAGTTGAAATGTAAAAAAAGGGAGAAAAAAAAAAAGACAATTTCTGCTCTTCAATCAGTCTGATCATTTTTGTTAAATAACATAGCCTACACCTACAACTATACATCTCTATAATAATATCAATGTAGCTCATACACTTTAGGCTACTGTAGTGAATAACCTGCTTTGTTAAGACTTATACTGCCACCTACTGTAGGCTAGCCTATATAACAAGCGCTATATTTCATTGTCTTGCCTTTTTTATCGATGAATTTCTATTTGTGAGTTGATGCTGAAACCAATCAAGATCGCAGTCGTCACATTCGTCGAGTAGAGCCATCACTCTGCGTTTTCTTGCGACCCTACGCATCCTCCTCTTTTGCCTGTGAGAGGCCAACATTATTTGATACCGCTTGGCACGTTTTGTTCGTCTCTCCTCATTTTCTCGGAGAAAACAAAGACACTTGTGTATAAACACGAACAACATGAAAAAGTTTTCCACGTCCATCTTTCAGCAGTAGGCTAGGTTATTTCACCAACGTTTTTAACGTATTTTGTTTTTGTATTTTTACAGAATGTTATGGGATTGTCAGCCTTTATGACAATGTAATGCAGAACCATTTAGGCTACCGTTGATATTAGGCATAGGCCTAGGCTACGTTTTAGTTTCAGCACCAATGTCGGAAGTTACTTCTGCTATGACAGACGGCGATATGCATCTCTCCCGGGAAATTAACGTAGGCTATTACGTTTGTATAGTAAACATTCCAAGTTCACGTAAAACCCCGGTGTTTAACTCGGTAGTGGAAATACAACACTGGGGCTAAGCACCGGTGTTTAAGACCGGGGTAAAGCCTGGGGCCGGCCCGGGGCCGTAGTGGAAATGTCCCAGTAGTATGATACGATGTGCATTATACATGAAGATGGATGGGTCAGTGTACAGACAACGACATTCTGAAAAGCTGAATTCAAACACTTTCCATGAAACTTCTTAAACTTCTAAATGTAAAAAAACAAACCCACTATTAATTACTCAACCGATTTAATCTTGGTTGTGTAGTGTTTGATGAGTACTAACCCCCCATTCCCTCTTTGATACATTGGACTAGCCTGGTCATACCAAACCCTCGTACTAATATCGTACAATGAAGGGAAATGAAAATTGAGCAGAAGCTTACGGAGGGCTATGCCAGGCTAACATTGGACTATCACTTGGTAAATGTTGCAGACCATTCTGGGTCAACTGCAGTCCACTAGTGAGCAATGGTGTGTTTCCAGGTCACTGCTGAATTGAAGAGAAGGAATTGGGGAGCCTAGTTTCAACCAAGGGGTAGGCAAACGCTTGGAGAGTTTAGACCATAGACATATATAGACGCTGCATTGGACTTTAGAAAGTATGACAAGAACACCGCCATATTGCTTAGGGCAATAATCGACCAATAGATCAATGGAGGTCTATGGAGAAACAGGTCTCTGAGTGGAAATGATCGGAGAACAGACCCTGTGGGCTTTGTACAAATCTAAACATATGGGGATGGCCTTGTACATGTAAAATCGCACATTTTTTGTGTTGTATTTGACAGTCTTATAAAGGCTTGTAGAGAACATGTTTTGAGTTGGCTAATACTAGTGACTAGTGTGGCCAGGCTAATTTCACATCAGTTACCTATGGTTTTGTTGTGAATTGAAGGCAAATTAATTCTGAAATGTAACATTACTCACATAGTCACTTTATTATAATAGTATTCATATTGTCTTAACCTGTCAAATTTTTGAAAGTAAGCCTACCTGTTAGCTCGTTGCTGCCATAGCATAGCGTGAGTGAATGAACTACAGTAAGCAGCCAGGGCATGATAACTTTAGGAAAAGTGTAAATTTCTTTGTCCAATTGAATTGTTAAACATTACATTTTCTGGAGTCATGTAAAGACAAAAGTTTCCACTTGTCAAACGATATCCGTATTATCTGTCTCCTATTCATGTTGTCAAATGCGGTCATTTGAATGTTGGTTGTCAAAAAGCTTGCCGTAGTAGTGAAATGGTAACGTTCGAAATGGCAAAACTTAATGGCGTCATGAACTCATTTCCTATTTTAAACAATCAAAACGGCCAAAAGTTTTTTTATGAAACTGGTATATGTCAAATATTTAAATATTCAAGGAGTCAATGAAAGGGAGTCAATGGAGAGATAATAATTATTTTTTGGTCCTGTTCGAATAGTACTGTGCATTTCACATTAGGGTTGGGTATCGAGATTCGAGAATCGATGGGAACCGGGACAAGCTTTCCAATTCTCCCGGAATCGTTCAAAAGTTTAAATGTCAATTCCTAGTATCGATTCCCAGTCTGCGAACCGGAAGAAGAAGCCGCTAAACACCAACGAAGAAGGTGTTTGCATAACCGAGCTGAGGCAACAAGAAGACGATTTATATTGTAGTTGAAAACAGCCCTGTGAGAAATGTATAGTAAATGTCATTCAGAAAGACCGTTGGTTAGCTAGCTCATTTAAAATATCCAAACTTTTTTGACCCCGCCTTGTACAAGAATCGGAATCGAGAATAGTTAGGAACCGGAATCGAAACAAGGAATCGAAATCGGAATCGGAATCGTTCAAATTCAAACGATACCCAACCCTATTTCCATGGATTAAAGTTTTCCGTCATATGACGGATTTCCGTCAACCGGAGGCGCTAGAGGTCAATCATGAGATTGATGCAGATCCGGGGAGAAAATATTTAGGGGGGGGGTGCGGCGCGATCTCCCTTGCAAGCTGCAGTGATGGTTACACCTCTTGTTGAACCCTGTTTTGTGATAGGCCTGTGTTTTAGCCTATGTTAAAATCTTCGTTGTGCGCAAAATAAATAAATAAATAAATAAATGCGTTCGTGCAACTGCGTTGATGAACATTAGGCTACTACTAGGCTACTACCACTTTTAGGCTGCTACTACTAATAATCATCATCATCATCATAATGATACAATAATAAACGAGAGAAAGGCCAATTGAAACAGATGAAAGAATAGTCTTGATTTATAGCCTAGGCTACTTTGGAGCCGCATGCTTAACAGCCTATATTAGGCTTTTGTAGGTTAAACAAGCTTTGCAGAAGTTCAGGAAAGCTGTCGTTTTTTCGGTTTAATTAGTCTATGATTTGGGCTATTCTTCATAAAAGTAAAATGAAAATAAACAGTAGGCCTAGTTTCGCCAGTTGTAATAGTAAGCTATAGAATAACTTCATGACAGACATCCACGCACTAGCTGCGCAAAGTTCTGCGTTGTTTGCGATGACTTCTTGTCCGCACTTGCTAGTTCCCCGATCTCATCAAATTAGACTACTTAGAGGTCGGCAGTGTTGGGGAGCTTAAAGATGAATAGTCAAAAAGAACATGGATATAGCCTACTTTTGGTCATTATTAATAGAGTCGGGTGCGCCCGAAACGCAGAGACAGACAACGGAAAAGTGTGTGTCTGCGCCACGCCACTATTAGGCTATCCTACTGTTTAGTTCAACTGCTAATTTCTCTAAAAATAATTATAATAAGCCAACAAGGTTAATTTATACAATTCAAAAGGATCCAGTAGCGTAGGCTATGTCTATACAGTTTGCCTAATTTGTCTTCTTCAAAGAGAAAGTCGTAGGTCCGCTTCCAATAAACAAAACTTATATAATAGGAGTCCTATGACTGACGCGTGTTCTTATAAAAACGTCTTGTCTTCCAGTTAATATTCTTGAATGTTTATTGTAACAAACAGCACAGTTCTCATACAATTGACACGACCAACACGGTCAGAAATACCGTGGAACTCCTAACATTTCTGCCGTGCATCACGTTCTTACCCAACAACTAAAACGTCTTAAAGTGACATGCACCTTTAATTAAACAACATGTCACCTAATCACACAAAGTAAAGTTACACCAAATTATATCCTGACATCAGAAAACATCAGAATTCTTTAGCATATTACATTTCAAATCAATTATTCCAAATCTTCAATAACAGAGGCCTATCTGACGGTTAAACCTGTGAGTTTTAATTGTTCATGTCTGATAACAGGTGAGGAATGTTTTGGAGACATACATGCATTTTAGGCATAATGCTGGCCCTAATCTCTGACTGATAGTGCACAGAATTTATGCATTTACATAACAGTATTTAATAAATGTTCTCGGGGGTGACAGTGAGTTTTTTTTTTTGGGGGGGGGGGGGGGGGTGGCGGCCAACGGGCTATGGCCGGCCCTCGGAGCACTCTTAATAAGCAACAGTGTGCAGTATTGAATAGCTAGGCCTACTTTAAAATGTGTTACTTGTAAACAGAGGGTACAATTAGTCTGTATGGCCCTATTTTATGTAGGTCTACGCTAAGGCCCTTCGATTTTTTTTTTGGACAAAAAATGTTCAGTCAGATGAGTTTTTTTCACTTTAATCCATGTATTTCACATATGATGTGTGTGAATTTAAAAGTTAATTTTTCACGTCATTTAAGTACTGTTATTCAATAGACTTTAAAAGTTATGTTAGTTTTGTGCGAATCTGCCCAGTGGACTACATCTCTTGTCTCAAACGATGTACGTCACCAGCATTAAACGAGCGGCTTGCTAGTTAGCTAGTTGTTATGCTAGTTAGCGGTTACATCTTGCTGCCAACTATGTCACTTTACTGTAGTTTATGTACAGTCTATGGACAACTTATTTGGAGTGTTTAATGCTCTGACTCATGGTATTTTCACCGGCAAGGGGGGAAGCTCAAATAAGACCTGGCTGTTGCTGGTGTCGGTGGCTGTGCCTGTGAAGTGGGCTAACGTCACTAACTCAACTGATGCGTTTGTAGTCGCTGGAATAACGATGTTTCACAATGTTGTAATTTACTAGTTACGAAATGAACTGCAAATGTCTTAACATGAAAATGTGTCTTTAAAATTGACAAACATTATGTGTAATTCATGGCATAAGACGATCGGGACCAGAAAATAATTTATCTTTCTCCATAGACTATCATTCATTTTTTTTCGATCTTAGGTCCAGTGGACCGAAGTTGCGGCTCCCGTTGACTTTCATGTTACAGCCAGATTAGAGCGGTCACGTGGTTAGTGGTTAGCCTCACTAGTTCCTTTGGTCCCTTGTTTACTACAGGATTGACAGCAGCGATCACATTGATATTTACGGTAAATGCTCAATGAAAATTACTATAAACTGCATTTCCACATACATATATTACTCACTGAAAATGCATTATTATGCACACGACCATAAGTCATGTAGAAAAGTCTTATTATAACACCTGAGATATTCATTCATTCTCCCATCGAAAGGAACTACTGAACGACCATAACATACCGGATGTGCCGCCATTTTTTGTACACGGGAGTCAATGGTAGTGTCGCAACTTTGATATATCGATGGCTTTGGCGTAGACACTTTGGGTGGCTCTGAGGCTAAAAGTCAACCACTTCCAGCTAGCATTCCATAGACTAGCCTACCATAGGCTGCTGGGCGTCAAGCTATATGACAGCATTTTATCATGTGGTGAATTAATAACTAACGTCAGTTTAACATGTCAGAACTTTTGATCGGCGTTTCAAGTCCATGGCGCGAATAAAGTATAACGATGTTAACAATTGAGCTGTGGCGCAACTGGTTGGAGCATGTGCAAGGTACGCCAGCGACCGGGGTTCGAAACCCACTCGAAGAACCCCTCCGGAACTCATCAAGACAAAAGTTGTCGTTTTATTAAAAAATGAAAGATTTTCTGTTTTGCGATTTTTTTTATGTTTGCGATGTCTGCTGAAAAGAAAAGTTAATAGCCTATGTGAATTCGTGGTTCAGCGCACACTCACGCATATTTTTACATTGACGAGTCGGGCTCAGGTGTCTGTCGAGAGAGAAGAGGGAGAGGCAGTCGTCCTCAGTGCCACATATAGGCTATAATGTAGTGAACTGGTTGGACGAGTGTGGGGGAGGGGGCATGATCGCACAAGACAATTGCTCTTCATGAAATGGATCTCACATACGGCTGTCGATTTTTAAATGTAGCCTAGGCCTACTACACCACTTGCGAAATCGGACGTGGCACATAGCCTAATTATTAGGCTACTGGACTTAATATAGCAAATATATATACAATAAGTATAAAATCCGACAATCCAAAACGATAACGAGATCTCCCAGAAACGAAAAACAAGTTTGTTGAGTAGCCTAGTCCTTCCAACAATCTCAGCTTTTGCGTTTGATAGATAAAAGGCATCCTGTCCTGCTGTATTCCAATGAGAAAAAAAAACATCCAAGGTATAGGGTCACGGTAATGCAGAATGCATGAATCTCTCTCTCTCTCTCTTTCTCTCTCTCTCTCTCTCTCTCTCTCTCTATATATATATATATATATATACCTGGCTTTTTACCAAATGGCGAACCTCGAAAATTATTTAGGATATAGAGCCGTGTCCATTACGCACTACAGTTATTTTTTAGGCTATTGTTTTATTTGAGTGTTTTTGTCTACCATGGCAAACATAGTTGAAACGTTCGCTCTAAACTTATGTATTGTTTTAAGAGAATATGCCAATGATAATGGCACTTTGTAAAAACAACAAATTCTTAGGATTTGTCCTCTCACCTGCAGCAGGCCCATTCAAAAGCCCATCCACCTCATTTGCATTTGAAAGAGCCAATCACTAAAGTGACACATAGTCTGGAAAAAGTAGCAGGCTAGCCTACTTTATGAGTTTTTTTGACCCCTCTAATAAATTGCCTATAGGCCTACTACGATATGGAGGAAGGGCTGCCTAACTGTTCCCCCTAAGAGTTTTTTCATAAGATAAAATGTTTACGCTATTTAAGTTTAGGATTTGGTAGACAAGACAACCTCGGAAAAGTTCTTCAGATAAACATTTTTTTATTGAATTAAAGGAAAGAAAATGTATCACCGGGGTTTCGGGGCTTGCGAAGGCATTCGTTGATCTTATCGATGCAGTCCTTGCGGCCACTTCTCCCCATCGTAGGAAACTTTCTGTTTAGTGTTGACAACACAAAGGCCTTCACGTTGTGTGACAGTGCTTGCTTGCCCTTCGATCCATCCCAGTTGGTGGTTTTGCACCTGTCCCTGAGTTATAGTCTATGTGAGTAAGCGCTTATGCTCTAACCGCATAATAAAAGAAGCACCTGCATTCCACAGCAGTGCTTATGGCAAGGCTATTAACACCTGTCACTGAGCTATGGACAAGCAGTTATGCTCGAAAATTATCATAATAACAGACACACCTAATTGTATGGCTCTATGTTTAAACACATCAAATTAGCAAGCATTTCCTCCCGATAGCAGCAACGTTTGCTTTCTTTTTCTGTCGGTCCGCGGTTGCTTGGTCAATTGCGCAGCAAATTATCAGATCACCGGACCTAATTTCACTCCATGTCTCGCGGACCAGCAGCAGTCTCCACGTTTCGCGGCCCATAGTTTGAGAAACGCTGCATTAAAGTGTCATTTGGTTGTAGGCTATATGTTTAGCGATTTCTTTGTGTGTTTTTCATTGTAGTGTGTGTGCATTGGGTAGTTCCTTAAAATATGGAACAAAGAGCGTCCCGTAGCCTATCTGTTCAATACGGAAGAAGACTAACTATTACCTATATATTTCTTATAACGAAACACGAAGAAAAAATACGAGGACTGACCGTCTCGTTTCTCCGCGTTTCCCCCAATACCATGGCGACAAAGAGAAATAAATATGATTTGACATTTAAGCTGATTGCTGACAAATTTGCCACACAATTCGGGAGAAGCAGCGGACAGGAGCGCCACCACAAGCAAGCACTTCTAGCCCAAATTAACATGGCAACGTTGCCTATGACTAAAGTGTCTAAGTAGGCTAGTCCTACTAATATTACATTTGATTGGTAACATGTTTGTAGCGCGCCAGTTTACCCATCCCCTACATCAAAACAGCTTAGAATCAATCAAAGAATCAGCTGTGTCGGCGTTAGGCTGTAGGCGATTTTCTATAACCATTTTCATTCATTTCAACAATGGTTCATTGAAACGTCGTTTGAATAATTTCGCCAGTCATCACCTTCATTGTAATGATTAAATGAGATTAAGGAGTCGACTATTGACGGATATGCGGTCTTCATCATTTTGAAATGCGGGATGAAACTTTCTGCCACCTGGTGGTTGTTTGGGTACATTGCCTTAGCCTCGAAAAAAATCGGCTTGACGGCATGCGGGATCTCTTCGGGAGTCCCGCGGGAGAAGGTGCATTCTCAACCCGTACCCACTGTATGTGTGATTATCATGCTTTGCAATTGCCATCTTTTTTCACATCGAACATTATACCTTAAATATCTTTTTTCCCTAGCTTAACACAACTTGAGCCATGCTCCTAGGAGCCTGTTTTAAACCATTATCGCTGTGCATTTCACCCCAGCTGCCATTAGCCATTCTTTTGTAGGTCATTTGATGTCGTCATCCTACAGTTGCTGAGTGACATTTGAATGAGTTGAGTAGTGAATGGTCAGTAGAGAGTCGTTTTTGCCCTCTGCCGGTCTGTCCCTTTCCTTTTTCCCAAAAGCTTTCTTTTTATTCTGATGCAGATGTGACACTCCAAACTGACATGTCGAACTTTCGAAGTGTTTCGAAACACTGTTTTGAAATGTGGTTCAAAACGGCCAAGTCATGTGATCACGGCTAAATGAATCTTCAGTGCTTTTCACCAGTGTTGGTAGCAAACCCGAAACCCGAAAGGCCCTCCTGGCACGGCACACATTATGTGTGGCCCAATTAGACGACAATTGTTTTTGAATCAGTAGATGTTCCTCTCTCCAGCAACAGTAAAACCATCCACCAAAGCCACTGCGAATACGAGATAATGCCTCTTAAAAATGACCAAAATTTAGAGGGATGAAAATTCTGCTTTCAGTGGTGTAGATAACCCCCCAGTGCACCTTTTGGTCTTTAAAACTATGCTATAGGCTCTATGGAAATATAAAGCTTATGTTAATATCTTTATCAGGATAATCAGTGTAGCCATTGCAATTTCAGTCATTTTCAGCCATGAATTCTTGGATTTTTTAGGGTCTCTAAGAGGGGTCCCAGAACTCCATAACAAAACAAAGCTGGAGGGTTTTAACTATATGGCTGTTCATAGTTCCACATACTTATCACATATACAAAGTATGAGCCGATTTGGCCAACCCCCATCTTCCGACCTCTGCCTGGTTTTCTCATGCAATGACTCTTAAGTATGCTTTTGAACTTTTTTACCTTCAATGTGACAGTGAAGAAACTGACAGGATGCAAGTGGGGGATGGGGTGGGGTAGGGAAATTATAGGACTCAATCTGGATTTCCATGGGTACTTGACCCACTTGACCTTGGTTTGTTAGAGCATTACAGTTTTTTTCAATCGCTAACAAGCGTTTGTCCATTCATTTGACACATTTTCAAAACTCTAAACACAGACTCTCACCTACAAAACACAATTGGCCAAATGGATAATTTTCCTCTCAAAAGCACATCCCATGTTGTTACACCACATTTTGTTACATATACACTAACTCGTCATTTCTCTGCACACACTAACTTTACCAAAACACTGGAAACCTGACTCAAAATGAAGTTATTTTGTCAAAGAATGAAGCTTGTTTACACTTCACAAGATACATGCAGTCAGTCAGAGTACACTAGGTTTCAAAATGCTGGCTACTGTTGACATTACAAAAACTGCATAGACTTTTATGTTTCAGTTTTACAGGTATTTGCATGCAAAATATGCAATCCAGCATTTTTACACTACATTTCTTGGTTGGGAACTGTATGTCCAGATGTAATGTTTACATTCAAATGCATTCCAGTAAAAAGCAAATCTTTTTTTTTTTTTTTTTTTTTACTGTTCACTAGGCCTACAGGAGGTGCAGTATACGTAAATGCTGTTTACAGTAGACTATGATAGAACCGAAAAAGTTTTACAGCATTGCAGTGAACAAAATATCCATGAAACACAAGAGCATTCTGAACAAAAAACAACAGCAAAAAGCCCAAATAAAAAGGGGGTGAACAAAAACAAAGCACAATATTACTGTGTCTAATCTCTGCACCTGCTCCTCTCAGTGCTCCTGCACCTCTCACTGCATCTTTCACTGGGCCTGCTCTTCTCCCTGGGCCCCTTACTCTTACTCTTCCTCGTCCAGACATTACAGTATTTGTCTTTTTCTGTTTCTGCTTCCAAAAACATCACCTCCTCTTTTTACTGTGTAAGTGTCAATGTAATAGACTGGAATCAGCTGTGGTTGGCCCAGTTTACCCAACATAAATCATCTTTGTGTCAATTATTTCGATTGTTTGTTTATTATCAGCTGAGATATATTGCTTTTGAATTGATAACATTGCAGAAGCAGAGGTTTTTATACTGTATCTAAGGTTTGGAATATTGTATTTACTATTGTGGTATGTTGTGTGTTAACATTCGAAAATAATACAAAAACGATCCATTATTTTGTTGGGAGGTATAGTTTGTCTGTTAAGAAAATGTAAGCATTGTGAAAATGTATTCACTGACTGCATACTGTGTGAAAACAACATGAAATGTGTGAATGGTATGGCCACAAAAGATGTTGTGCTAACTGTGTTTAGAGTTTTGAAAATGTGTCAACTGAATGGACAAACGCTTGTTAGCGATTGAAAAAAACTGTAATCTGTTCGTATTAGTGTTTGCCTTCATCAAGGGTTTATCTGGTTATGTTGCTGATTGGATCATGCTGTACATGGCCACAGCAACAAAGTGGAATGACCAATCAACTGTTAGAGAACCTATTGTGTGGAGGAGGGTGTGTCTGAGACACCAGACACCACTGTTGATCCTTCTAGAGGTATTCAAACACTGATGAAGGAAGCCCTGTAGCTAGCCCTGTAGCTAATCCTCAATATCCTCAATCCTTCAGCTCAGTGAAATGCTCCCTAACATTCTCTAATTGCAAACAATCACAAAGTATTGGTAAACTGGAAAAGTACTCAGAGAGCGCAGACCTCCGCCTGTTACAGTGCAACCGGAAAGTTGTCAGGCCTTTTGAAGTTTTCCAAATGTATTGTTATTTCATGTTATGTTTCAGACTCATCTTAAAATGGATTGAATTTGTTTTTTTCCTGTTTTTTTTTTATTATTATTTGTGGAGTATATTGGAGCATAAAAATCCTTCCAAAATGACTTTCCAATTTGCACAACATTTAGATTAGTGCCCCATGTCAGTTATATGTCATTACATTATTAATTTATACAATTGCTAAAACAGATTGAAATGACATCACAATCTCGAACTACAAAATCATATGTTGAATCGAAAATGCAGCCACACCCCAATATCACATCTAGCATGCACGGCAAGAGAGGGGAAAAAGCACCAACGCATGAAGAAGTATGGCATATCAGCATAATCTCTTTAATCTTTAAGCTACAGCCACTTAAATGCGTCAACCGAACTTGAAGCCCCTCCTGCTTCTCTGAGATCACGGTTGTGGGAATATTTTGAGGTTCGTTCATTTAGACTACTCAGCTTTGTTAGTGTTTAATAGTCCAAAAATACTTTACGACTTAAAACTTACTTTATTATTCTGTGAACACTAACCTTGGAGTGTGCTATGACAATCCAATTATAAGTCAGTGTTATACCATTTCACAATTTTTTTGTCTGTTCTGTTTAGTAGCTTGTGTTTGGAATGGTTTCAAAATAGAAAAAGTGGTTTCAAAATAAAAGTTCCCAAAAATATTACCGCAAATAGCCTAAGACTAAAAAGTAAGTCATCAAAAAAAATCTAATTGAATTGTGACTTAGATCAAAAATAACATTTAAACTAGGATTTGGAGAATTGTGACACCCCTACTACTATGTTTGTTGTATTGGTGACTAAATTATCTCCAGTGAACTTCTCTAAATCTTATTTTCAAAATGACAGATATTTATTCTGTCATACTGTAGCTATCAACTTTTTAGCTGCCTTTTGATTTAATTGCACTTGCTTCAGTGAGATGAAATTATCAGAATTATTGCTGGTTTCTAGATAAAAGATCAAGAGGAAGTTGAAAATGTAGGTCCAATTATTTTAATATAATATACATGGGAATTAAATGATTACTTCCATAACCATACAACAGATCGAGGTCCCCCATCCTTCAATTAACAAGACTCCATGATGCGTCTCATAGAGCTGATTTTCATGGTTGTGCCCATGTCCCTGAAGCTCCTGTGATCGCCAGGCATCACATAAATCATTCTGCCTCTGAAGTGGGGCTGCTCATACATGAGCCAGTGGCCATCCATCACGTTGCAGGACTGGCAGTCGGACATGCGGAAACGCTCCTGGATAGATTCACAGTCGTCCATCAGCTCCATCATCTGACCGCTGAAGTTCTCCCTCTCGTAGATCCTCATTCTGAAGGTTCCTCTGTGCTGTTGTAGGAAAAAACAAAGTCAGGCCGTTAGGAAAGGAGTTAAAATTTCACTGTTTCTCAAAACTAAAATAACCATTTAGTTGCAAGATGACCAGTTCATGTGGGGATAAAGTAGAAGATGTTCTGGTATTGTAGGTATTTATGGAATTCAGAGTCACCACGTCAAATGTATGCAGTAAACATTGTTGTATGAATTTTATATCATAAAAATAAATTACCATAGGGATCATACGGCAGGAGCGGATGGAGTCACCCAGTCCCATACGCATGAAGTCGGAGTACTCGCCCCTCCTCATGAAGAACTGGTTGCCCATGTAGCTGGAACGCTCATAGACCATGAAACAGCCACTCTCCACCCTGCAGGACTGGCAACGACTGATGTAGGAGGAAAAGTCAGAACAGTCGCTCATGCACTCATAAGAGCGACCCTGGAAGCCCCTCTCCTCGTACAGGGTGATCTGCAAGAAAAAGACAGCATCTCAGGTGATCAAACCTCTCTGGGAAGACTATGCCAAATGAGCAAGATGTACCCTACTTGAATTTAGTGGTGTTAAATGTTACTGGGACTGGGAAAGGATTTCACTGTTGGGACAGTTTCACTGTTGCCGCACACCACTACAGTACATCTTTAGTAAGCAAGGTTACAAGGTTAAACAATGTTGTCTTAACATAAATAAACTAGTCCCCTACTATGGAACTATTGTTCCATATGCCAACATATTCTTATCTATCTTTCAGTTATTTTATAGATTTATTTTGGATTAATCAAATCAGCCTTGTTCACACATTGAACATTTGGCACCTTTTGGAACATTTGGTTCCAAAGGAGCACAATGCAGTTTATGTATATCAAGGAGGAGATCGTTCAACCCCAAGATTAGATTTTTTGGCACTTTACCTTGCCCATGGTGATTGATGATGGTATCTCACAGCTGGTTTGCTATGACATTGCCCTATCGCCATTTTTATACTGAACCTCCTCCCTGGCCATCTGCTGTGTCTTTGTTTGAAAGCCCTGAGTCATCAGCCTATTCGTATTTTACCAGGTCTGTTTTTCAAAGCAGACACCAAAGGGTTATTATTTGGACTTGCATTCAGAACTAATGGCTTATTTCTATATTGTCTGGCCGTGCTCTGTAGAATATTCCCCTCACAAAGAGCGATTTGAATATGAGGGCCGATTTAGGTGTCCCATGTGAATCATGATGGACAAACCCAGATGATTAATTTTGGCACTCTGCCTTGGAACTAGGTTTTGTGGGTTTTGGAAGGATTTACAGATACAGTATAATAACACATATTCATGCCATTGTTATTAGGTCTAGGTCTAGGAACTCAGACTGCAGACTAAATTTAACAGCCAATGTGTTGATATTACTGTTAACGTCATAAGGCTGTAACATTAAATGCAATTATTGAAGCTATTTTTTTTCCCTTTTATTGTTCTATTCCTTTAGTGTTGTGTAAAATGAGGTGCATCCAAGACTGGAAATCTCCTGTAAACTCCCACGTACACTGCAGATACTCTAAGGTAGGAGTGCCCTAAAACAATATGTCAGCCACTGGGAATTTCGGACCTAACCGCTTTTATTATTATTATTACTATTATCATGATTATTATTATTAGTAGTAGTAGTAGTATTATTCGGCTTTTTTGCTTCTTTTTATATATATATATAGCTAAGTTTTCTGATGATTTCATTTTCTGGACCCTGCTTGGACTATGTTTTCACATTTGAGGGCGGTTGTGGGATTATCCCTCTAGTTGTGTCGAGGGGACCCACATCTCAGGAAACATGAGTATTATGGTGCACTGCAAAGAAAAAGTTTTGATTTCCTTGTACGTCATGGAACACTGTCCTGATCGAGAGAATGCAGCAGACCACCTGTGGCTGGGTTATAATGACCACCAGATAGATGCGCTTCATTTGTTGGGAAGACGTTTCCTTTGTCATGGCCCAGGTGGATTACCCTGCTGCCAGCTTCAACCCTCTGGCAGGTGGCCTGGCGGTTTGAGCATTTTTTGCTGGAGGAGATGGGTGTAGAGCTACGTGACTGTCATCTCTACAGTACAGACCCGTCCTTTTGCCTCTACTGTCTGGAAGAGGATCATGGCTGGTTCACCTCCCCAAAGGCCGGGGATCAGTATGGGCACTGCAAATAGCTTGGTCACCATGTGACAACTTGAGTTTTCCCATCAGCCCTGGGACTTAGGGTGTGATGTGGATCCAGTTATTCAGCCTGCTACAACTGAGGTGTGGAATGACCAGCACCTACAAGCAGCTGAAATAGGACCTCTTAAGGGCCTACGGAGATGAACGTTTGGTGTGTGCGGCTACATTGGTCCCTGTGCAAATGCTCTGAGGCCTGAGATGATTGAGGATCAGCCTCTGATTGGTGACGAGCCCTTTCGTGTGTCAGCTTCAACCGAGACCGGTATTGCACTGGGGGAGTGAACAAAGTCTAAAAGGTGGCATGGGAGGAAGACTGAAAATGAAGGCCCAGAAGTAGAGGCCTGCTCAGTTAAAAGAATCTCCTGCAGCTCCCCAGTTAAAAACTGTTTGTGGTGATGGACTATCTAATAATAGTGACTGGTTTCAAAATAATGTGCCAGTGGTACTGTTTTGTGTGGGGCATTTGTCTTCTGTCATATGGATGTCTTTCAATTTGGGCAATGATGAGGTGCTACAGTATGTTTAATTGCCAGTGATTGTAGTTTCATGTTCCCTTGTGCTTTTGCAAAGTAATGCCATTAGAAATGGCATAAATAATGTATGCATTTAAGCATTTGAAGGGGGGGGGGGGCATTTTCTCTAGTGTAGATAATTCATAATGAGTTGATTTAGTTAATAGTCTCATTTCAGGTTTCTGATAGGATAAGTGGGTGTATTGTCTGCCCTTGTCTTCAGTTCAGAATGGGGAGGAAATGTGACGATGTGAGGTTTTGGCACCCCCAGATCGTACCATAGTGTTTAGCCATTTGATTGGCAGGGCTCATTCAGAGTCCAGCAGTTGAGTATTTAATGGGCACCCCTGACATTGGTCGGGGGAGGAGCTAACTGCAATTCTTGCAGGTTTCAAGAGGACAGGAAGCTCCTTAGAGGGGGAGAGCCAAAGGAAGAGAACCACTGAGAGTGTTTCTCTCTGCGCTAAAGTAATTTTAAAAAAAATATTGTATAATTTGTGCACATTTTTTGAGAGGAGACAAATAAAAGTATTTTTTATATAACTAAGTTTGTACATTTTCTGGACCCTGTTCGGACTACATTTTTATACACACGTGACATACTTTTAAGTTGGTCATATTTCAGCATTATACAGTCTCCACAAGGCTTTCATTAAAATATATTAAATGCACACCTTTAAGTACACAGTTTTGCCCAAAATTCCGTTAGCTTTATACATAGAACATAGACAGAAATACAGCATGACCCATATAGTTATGGCGTTCGTAGACCATGAAGCAGCCACTCTAAACTTTTTTTTTTTTTTTAACACAGTGCAACATTGCATGGAGTCTGTTGGGATCCATTGCATGAACTTTCATTACACCTTAACATTTACATGTAGGCTATTCATTTGTCGGATGCATTTGCCCAAAGCGACTTACAGCAATGGAATAACATTTGGGTTATTGCCATTTAGGCATTTTTTCAGATTTAAGCTACATAGCTATCAATAGAATAACATGTAAGCTATTAACATTTAAGTATTTTAAGATTTAAACTTTTAAACTGCAGGGCATTAGAATAACATTTAACTATAGTGCATAGGTGAATATAGCTGGGAGTTGTCGCTGTATCTGCCAATTCTAGTGCTAGAGGATAGGAGTGCCTACCTACTGTAGAGGAGGAGGAGTGGTAGAAGAGGAGATGTAGAAGACAAGAGAGGAAAGTGGAGTGGGAGGAGGGAAGAGGAGAAAGTGTAGTAAGTGTATTCCTGGAAGAGTTATGTCTTCAAGAGATTTTTTAAAGACTGCTCTGATGGAGCTAACCCTGGTATACGCATAGCGCAGGTGAGGTGTAATGTTTAATGAGTGATATATGAAGCCTTTGATCTTTGTCCCAAATCAACTTTATTCCAATTTGTTTTCCATTGTAGTGTTGTCTTGTTGTCAAATTGTCTGGTAGTTGAAGGTAATTGTCAGAACCACCAGCAGAACAAACATTAAAGCCATTTTCTTTGCACTTCAAAATAGGAATGAAAAAGTGTGACGATTACCTGCAAGATCTTGATCAAGCAAATACAGGAATTTTGCTACCAATAGGCCCAACGTTGCAATATTGCATAATTTCCCTAAAAACGTACCAAAACAAAACACCTTGATTTCTGCATCAGAAGCCTCTTACCTGAAATGTGAAACAATGTTTCTCTCTTTTTGGATTTCTCTGGGATTAAGTAATATTTACTGTGTGTTGTCTACTAAAACATATCTGAAATCAAAACAGTTTGCATTGCTAGCAATTCTCTCAGACTCAGCCTGATCTCAGTCTGACCATCATAGGGCATGTAAAACATAAGTAAACAATAATATTAAGCTTTAAAAATTGCTCATTATAGACTATATCATACAGTTCAATTGTTATACTCTATTTTGTACATTTTGACAGAACTGATTACTGTTTTTCATAATATAGCAGAGGGAACTATAAAATGTGTAATTTTCCTCAACCTTTTCAGTTGCAATGAAATAATACTCCTCAATTTAAAAATTAAAACAATGAAGGCGTGTTGTTTGACAAAACAGTTTGTTTAATTCAGCTTTGTTGAGGTACACATAATGGTAAATACTTTTAACAGGACTCCATGATGCGTCTAATAGACCCAATCCTCATAGGACCCATTCCCATGTCCCTGAAGCTCCTGTACTCTCCAGGCCTCAAATACATCATCCTGCCCCTGTAGTTGGGCTGCTCGTACATCAACCAGTGGCCATCCATCACATTGCAGGATTGGCAGTCAGACATGCGGAAACGCTCCTGGATGGAGTCACAGTCATCCATCAGCTCGTGCATCTGTCCACCAAAGTTCTCCCTCTCGAAAATCCTCATGCGGAAGCTTCCTCTGTGCTGTTGTAGGAAGAAAACAAAGCCAGGCCAAGAGGGAAGGAGTTTAAATTGCACTGTTTCAAACCTGAAATAACCGTTTTAGTGGCAAAAAAGACCGGTAGGGATTAGGTAGAAGAGGCTCTTGGGTTGTCGGTATTGATGGGATTGTGTACATACAGTAATGGATGGATTATTTTACATAACGAGGAATAAACAACGTACCATGGGGATCATGCGGCAGGATCTGATGCAGTCACTCATGCTCATGCCCATGAGTCGCTGGTTGTCAGGATAGTCTCCTCTCCTAGCCAGCATCTGGTGACCCATGTAGTTGGGGCGCTCATACACCATGAAGCAGCCGCTCTCCACCCTGCAGGAGTTGCAGCGGCTGAGGTAGGAGGTCAGCTCAGCACAGTCGCTGCTGGTCTCATAGGAGCGACCCTGGAAGTTCTTGTCCTCGTAGAAGATGATCTGAATGGAAAAGACAATGTCTTTACAGTAGAATTCATTCTTTTCAATATTGTAAATTAATTTGGTGAAGCAAAGGGACTGAGTCCATTGATATTTGTAGTGCATTTAAACAGTCAAAATCATTTTATTTGACTTACCCTGCCCATGATGACGATGGTTGCCTTCCACAAGAGCAATGGTAGTACTATATCAACTCATTATCACGGTGTCTTTTATACTGATCTTGATAGCTTCATGATCTACATACCCATTGTGTAAACCCCACACTCAGCAAAGCTATATAGTGGCCTTTAATGTTTGTTCAATCGCACTGTAAGTGGTTATTATTCACAATTGTATGCACCTGGGGCAATGCCAGATTCTTCTTGTGTGGTCCTAGTGGGGGAGTGTTGGTGGGGGAGTGTTGTGGCGTTGGCAGAGGGGGACGCACGCATCGCTGCAATACTGAGAGTGACCTTTTTATGTATTATGTATTTTCTCCAGTGGTATCATTGATCAACTGATTTATTATTATTTTACTATCATCATTATTATTGTTGTTATTATTATTATTATTATTATTATTATTATTATTACGATTATTGTTTTTTTTTTAAAAATAGTTTGATATCTAATAATACAGTTACAGTAACATAATGGGAATTTTCCTCGAAGACTGTTGAACTGTGCAGGCCATCCACTTTTATTGTATTATGAAACAGTAGATTGTAGTAGAATTATCCAAAAGCTCTTCCATTGGCTGCTTTCTGAATATAAAAATAGTTTAAAATCACTTGTCCTACATTTGGAATTTACAGGAACTAGATGAAAATGCAAATATGGCTTTTACTTGTTTTGGCTTTGGGCCTCAGATGGACTTCTAATCTGAATTGAAGTCTAACAGTGGATCTGATTGCTGCCCTTTTATTTTAGTTTTTACTAAGTTTGTGTGTTATTCTATTCTAAAGCCTAATGGAAATAAATGGAAATACAAGGTAGATAGAATATCATACTGGAACATACAGTACTTAGTATTGTCAAGACCACTGGGCTCGTACAGTGGTAGCGACATGAAGGGAGACCACACTGATTGCTATATATATATATTTTTTTTTTTTATATATATTTTTTGGGCTTTTATGCCTTTAATGATAGGATAGTAGAGAGAGACAGGAAGTGAGTGGGAGAGATCATTGGGGTGGGATCCGGAGAGGACCACGGGGCGGGAATCGAACCCGGGTCGCCGGCGTGTGGTGCAGGTGCCCCAGCCAGTCGCGCCACGGCTGGAGCCTGATTGCTATATTTAACAATGAATGTTTATTACATAAATAAAGGAGTATCAGTAAGTGTAGTGGTTAACCAAATGTGTAGTGTTCATCAGTAGATGAACACAACGGAGTGTAACGTAAGCAAAAGTGTATGTGCGGAGCGTGGCTAGCCAGCCGCGCAGACGGACGACCGGGACAAGAGAGAGAACGTGCAAGCAGACAGGAAGGCCTCTTTTAATTAACAGGCCTGGTAGCCATCAATCAAGCTGCACGGCCAGGTAACAGTTCCACCTGTGGGTCTGGGACAGACAGACAGACAGCAGCCATAAGACACACAGACAAAGGGGCTGGCCGCACCACAGCACGGCAAAGCCGGGCATGACAGTACCAACCCAGATAACAAACGGACAGTGGATCACTGTCGGCCCATTGGAGTTAAATCTGGTGGTCCGCTGGCATATTGCAGTTTGTGGGTGGTCTAGTAATAGCGTTTCGATATTGGGCAAAGGGGCTGCTGCTCCGGCTCCGGCCTCTAGGGGGCCCCGGTGCAAAACATGAACATGAATTATATAAATATTAGATTATATGAATATATATGAAATCATAGACAACAATGGCTTCGTCCCAACGCCCCAACACCTGCTGCCCTGATTAGCCTGCCTGTGATCAGCCATGTCTGCAGCACTCATTCCCAGATTGACACAAAATCACCATGGTTGATTGGCAAGCCAAACTATACAGAAATGTATAGTCTGGGGTCGGACCATTCACGGAGCTGAAGCCTGAGGGTGGGATGAACAGTTGTCTTTCAAACTGCCTCTGCACGTAATAGGCCAGCATTTGTGACCAATCGTAGCCGGTCGGCAAAACGGCAAATACATCCTTCTTTAAAACGAATGACTTGAGTGCTTCTTTCTGCTCAAACTTCAAAGAAAAGCCCAATTCTAACTCTCCCCAAGCTGATTCAAACGAGCGTGCTTCGTTAGCCTCATCCATCTTTTGTTTTTCTCTATGGTTGTGCAACACGGTCTCACACCCAACTCGTCGAACGAGGACGCATGGTCCAGCCCCCTGGCGTCAATACGCAGCACAAAAACTGCGCAGCACAAGATGCACGTGGTTAAAGATCTGTCCACGATGGTCTAGATGGGTGTGTTTTCGACTTGGCAGTCGGTATCACATGGCCTCAACTTATCGCGGGAGCAAGGCGTGGCAAGGCGGCTGCTGAGCAGCGGCGCAGCAGCCCTCTAGGTACTGCAGAGCGCTGCGGAGCCTAGACCCTGCCTTCATGACGTCAGGTCTTTGCCCTAATTGGCTAGATGCCTCTTCATATCCACAAGGGTCCATGCGTGTCCGTGCCTCATGTTTCGTCACATGGTCAAGTCTAGACTACGGGAAGTAGAGAGTGTTCAACTTCATAGCAGCGTTTGTATCCCCTCCCCTGCTGTCACCGGCAGCTCTCGTTGCTGCAAGAGGTCATTTGGAGTTGAACTTGAACTTGAACGCGCCTAATATCGGAAGCCGAAGGTGAGCTAAGGCGGGCTCAAGGACTCCGTACACAGATAGAGCGTTCTGATTGGCTAGGCTGGCCTGGAGCCTAGCGCAGGCTTGGCCTCAACGCGACCCTAGACCATCCCGCTAGGCAAAAATATTTTTGGCCACTAGGGTGCGTCTAGATTTGTAGGCTAGCAGTGCTGCACTCCCTTCCAAATTTCAGAACGTCCCGGCCATTTTGAAAGCCTTTTTCAGAAATGTGAAGTGGGTGGAGTTACACTTTAAGAACCAGACCAGCTTCTGTTCAAATCTACACATCTATCACACTGAAAATGTAAGGTTAATTTATCAAATGTTATTTTGAAGTATTAAAATGCTCTACATTTGCCAGGCTAATTGATACAATTGGCTAGCCTATGAGCTGCGAAGAGACGCATTTGATAGACATCTGTAGCGCCCAATAAACGGCTCTGGGCAGTAAACCATGCCTCTGTGTCAAGTCTCCTGTTTAGCATGGCGGCCTCCATACTGTCTACACCTGTCTGTCTTTTACTGTCTATACTGTCTACACTCTCAGAACGTTCGCTGCCCCCTTGGATATATATCACCCCCTCCCACTCTTTCCCATTTTTGGAGTCTGGACAGCAGGGGCAGGTTTGGGGTCGGGGAAATGGACAGCTAGCGGTCGTAGGGAGATGACTCCTGATTGTGACAGAAAATATTATGGGCTTGAAATCGAGTACTTTTGACCTCACCTTTAGCTATGATATTTACATGTTCCTGCTTGTAGCATGTCTGGGGTTTAAAGTCTGCCTCTTGAACAGTATTCATACTCCCAAAGTTTTCAAACATCAATTAGCTTCTTATAAATGTACCTATATGGCTATATGTCCATATGCGGTAAGTAGGCCTAGCCTTAGATCGGAAGTAGCCTTCTGAACATTCGCATTTGTCAATAATTATAACAATCAATGTGAATGTCGATGTCAATTTATTTGAATAGCACTTTAAAAAACAACAACAGTTGACCAAAGTGCTGTAAAACAAACGATCAGACAAACAAGAAACATACATAAGACAACAGAGGTTAGACGGAGCGGCGTATTCGCCTGCGTGCCCGTGACACCAAGACAAACAAACGAATTTAAAAAAGAACAAGTCCCTACACAAAACAAATAATGCCGAACGGAGCGGCGTAATCACCATCGTACGCGTGACACAAAGACATACAAAGACAGACATCAAACAAAAATTAACAAATAATAGAATAACATACAGTAGATTAACAAAAACACTCAATAAATCCCAAAAGGCAAAGTTGGCACAAGATAAAAGAAGCCAGACGGAGCGGCGAAATCGCCAGCATACCCGTGACACCATGACATGCCTACAAGACAGACAGACAAAACAAACAAAAATAAAATAAAATATAGCCGCAAGCGGCGATGGCGGGCCCGAGCACCTGCGGTGCGGACCGGTGACATTCCGGCATCTAACAAAGCAACACATACTTGTTGGTTTGCATGTGCATGAGCAACACACATGCCCACCAAATTTGGTTAATTTTCATCAATGTATGTGTCAACCACAGCAGACAACAAGCTAGGTGGTGCTATAGAGTCCCTAAGCCACACCCAAGGCCAGAGCTCTGTCTCTGACTAGTGGCAGCAATAACACACAAGAGTACCTAATTGTCGAGAATGTATGTGTCAATCATAATAGACAAAGTGCTAGGTGGCGCTATAGAGTCCTTAAGCCACACCCTAGGCCAGAGCTCTATCCCTGACTAGCAGTAGCAATAACACACATGCCAACCTAATGTGGCTCATCTTTGTGAATGTATCAACCACAACAGACAATGCGCTAGGTGGCGCTATAGAGTCCCTAAGCCACACCCTAGGCCAGAGCTCTGTTTCTGACTTGCAGCAGTAATAACACACAAGCTCACCAAATTTGATTCATTTTCGTGAATGTATGTCAACCACAACAGGTAACACACTAGGTGGCGCTATAGAGTCCCTAAGCCACACCCTCGGCCAGAGCTCTGTCTCCGAATATTTATAGCAAAACACATGCCCACCAAATTTGGTTAAATTTCGTGAATGTACGTGTCAACCACAACAGACAATGCGCTAGGTGGCGCTATAGAGTCCCTAAGCCACACCCAAGGCCAGAGCTCTGTCTTTGACTAGCGGCAGCAATAACACACAAGGCCACCAAAATTGGTTCATTTTTGTGAATGTTTGTGTCAACCACAACAAACAATGCTCTAGGTGGCGCTATAGAGTTCCTAAGCCACACCCTAGGCCAGAGCTCTGTCTCTGACTAGCAATAGGAATAACACACAAGCCCATCAAATTTGGTTAATTTTCATGAATGTACGTGTCAACCACAACAGACAATGCGCTAGGTGGCGCTATAGAGTCCCTAAGCAACACCCTCAGACAGAGCTCTGTATCTGAATAGCGATGGCAATAACACATGTGCCCACCAAATTTGGTTCATTTTTGTGAATGTATGTTTCAACCACAACAGACAATGCACTAGGTGGCGCTATAGAGTCCCTAAGCCACACCCTAGGCCAAAGCTCTGTCTCTGACTAGCGATAGCAATAACACATAAGTCCACCAAATTTGGTTCATTTTCGTGAATGTTTGTGTCAACCACAACAGATAACGTGCTACTAGGTGGCGCTATAGAGTCCCTAAGCCACACCCTAGGCCAGAGCTCTGTCTCTGACTAGCGATAGCAATAACACATAAGTCCACCAAATTTGGTTCATTTTCGTGAATGTTTGTGTCAACCACAACAGATAACGTGCTACTAGGTGGCGCTATAGAGTCCCTAAGCCACACCTTAGGCCAGAGCTCTGTCTCTGACTAGCGATAGCAAAAACACATAAGTCCACCAAATTTGGTTCATTTTCGTGAATGTTTGTGTCAACCACAACACATAACGTGCTACTAGGTGGCGCTATAGAGTCCCGAAGCCACACCTTAGGCCAGAGCTCTGTCCCTGACTAGCAGAAGCAATTCCACATGTAGCTGCCAAATTACATCCAATTTATAACCTTTTTTCTGCTTATAACACCAACTTCCTGTTTCGTAATAAGACGCCATAATTCAAACCTTCGCCATTTCGATATGCTTCGAAAATTCAAAAATCTGTTCGCAATTCCTCTCGGGTAACCCCTCAAGATCCTTTTACTGCTCATATGACATGATTTCGATAAACCGTCTAGGAGAAGTGTTTCAAAATACATGATGTGCAAAAATCATAATCATAATCATAACTCAAATTTGTTTAAGATTCACTATGTAGTGTAAATGTAAAAGTTGTTCTGATTTATACAACACATCTGCCTACCAAATTTGGTTCATTTTCGTGCATGCACATGTCAACCACAACAGACAGCGCGGTAGGTGGCGCTATAGACCCCCTGAGCCACACCCTAGGCCAGGGCTCTGTCTCTCAGTATCAAATGCAATTCTACATATGCCTGCCAAATTACAAGAGTTTTGGAGCATGCCAAGTTGGTGAAACGGCCAAACGGGCTAAGACGAAGAGAGAATAATAATAAATATAGCCGCAAGCGGCGATGGCGGGCCCGAGCACCTGCGGTGCGGAGACCTGTGAAATTTCGGAATCTAACAAAGCAACATGTGCCTGTTGGTGGGCATGTGCATGAGCAACACACATGCCCACCAAATTTGGTCAATTTTCCTGAATGTATGTGTCAACCACAACAGACAACCCACTAGGTGGCGCTATAGAGTCCCTACACCACACCCTAGGCCAAAGCTCTGTCTCTGACTAGCCATAGCAATAACACACAAGCCCACCAAATTTGGTTCATTTTCGTGAATGTATGTGTCAACCACAACAGACAACGCACTAGGTGGCGCTATAGAGTCCCTACGCCACACCCTAGACCAAAGCTCTGTCTCTGACTAGCCATAGCAATAACACACAAGTCCACCAAATTTGGTTCATTTTCGTGAATGTTTGTGTCAACCACAACAGATAACGTGCTGCTAGGTGGCGCTATAGAGTCTCAAAGCCACACCTTAGGCCAGAGCTCTGTCTCTGACTAGCAAAAGCAATTCCACATGTAGCTGCCAAATTACATCCAATTCATAACCTTTTTTCTGCCTATAACACCAACTTCCTGTTTCTTAATAAAACGCCATAATTCAAACCTTCGCCATTTCGATATACTTTTGAAATTCAAAAATCTGGTCGCAATTCCTCTCGGGCAACCCCTCAAGATCATTTTAGTGCTCATATGACATGATTTCGATAAACCGTCTAGGAGAAGTGTTTCAAAATACGTGATGTGCAAAAATCATAATCATAATCATAACTCAAATTCTTATAAGATTCACTATATAGTTTCAATGTAAAACTTGTTCAGATTTATACAACACACATGTCCACCAAATTTGGTTCATTTCCGTGAATGTATGTGTCAACCACAATAGACGGCGCGCTAGGTGGCGCTATAGAGTCCCTGAGCCACACCCTAGGCCAGAGGTCTGTCTCTCAGTAGAGGCATCAATTCCACAGGTAGCTGCCAAATTTCAATAGTTTTAGAGCATGCCAAGTTGGTGAAAAAGGGCAAAACATGTCCGGTAAGAGGAAAATACTATAATAAGAATAATAATAATAATAATCTGAGCAAAAACAATAGGGCCTTGCACCTACGGTGCAGCCACTTTCAGTGGCCGCACCTCGGTGCTCGGGCCCTAATAATAATCTGTACAAAAACAATAGGGCCTTGCACCTACGGTGCAGCCACTTTCAGTGGCCGCACCTCGGTGCTCGGGCCCTAATAATAAAAACAAACAAAACCGGAAAAGTCGACGTCTACGTAGTCCAACTGCATCCAAGCAAAAGTCAGTGCGCTGTCGCTGTCGCTGGCAGAACCTCAGCAGATGAGATCAGATGAGATCAATCAGGGTTCTTACGCAGTATAGAAAAGTATGGAATTTGATTTCCATGTCTGGAAAAGTATGGAACAAGGAGAGTTTATGGGAAAATATTTGTTTTTCCAGACCACTGCACCTACAGTGTTTTGTTTTCTAACACAATTTATAAAATGTTCACCCATGTGTGAATCAGAGCTTGATTTTATTGACTTTAATGGAAGTTACAGTAGATACATTAGCAAGTGCTGACTGGCTGTAGTCTATAGTGTGTGCAGATGCCGTACACTATTGGGTGCACTATTGGGTGCAGATACATGTGCGGACATGTTTGCGGACATGTTTGCGTAGCTCTGCTATTCTCCACGAAAGCACTACTAGATGATTGTACACAAATGTAATTTGGTTGGCCTGTTTTCTGCTTGAATTTTGTATACCGTAATTTCCGACTATTAGCCGCGGCTTATACATTGATTTTGCAAAATTTCTTCAGCCATGAGGTTAATACAGGGGGGCAGTTAATATGGTGTTAATATGGTTTTGTCTCTATTAACTTGCATAAAACACTGTCCTGCGGCCTATACACAATGCGGCTTATATGACCGGTGAATTCACTCTGTGAGTCAAGGAGCAAGTCTTATGCAAGAACTGAAGCTATTTTGTGGTGTAGTATACAGCACTGTGTTTTTTCGTATTGTGAAATGTATGTGTCAAATGTACTGTAGTTAGCCAAATATTCCACACAGTCACAAAACTTGAGTTGGAAAAAGTGTGGAATTTTTACATTTTTATTCTTTTAAAAATAATATTAGACCAGTGGTTCCCAAACCTTTCTAGCTCATGGCACCCCTAAACATATCTCTCACCATTCATGGCACCCAACCTCCTTTGTACATTATTTGAACTTCCATGCCATTTTATTTAACCTTGTGACATGTTGGATAGGCCATAACTGCTTTTATTATAAGCATTACTATGAGAATGTAAGGTTTATCTCATTTGTTTTATTCAAAATTAACCACTCTCTTTAATTCTACTCATTTAATAGAACCTTTGAAAAAATAATGAACAGAATATGAACAGAAATATCAGGAATAGACCTTCAACTAAGTAAGTAAGTATATATCCTTTTTTGATCCTGTGAGGGAAAAGTGCATATAACATCTTTACCTCTATCACAACTGTATTTTGAAATTGATATTATGGCTCATTTCTTTCTTTCTTTATTTATTTATTCTAAAAATATGTCAGTAAATGATCCAGCCTTGGACTATTCTACAGCACCCTAAAGCATGTGTCCCGGCACCCACTCTGAAAAACCCTGCATTGAACACATTCTTTGTTTATGTGTGTCGTGATTTTGGAATGCCTCTAACACAAATGTGCATGTGTTTCTGGGAGCGGATCTCTTTGTGCATTGGGGAGAAATTGTAAAGACTGACATTAGTAATGCTGACAGCACAAAACTGACAGCAGTTTGTGGCCTCTTGGGTTGTTGGGTTATTGTGTTAGAGTATTGCTATTCTCCACTCTCTTGCAGCAGGGACCAGAATGTACTATAGAGATAATGGGGTAGAGGAAAGAGAAGTGGGACAAAAACAATGTTGAAATGAGTGCGAAATGTTTTGACAGTTATTTGCTGTATTGAATGTAGAACAATACACCAAACTACCCATTTGTACCCATTAAACCAGGCATGTTGTTATTACAAATGAATAAATTCTTTATTTGAGAATTTTACTTTTATATGAAAAATCCAAAGACAATCATTTATAATGCAATTAAATGGTTTGTCAGTGAATCAAGAGGTGAGTTTGTCTTACAGAATGACAATCTACATACACATGTCAGTGATGCGCTTCATGCTCATGAACCTCATGTTGCTCATTCCCATCTCCCTGAAGCTTCTGTACTCGCCAGGCCTCATGTACATCATTCTGCCTCTGAAGTGGGGCTGCTCATACATGAGCCAGTGGCCATCCATAACATTGCAGGACTGGCAGTCGGACATACGGTAACGGTCCATGATGGAATCACAGTCGTCCATCAGCTCCATACTCTGACCACCGAAGTTCTCCCTCTCGTAGATCTTCATTCTGAACTGTCCTCTGTGCTGTAATTAAAAGAAGTACCCGTTATATTCAGAATTCCCTAAAGAATAAATGTCTGAGTACTGTATATCTAGGTGTTGGAAGAGATCGATAGCTATGATGAAATAAGCTACAGTATAGCAAGCATTTATATCAAACATGAATTACCATGGGGACCATTCTACAGGAACGGATGGAATCAGTCATGCCCATGCGAGTATAGTCAGAGTACTCGCCCCTCCTCATGAAGAACTGGTTACCCATGAAGTTGGAACGGTCGTAAACCATGAAGCAACCACTCTCCACCCTGCAAGACTGGCAGCGGCTGAGGTAGGAGGACATGTCAGGGCAGTCGCTCATGCACTCATAGGAGCGCCCCTGGAAGTTCCTCTCCTCGTAAAAGATGATCTGTGGAGCAAAATACAAAATTGTCAGTTGCAATACAGCTAAAAGCCAAAATAAAATGTTTCTTGTTTATCCAAATGGATCTTGTAGGGGACATACTGTACCTTTCCCATGATTGAAGAGCTATGGACCTGTGTATCAATCCAACTTGCCAAGTCCAGGTTTGCAGGAGGCTTTTATACCGCATATGGTTCCCAGCAGGTTTTGTCATGCAAATGTCCCGAAACCTGATGAACAAGCAAAAATCACAGCAAAAGCAAAATTTCAATTTGAGCCCACAACAAGAGTGAGAGGCACATGCATGTATTGCCATGTCATTCAGTAAATAGTATTGTGATGCTTAGTGAAAATATACAAACAAATAGAGAATTTGAGAAAATGAAAGAAATTAGTAACACTTTGGTTTAGGGAACACACGTTAGCCATTCATACATTAACAATAGCTGTATGTATTAGTGCTTGACAGGGTCTGCATTAAGTATCATTGTATATTTCTTAGGTCTTTATGGGACAATTTCTTATTCAATAGGTAATTTAGTTTTGGTAAATCCTCACTAATCCTCTAAGACGGTGGTTCTCAAAGTGTGGGGTGGGCCTCACTAGTGGACAGTAGACTTGATAGTGATGAACAGGAAGACATTTATTTTATTGTGCCTACTGTATCTTTAATAATGCCTTTCTTTTTTGCTAAGGAAAATCATAGATTCAAAACAAAATAGAAACACAAACATATGAGTCATAAACAGACCTTTGAATTAAAACATCAAATCCAGCAGACCTACACTCTTAGAGAAAAGGTGCTATAGAGAGCCAAAATGTCTGCTTCAAATATGGCACCCTTAAGTGGTTCTTTAAGCCATTTTGAAGGATTCATCAAAGGAACCCCTAAGGGTTCTTTAAAGCCTGCATGGTTCTATATGGCACCCCAAGAACCCTTTTTTAAGAGTTTAGACAGGAAATGTATCATGGAACTGAAGTGTGAAAATTGTGTTTTAATGCTGCCATTTTGCCGGGGTGATGGGGTCAGGCGGTGCTTGAAAATTCCCCGACCTCCAATGACAGAAAAATGAAAACCGCTGATCTAAGGTTATTGGTATACAGTATAACATGGATCAACGTATAGAAGCGAATATGTGATTTATCATGACAGAGTAGTAACACATTAAGTCAATGTATTAGAAGGCTATGAAGTTTATGTCAATAACCTTAAATCAAGGCCAATTAGTTCCCTAGGATTTACAAAGAACAAATCATCTTTTTAGTAAGAATAAAATATTATTGACATAATAAATGTGTAATTATGCTTAAAAGAGACCAATAATGCATCAGCTAGTTATTAATGACACCTGAACAAAGGAAGACATGTTCTTAGTGTTACCAAGAAAGCAATCCATGCTGTATTTGACCGTTTTTGTACAGCTATTTTGCCATTCCCCCGTAAACATTTGAGGAGAAACTGAGTCTCAATGGCTGTGTTATATTAATAGTATTATTGGGGGGGCTCTCTGGGAGCCTCCTGTCAGCACTGGGCCCTTAGACCCATCCTAACTCCCCCTAGCGGCACCCCTGCATTGGGGAGAAATTAAGCCCTTAACTCTCTTGAATAAGAGCCCAGTACTGACAGGAGATAACACCGAAAAGAAAAAAAAACGAAATTGACAGAATTGACAGCATGGATTTTTTTCTTGTTAACACTAAGAAGGATCTTGTAAACGGCAGAGATGTATCAGGAAGATGGAAAAAATCAGTTCTCTGTCACTGCACAGCTGTTTATGGGTTGGGGTCATTTGCAATGATGAGAATTATACTGAAGGCCTCTAAGGTGACTGCACAGGTAGTTGTAGGCCTAGTTGTAAATGCAACATATTGCAAACTTGGTTGATGAGAGTACTGTTATTGAAATGTAGGAATAAGTAAACAATAGAGGTCTAATGCAATACACGAACATAATGTAACCTTAAAGGTGTTTGTAGTAGAATAAATACAATGATCAGTATGCACTTTCATTCACCCAGTAAATAATTTTGTTGTTAACAGCAGTTGGTGGGCTTGAAGTGGAGCTCTGGCAGAACGTACCTATGGACTTTCCTTTGAGAGGAGCTGGCATCTGGACAGTTGGTAAGTGTTCGTAACAGTCCTCTGTAATAAACTCCAGGTTCGCTAGATAGCATTTTTGGCACGTTGTTTTATGTGTAGAGACCCTGAGTTGTCTCCTGTCTCCATGGCTTCTTTGATGCGTTTTCATGCAGAAAAAGAGTAAATTTTTGCTGGAGTTACACTTTAATGGCTCTGCCTCTGCCATTGGAGTATGGCAAACCATTGCAACCATTAAGAAGATGATAATATTATCCAGAAGATCTAGTGCACAAAGAGAGCCTGAGATATAAAAACACATTGAACACAATTTATATAACAAAGCACAATATTAATATAATGTTAATGTTATGGAAGAAAACATGAGGTTGATACTGAAGGGGCTATTTGTAGGATACAGTTGGAGGTAGGTTGTCTTAAATGCATTTACTAAGATTACATCGGCATTGTACAGTATTCAGTGTAGCACCACTACAGGTACAGAGTTGTATTGCAAGACTATAGGGTCCCAAGCTAGCTGGTTTTCATGCTAATTTTTGTATATTTTGTTTGGGCAATGGAGAGCATACTGTAGGAGTTCGATGTCAACCATTTGATGTCAGATTGGTTATTCCTTCACATTCTGCTTTTTCTGTTATTATTACTACAGTAAGTCATTTGTGATTATAAAAAAAAAAAACATAGCTGTTAAACAGCTGGAAAATGGGAGGCTAGATTTAACTTTCCACTGGTGTTACATAATACAATTACACTAACTTGTGTAACTACAGTACTGAGAGTTACCAGAGAAACCACAATGTCTTATACAGAGAAAAATAGCAAAGAAAAAAACAAAACAAGAGTTGATCCAGTGGATCAACTGTGGATCCGGATCTCTTGGACACAATCTCTTCTGGATGTACAGTAGTTAAAATGGCTATACATTTCTTCTTTCGTTTCATTCATCTTTTCATATCAGATGGCTTTAACAGCTGACAGTGGAATGTAGTGCAGGGGCGTCTGTCTGCGGAGAATGGTTTGGTTTGCTAGTTGAAGGGATGATCCAGGAGAAAAGGCAGGATGATGTGTGGACAATGAGCCAGATGCAGAATATCTTAATGTGAATCTAGCGCAGACGGCACCACTGGAGGCACAGAGTTGTATTGCAAGACCACGTCATCAACCTGTAAGCAAAATAATATAATAAAATAAGCTAATAATAATAATAGTGAGAGTAGTAAAGTGATGTGCTAGATGGTATTAAAAACGATTTGCTTATTTGACTCTAATTGCAAAATGGGTTGAAAATGAGGGGGAAAAATAGAAACAAAACTGCCACAACCAGTTATGTATTGTATTTATAACTGTATATGCACTAAACAGTGCATAACTCTGTATTTAAACCATAAAAAGCTACTTTTTTAATTCATATACCTTTTTCTAAATATCTTGAGTAGTAACGATTCTGTTATGGATTTAAGTCACGTCCTCCATGTCATTAGCTGAATCATCTCTTAGAACTTACTGGCAGTCCGATACCAATATGTAACACTCTCCTCTCAGTAGATCATCTGCAGACTGTAATCCCAGCCTAAACACTGACTTTTTTGGATCAGTTGTTCCAAAATGTTCACCCTCTTTTGACAATAAAAAAGGCTAAACCCACTACCACACACTCTGCAAATATGAGATGCTCACATATGTAATTTAATATTTCAACAAAGCTAATGTTTTAACGGTTTTTTTTTCCAGACAGTAAAATGTCAGTAGATGACCAAATTTATGTCAAGATTCCAAACATTCTATAATGTTATAGACTCCCAAGGTTCTATATCCTCTGTCCTCTGCTACAACACAGCCAAAGATTGCTTTATAGTTCCTTACTTCAACACATTAGCTGTGGGAAAGAACAGTTAGTCTTGTCTTGGGGGAAAGAAATTGCATGGAGATTGTTTTAGCGACAACAGAGATGCCACATTAAAAACCACATGTTAGAGAAGTTTCTGAATATGCCTGATGTCAGATACCTATAGCCTTACAATGAAAGACTATATCTCAATTTATTTATGTCACTTTCATGAATTGGAGATTGTGCAGACTGATTTATTCCAGTGTTATAGAGTGATGAGGACTGATTTAGCAGAAAGAGCATACTGTATGTACTGTAGTAGTGGTAGTAGTAGTAATAGTAGTAGTAGTAGTTCTTAGATGAATCACCCGCTGGCTGTGGCCATTTAATTGCTATGCCTTCTTGGAGAAGCACTTTGTTGTAATATGAGAGAAACATTACATTCCAGAACTCTTTAAGTTCATGTAGTCACAGGTAGTTCCGCAGATCATGGTAGCATCGATTTGTTTGAACCATTGTTAGCATACATCTTACTTCAGGTTGCGGTAGTGCAGACCAAACTTATTCATTACACTGAACACAGCTTTCAGAAGACTTGGGAATTATATTACAGTACACACTTGTACATGCTTATATACATACCTACTGTTCAAGGAAAAACAATAGCTGTTTTATATATTGTATAGTCCATCCGTCTTAAGTCATGCTGTTACCATTACTTGTACAGTTAAGTATAACAGTTGTATGGAAAGAAGATGCAGAAATTACTTGCCTATTACACTTTTGAAAGGCACCACGACTCGATAATTTGTTATAGAAATGATTCCATGCAACACTATGCAGAAGTTGGCATATAAAGAGTCAATATTGTATGAGCTACTGTGCATGCCATACAGTAACAGAAAATGAATACAGCCAGACTGACTGGGCTAGCCTCTGCAAGGTACTATCACATCACATCCCCTGGGGCAATTGTTTGATAGTCATTACATTGTGACAGAAATCAAACCAACCATTTTGCTGATATGCAAATCAAGGTTATTTACTTAACAAAGGCTTTCCCTCGTCGGCACATTCTGCTTTTCGATATAAACCTCGAGTGTGCTGCAACTGAGTGGGAGGTGAGCAATTCAGTAATTTACAATGGGGAAGGTAAGTCTTACTCTGATATTTACTTTGATCTTAACACTTTCTTTGAAACTGCAGCTTGCATTAAAGCAGCTATGAGCAAATAAACTCAGCTAGATTTGATTAATTAAGGGCAAGGCAAAAAAGACCAATATAGGAAAACTTGATACAGGCATATTTCAAGCTGAAAGCTTACCAGCGCTTTGTCTCTTCGTTTCAGATCGAGTTCTATGAGGAGAAGAATTTCCAAGGTCACTGTTATGAGTGCAGCAGTGACTGCCCGGACCTACACTGCTACTTCGGCCGCTGCAACTCCATCAGGGTGGAGAGTGGCTGCTGGGTCCTCTACGAGCGCCCACATTACAAGGGCTACCAGTACATCCTGAGCCCAGGAGAGTACCCTGACCACCAGCAGTGGATGGGTTTCAGCGACAGCATCAAATCTTGTCGGTGTATAACAAATGTAAGATCATTGGTGGTAATGAATCTGTTATTGCAAAAGTATGGCAAAAAGAGTTTGGTATTCTACATTGTATGTAGTGAGAAATTGGGATCATATTAGTCCGTAGTCAGTTCGTAGAAAGAGACTTATTGTGTGTGTGCCTTACCTAGCGTAGCAACACATGACCAGACACTCGTGAGGCCCAACGTTATTTGTGTGGCATCAAATCATTGAACTTGTCATTAATGTCCCATTTTAGTTTTTGAGAAATTGGGCATTAAAGAGTGTCAGGCAAACTTCTGATGTAGGGCAGTGCACTGGTTGAATAGCATGCCAGAGAGAGCACCAACCAGGCATTATGCAGCGAAAATCCAACAGACAATAAGGAGAGATAAAAGGCTCATTTTTTGGCAGCAGTGTGCCCGTGCACATTATGATGAAGGAAGTCAGGAAAACAGCCAAGAAAACCCTCAATAAAAAAGGTCCACTATGAAGAGTTATGTTAAGCTCCCAGTGTTGATGATGGTGGAATGCCATGCCTTGCCTTGCCTAATTCTGCATGTGTCTGTGCTGTTTTTTTTGTTTGTTTTTTAAAGGTGTATGGAAATAACTATAAAATAAGGATTTATGAGAGGCCAGAGTTTGGAGGACAGATGGCGGAATACTGTGAGGACTGTCCCTCGGTCCATGAAGCCTTTAAGTTCCGTGAGTTCAACTCTTGCATGGTGATGGACGGCGCCTGGGCCTTCTATGAGCAGCCCAACTACAGGGGGCGCCAGTACTTCCTGGAGAAAGGGGAGTACCGCAACTACTCAGACTGGGGTGCCACCTCCCCCTCCGTGGGTTCTTTCCGCAGGGTCACTGAATTCTAGAACGCCATGGTCTTCTAACTAACACTGGGTTTCAAAAAGTTGCTTGTGTGCCTCACATACTGGCAAATAAAGCGATGACTTTGCTGCAAAGTGTGTTTTGTAATCTTTGACAGCTTTAAGAGGAGGTTGTAGAAAACCAGGGCAAACATTCTACCTCAGCTATGTTGTCCGCATGAGACTGTACTCTGTTAATGTCTAGTGATTTAGAGTTGCATCAGTATATGTTGTCCTTTTTTTTAAAATAATAATAATAATGTAACTGTGACAGTAAAGCAAACAAAGAAAAAAAACCTCAAGAATATAACCGTCTCAACTGTTAACTTAAGTCTCTCAAGGCTCTTTACCTGATCTTTAGTTGGGGACTACAGATACTTTGCAGACACTTAAACGACATGATGTGTACGATCTTGTCTAAACTTTGTGTGAAGGAATAGTATGTGTTCTCTACATTTTCTGGAGAAAGAAACTCAAGAATCTTTCTGTATTTATTTAGTTTGTTTGGTCTCATAAACTACTTTTAGCCTGTTAAAGGTGAGCTGTGTATTATTGTTGATTTTGTCCTTTTTTAATTTATTTTTGAATTGGCCTATGTTGAGACTAAAAAACAATGGAAGTGATGACGCACAAAAGTATATAAGTAGCACATGTAAAAACAGATAAAATAATACAGTATATATAAGCGCATAATATCTAAAACAATACAACAAAACAATAAATAAATGCTTTGAATAGATCACACTCCTTCATGCATTGGAACTTCAGTCATATCAATAGACTACTGATGTTAAGATATCAAGCTAGTATCATTTTCACCTACAGTATGATATGATCTTAACCTTCAGAAGGCCCATAGCAGTCATTCTGAAGACATTGGGCTCACAATTGACAACCAGTTGTTTTAGATTTATTATAAAAGTGTTTTCAATTGTACAGTTTATAAGGGATTGTTAAGGCTAATCATTTTGCACAGTTATCCTCATCAGTTTTATTGATTAATCGTTATATGATATTTATGACCCCTATTAACTAAGTTCAATTATTCAGTAATAAAATGTTATAAATAAATGTTAAAGTTAAATGATTAAATATGCTTTTTTATCAGACGCAACATTTTTTTTTAACATGCATGCTTTCATTAATACATTGTATTAATACTTTTCTTTTACTAAAATTAGGCTCTATTAGGGGCAGCTGTCACTCTGAAACAGATATGTTGTGCAGAAGTTAAATATTTGAAATTTTAAGGAACCTTATGTGGTAGGTTCAGTTGACAGCTGACATCAACAGAATGGCCGCTATAGATTAACTCAATATTTTTGTGGAAAATAATGTCTCTTTTGTCAACATTTTTGTACACAATTTGTATTGATACTCAGGTTAAAACATTTAATAGAAACAAAAAATAGAAGTATATCTCTGTTGATTAGTATTTATTTAATATGTATAGTAGTTTATGTTCTAATAACATGAATGTCCATGTGTCATGACTCATACAGCTGATAGTGTACCACAATATTTTGTTTCTACTCAGTATGTGAAGTTACACACAGTAGTGTTGTAATAGCATACCAAGGATTATTTGATATAAATGATCGACATATACAATCTTGTGTATGTCGATAAGTTGTCCTGCAATACCCATCATCACATAACTGGATATTACATTATGTGCATAACAAAATAAAAAGAACATGGATCTTTTAACATTACTCTACTGTACATGTTCCCATGTCTATCTCTGTCTACACATAGTGTACTCCCAAGTTCATCTCCTTCTCACTGTAAAGCATATTGGTGTCTATACCTACCTTAGGACTTAATGTGAAGGATCCAGTTTCAAAACCCTTAACATCAAAATGTTACTCTTATGTTTATTTTTCAGTCCTGCGGCAAGGAGCTTCTACTGTGTTCCTCTACCAGCTCCCAAGGGAAGCCATTCAGAAAGCCCAACATCTCTATGGAAAGCAGCAAAAAAAAATCTGAATTTGCCAAATCAGGTTTGCTCAACTTCAATTTCTCTCTATTTAAATTCTCTCTATCATCCAATCATCCATCGATCCATCCACCCAAGTGTTGCACAGTGGCTCTGCAGTCGGATTCCTGACTTAATAATTTTTTTATTGTCCATTTTCATTTTTTTTTTTGTTATCTCTAACAAGGACGTAATGTGGGAAATTGATTTGCATTGAGACCAACAATAAACTAGTTGGATCATGTTCAGGACACAATAGCTTTAACATTTATTTAATTTGGCATGAGTATGACAACATTTTTCAACAAGAAGTCAGCCATTTTGGCCACTAATAGGGCCGCATTTACATTTACAGAAATTAGACTATTATGAGTCATAGTGTGGTATATAAAAGTATACAAGTACTGTATAAGTATACTTTTTTGATCCCGTGAGGGAAATTTGGTCTCTGCATTTATCCCAATTCGTGAATTAGTGAACACACACAGCACACAGTGAATACACAGTGAGGTGAAGTACACACTAACTCAGATCAGTGAGCTGCCTGCCCAACAGCGGCGCTCGGGGAGCAGTGAGGGGTTAAGTGCCTTGCTAAAGGGCACTTCAGCCGTGGACTGGTCGGGGATCGAACCGGCAACCCTCCGGTTACAAGCTCGAAGCCCTAACCAGACCAGTCGGCCACAGCTGCCCAAAGTGTGGTGCAGTTACATGCAGTCACATACCCAGTAAGCACAAGAACGTCTGCAAGGCGTCTTGCAGATGTGTTCGAAAGGTCTGCTGGACGGCTGCAAGATATATTCTAGAGAGCGTTTGCTCATCTGGCAGACGTATCTGATACGTCTTGCTAAGTTCTTCAAACAGCGTTTAGCCGCCGTATCCCAGATGCTCATCAATACGTCATAATAGGACATCCATCTCCCTAACGTCTTACAAAGATCTTATAAAGGTATTAAATATGATAAAGATCTAGAACTACGACACACATTCTCAGTGAGATGCCGCCGCTGTTTGTAAGATCAAAATAAGACGTTCTAAATGGAACGCGATGTAATTAAGCTGTTCAGATCTTTTCCAGGCGTCTCGGAGACGTATTTGTCTCTATTTGTGCTGACTGGGTAGGGAGTATGGATATGTCATAAGGGTTTATCAGGGTTTACCAGAGGTTTATTTGATTTGCCTGGAAAGTCACCAAAGCCGACAATGAAGGTGCAATATTAATCTTAATGGACCGTTTGTGTGTTATCAAATGGTTGGCATGGAGATGAATAATGCCAAGCCAAATAGAAAGTTTGAATAATTTTGTACTTGTTTGTACTATGGGTAGACTGAGTGCCCGCCGAACTTAGCCCCACCCACAACATTTGAGGTTGGGAAGTTCGGTCTGGCATTGCTCCGTTGGGCCGCAACTGTGCTCGAAACAGCTGTTTGGACCAATCAAATTGTCAGGGCGGGCTTTATACAATGATGGACAGATGATTTACAGTAGCGTGATCAACCATGTCACCAAAGAGCGCTTGGATTGAAATTGTTTGCGACAAAGATGCTGCACTGATTGGGTGTAGGTCTATCCAATTGAGTGAAGAGGCATTGTTTTTCCTGGTTCAGTTGAAACATGCCAATAATTACTGCCCAATGGAGTAGTATCAGACTCAAATTCTAACTAGAATTTTGAGTATGACAACATCAACTATACTATGGGCCTCAAACCTCGTAGTTGTAGTTACCGTACTCAAAAGCCACCCTAACTTTAATGAGGTATTATTGTAAAATGACTGCCATTTGATGTAACACTTATATTCAGCACGGCCTGTTTGGTCAGCCTCACATTGAGAACTTCATCATAACTGTTGGGTCTTCCATTTGTTTGGCCTCAAGACTAAGATGAACTCTTGTGTGCAGCTGTTTATGTGTGTGCTGTGCACTGGTTCATATGTGTGTTAATGAGCATTACCTTATGTATTTTTATACATTCTCAACATCTACAGTCATGAACACCAATATGATTGTAGGTGAGCACAATGAATTCGACAGAATGTTTCAGACTCAAATAAGTTACTGACTCAGTTCTGCTAGGACAACAACGCCGCTCTATGCAGTCCTTTCTGCAAAAACATTTAATTTCCCTAGTTGTACAACACACGACTCAGTACAGCATCAGTAAATACACTTTTGATGTGTTAACTTATAGTCTAGTAACACCAGACCGCTTCTCAAATCTCACTTGGGTCTGGAAAGGCTTCATTGACTAATGACTTCCAGGGACATATACCAGCATTGACATTAAACTTAAATTGGTGCATTAAACTCTCTCCCGAACATTTCAGAAGTGCAGCAATCAAATAATGATAAAAATAATAGTAATAATAATAATGTTTATTCAAAGAGTGCTTTTCTAAACATAGTTTATAACAACACAAAAATAATATGTCTAAAAACAGTGCAAATAAGACCATATCAACATTGACAAGAATAAAGGAAGTGTATTTTTTTTAATGAATGAATGAATGAATGAATGAACAAAAACCTGCAATAATTAAAATACTATGCAAGGCAAAACAAAACCATAACAAGACAGAACAAAAAAGAAACTTAAATAAACTCTTTAAAAGCTTTATGGTAAAGATGAGTTTTAAGGAGAGATTTGAAATATGTTACAGAATCAGCTAACCTTATTTGCTCAGGCAGTGCATTCCAAAGTGTTGGGGCTAACACTGAAAGAGATCTGTCCCCTTTCGTTGCAAGCCAGGACTCAGGAATGGTTAATAAACCTTTACCTGCAGACCTTAATGTGAGTGTAGGATTATAGGGCACTAGCATATCAGAATGTAACAAGGGAAAGACCACGAAGTGCTTTAAATGTAATACTGTAAGTAACAATTTAAAAATAGATTCTCCAGCATATTGGGAACCAGTGTGGTGATGCTAGAACAGAAGTGATGTTCATACAGTTTGGTCTTATTTAGGAGCCTGGAGTTTTGGACTGTTTGAAGCCAGTGTAAGGACTTTTGAGTGAGGCATGTGAAAAGACTGTTACAATAATGCAGGCATGAGGACATAAAAGTGTGTAAGATGGTTTCTGTATCTCTGAATGATAACATACAGTAGGTCTTATTTTGGAAATATTATATTAAAATGAATTATATATATATATACTGTATATAAATAATATAAATCTTCTCTCCAGACATATCTGCAGAGCAAATTCAAATTTGCAAATACATTGCAAATTGATTGACATGATTTGCACAGTAGTGTAAGGGTCATACAAGTCCTTGTGACCCACTCTTAGAATTATTTTGCATATGCACCATATTTTTAGGCAACTATTCTCACTATCTTGTTCATAAGTGACACAGGTCATTTTCATTCTGATGACACTGACATGATGAAATAAACCAGTTTTAGCAACTTGCATGCTTTTGCAGATAAATCAGCATCTAATGCATCTGATTTCATAAAGCACTTACTGTTATGTACTGTTATCAAAGCATCATTACTGTTGTAATTATGTTTTGATAAATGCCCCAAAGTGACTCAGAAAAACTGTAATATGAGAAGAGCATTTTAGTCAGAATGAGACATAAAATGCAATCTTCTTTCCTCCATTTACCCAAACACATGAAAGCACAAAGACCTTCCTCGAAAAGCAGCCCGAACACGAAGCTGTGAGGCAATCTGTTTCATCATTGGTCTAGCTGACTTTCCTTTGCTGCCAGTCGGAGGTCCCTCTCTCTGGTCCATCTTACCCAACCTTACCCATTCATTTCTCATTTTTAATAGCCACATTAGCCCAAATGCAAAAGTATTTTAACATAATGATCTCCAGTTTAGTCTGTAACAAAACCTTTTGTCAATATTTACTGTACATACAACACATTCAACCATACCGTTATAAATTAGATCAGACCATAACTTTATACATGCCTAAATGCTTCTCTGTAAATATCACTATTGCAACACTCGGCTGTCAAGAGGCCTGAACAAACGTCTGTCAAATCCTCAACAGCATCAGGATCCAGTAGAGGACCACTTACTAAGCAGTGGGGTTAAGGGTGGGGCTAGTAGCTATGAGTGCACCTGTTCTTTGTGAGGCAGGTGCCAGCCTTCACACTCACCAGTTGCATGGCCAGGAGCCAAAGCGTTGGAAACCGCTGCTGCCCCCCGAGGTCTGGAAAACGGTTTAATTGGATTGATAAAACTTTTCTGGAATCACGTATCGCTTAGATCAAAAGGTCAGTGTGTCGAGACAATGACGGGTAAACGTTGCATTAAGCCACACATTTAGAGACAATCGCAGCATCAGCTGATGTGCGGATGGGGCCCTAGATACTAAGGCTTTTCAGATGACAATGATTCCCCTGGCATAGCAATTCAATGTCCCACATATATAAATCTGACCCGTCAATGTCGCTGTCAATACGGCATACATCAAAAGAGGGTATAAACATTTTGTGATCAAAAGCACCCGGACAGGCCTAAAACATGGATCGACACGGAAAGGTGAGTGCTATTGTTGTTCTTCGCCTCCGATATTCTTAAAGTGAGGATTTCTCTTGACCTTTGTGCCCTCTTGCTCCAATTTGCACAACAAGTTTCACTTAAAACGCAGAAATAATCACACATATACACACTCTGTTCACAGATCATCTTCTACGAGGACAAAAATTTTCAAGGTCGCTACTTTGAGTGCAGTAGCGATTGCCCCGAGCTGAGCTCCCATTTCAGCCGCTGCAACTCCGTCAGGGTAGAGAGTGGGGCGTGGGTCATCTACGAACGACCCAACTACATGGGCTCACAGTATGTCCTGACGAGGGGGGAGTATGCCGACCCCCAGCGCTGGATGGGCTTCAACGACACCATTAGGTCCTGTCGTCTTATCCGATATGTGAGTCCCAGTTCCTGAGGAGTCAGCACACCAGCCTTTGGTCTTGGACTGGAGTGGCATTTTGTTTGTCCTCTTTCCAGACCAGTCTCACACAAATAACAGAAATGCATATGCACACATGTACAGCCAAAAAAGGGGTCTTGCTGTAAGTGTCCAAAGAATTTAGACTAAAGACACATTTTACAAAATTACATTTTATTGGATGAAAAATGATATATTCTTTGGCATCATTAAGTGATAATTTTAAAGAATTTTAAAGAAATGTTTTTTTTTTGTTTATTTTATATTTTTAATTTTTAAGAAATTATTAAAAAATAATTTTCCAAATGCCAAAGTAAGCATATGTGCCCTCAAAAGTAAGTAAAGTAATAACTACTCTGATAAATTGTTCGACAAACTTCAGCATATAATTATTGGTAAATACTCTGAAAGTAAATATTTTGACTAGCAACAACACTGAGGCAGCCAGTATTTGTATGTCAGTGTTTTTGTAGTCACTCTTCTTGTGTCTTTTTGACACTTGCATCCCCTGTCTCAATCTCTCCTCCAGACTTATGGCATTTACCGCCTCCGGGTTTATGAACGTCCTGACTTCCAGGGACAGATGATGGAGTTTAGCGATGATTGTCCCTCTGTCTATGACCGCTTTAGGCACCGTGAGATTCACTCCTGTCACGTGATGGATGGGGCGTGGGTCTTCTACGAGCATCCCAACTATCGTGGCCGTCAGTACCTACTGGAGAAAGGCGAATATCGCCGGTACACGGAGTGGAATGCAATGTATCCTGGTGTGGGTTCTTTCCGCCGCGTACTGGACTTTTAGACCAGTGTCCTACTAGCACCTGTGTTGAAATAACTGTTATGCTATGCCATTTAATAATAAAAAACTTTTGAGCTCAGATGAATGTCAGTGTTCTCAAACTACCTCTCGTTGAGTCTACAAATGAAAGAGCCATCCCAAAAGGACAGCAAACGTATAGCTTATAACCTTGCTATACGTCTACCTAGGGGATCAATAAAGTATCTATCTATCTATCTATCTATCTACTGTAATGGGAACAACTTGAACAACTTCTTCTTGAACAACAAAGAAAACGCATGTCTTTCCTACACTGTGGCTGTTATCATAGAATTTGGTGCTATTAAATATGAGAAACCCCGTTTAGACTAAGAGCTGGTGGCATGTTGAACTGGCATTCTCATCATAAATACCTTTAATGGACTCGTATGTATATGGCCCTGTAGAAAAGCACCAGTGTCTTAAAATTTTTTTTTTATCTTTGGCATGTTAATGCTAAATTTATTTGGAATCACACTGGATTTTTTTAAAAAACATTTTGCAATCTAGCATACAGTAGAATGATCACTGGTCCTCTTTTACATCTTAGAAGGATAATCACTGAAATATGTTGTCATTTTAATTAAAAGTAACAATATGCAACCATCAAATTCCATCATCATTCCATCTTATGATGGAATATATCAATGTGAAGGATTGATAAACACACACCATTCAGACTTACTCTCCAGACTTCTAGCAGTAGTAGTTGTTCTGTGGTTCAAGTCAGAAAATGTAAGAAAATCCCTCACAGCATGGCACTGACAACAATACTGCCAAAACTAGAAAGGCACTCAGAGAGCGCAAACCTCCTCCAAACGAAAACGTGACCGCCTCTTGGACGGTGATTCAGATCACTACCAAAAATGTAATCGTTTCTTCCTTGGGTAATTTCAGATCTTCTCGGACAGTGATTCAGATCACTACCAAAAATGTAATCGTTTCTTCCTTGGGTCATTTCAGATCTTCCCTGAAAATCTTTATCAAAAGCCATCCATAACTTTTTGAGATATCTTGCAAACAAAGGTGGAGGTAAAAACTCCAGTCAGCATGATAGCAAGCTTTCATCAGTACCAACTGAGATGATTGTGGGGTTCACAAACTTCGCAAGGTGCATAGGTGCAAGATGCATGAACATGATCTGTTTCTCAGTCCTCGGTCTAGTTAAAGAGTCAAAATGAATGTCAGAATAGGCTCCGGACAATTTAACTCCACTGCCTTACCTTACTAGAATTTCAAATAAATATCTTATAAAGAGAGCTTCATTTTATTTTATTATATTATATTACTGATTTTCCTTGGTTCCTTGGTGAACAGAGTCTGGTGACTCACGACTGGGATTTCCAACAGTTGCATCAAGATAGGCACTAACTTTGAAATCATTTGTCCACCCATACCAATCACATTAATTAGAGATTCCTAACATTACTCCCTACTTCACCTAAAGTTTACAAACTGACCATAAACAGCATGAACAGTCAGGAAACAATATGTATGGGTCTACCTTTGCTATAAATAAATTTCTGCATTTTTCCAACTGCATTTTTTGATGTCTGCAGCTGTTGCTGCTACTGTTTATCACAAAAAGTTTAGTTTTGTCATCCTCTCATTATTGATTGGCCTGACATTTTTCTTGTCTGAGGGAACTATGAACAATAGTGTTCCAGACTAGATCTCAATGAAAGAAGATCTACAGTAGCTGAGCGGGGTCAGGCTGCCATGACAATGACAGCAATATTTTCCATTCTTTGTACATATTTTTATATTTTTATCTTGAAAGGAATAATTTTACAAAACCACCTTCAGATGAAATACTGTAAGTGTCGTCTTTGACAAAAAGTCTGAAATTTAATATGGTCTTTAACAGTAAAGTGAATAATCCTCAAGCGGTCTTACATCCAGATATTGCATACAGTAGCTCTCAAATCACATGTAATGGAGTCTTATGTATGTTCATTCATGTATCACTTCTCCAGTCGCCCTTCTTTTTTCTTTTTTGAGAAATGTGTGGGAGGCACATATACAGTAATTCAGTCAGGACCACTTTGTCAATAAAACGTTTTATTACATTTTATTAAGTTTTATTTACTATTGCATGAAATACATTTTGGCGGTATGTTCTGTTCTGGGGGGCCCCCTGCCCTTCCATGTTCAACATGGAAAGCCCAAGGCAGGGAGAGCAGCAATAAACCCCCCATGGGGTACAAAACAGAACAAACATCAATGACACAACATTGATAAGTCAGAAGTATGAGGGGGTTAAGGGGAGGAGGTGGGTGGCAAAGTTGCAGAAAAAGCAGATGGCTGCATATTGGTGAAGACAGTTTAAATAAGCACTCTGAATGATCTCCGCCAATGAAAGCAGGGCTTGGCCGGCTGGCACTCAGCTGGCAATCAGCTGCGCGATTAGATTGACAGTCAGCTGGGCCATTGAGCGAGCTAGCGAGACTCCGTGACCTGCCTGAACTAACGCTGTGCTCCATTTCTGTATGTTTTAGTTATTTCTAAAGCACCCAGGTGTTAGTATGTCGTCATAAAACTTCATGAGGCCTTTGTGGAACTGCTAACTAGCCAGCTAACAGCCTGGTCAAAATGTGTCACCATTCACTCATTGCAGTAAAAATATTTAAGCAATAAAGCATGAGTTAAAGTGATGCTGGTACATAGCAGATATTGGCATGGATGTGATTCTGCCGTAGTCCGAACAAGTCCGAAGGTCGATTGGCACAGGTTATAACAGTGGTGTTATCTGCCACCGATGCCAGAATATCACATGCCATATTGCTTTTGTACAATAGAAATACCACTGACTAATCTAATTAAATGCATTCGTTTATTTAGATTTTGCTATTTCATCATCTGCCCACATAAAATGTTTCAAACAAAGCCCTGGCGTCTCCCGTTGCCAATTAACACTCGAGAGTCAAGTTCAGTGTGAAAGGCTATGTGCTTGTGCTCTACTTATTTGTAATACAAAATTGCATCTTACTCTCTGTTTGCTCCATTTTCTCACTGAAATGTGACAATTATGAAATTGCTCTCTCTTTTTGACTGAATGGAATGGACAATTTAGTGCAAAAAGAGGAGTAATTACTGGCTGTAAACTGAGAAGGGATGTCTTGAGATCCCCACTCGTTATGACTCATGCCGCTTGTTCAGTTAGAAACCTAACTGGTGTGTTATTGATACTATTGTACAGCTCTTCAGGACGCTCCAGAAAGTTCCATTCAGCTGAATGGGCCTTCCCAAAGTTCAGAGAGATCAATGATCACTGTCAACGGCCACAGGATTTGTGCTGCTGATTCATGTCATTCATATCATAACACTCTGCAAGTAATCCATTCCCCAGTAGCATTGGAGCGCCATTGAAAGTGAAAGGCAACAAGTAATATGTTTCTGTGCTGAAAGTTCTATTTGTGTGACAAACTATTTGTTTCTTAGCAAAAGCCATGAAATGGTAACTAGTTATTTTAAAGATAAATTTAGTTATTTTTCTTGTTTTGACACTTACCCTTAAAATAAGTGGGAGACCGTAATGCCTACCAGTCATTACCATAAAATAAGCCCCTTCAGAAGATGGAAGCCTTCACTTTGCGTCAGAGTCCTCTTCGCCTTGTTCGGATTTATTTTCTGATATTGACCGGTGGACAATGCATTATCTCTTACATACATGAGTGTTAGTGTCACAATCAAAATCATCCATGACCTCTCAAAATGTTTACATACTGTAGCATGAAAAGGTCAAATCTTGTCCTTGCTTTAGCATACAAATTCCTATTACTCAATGCTCCCCTCTGTTGGCTAATAGATACATTCTAAAGGACTGTAGGCCTACTGCATTTCATCAGTAAGATACTGTAATGTGTTTAACGTTGCTAAGATCCTAAGGTAAAACACCTTTACAGCTGTGAGTTATCAGAGTAACACTTGTTTATTTTAATTCCAGACTGCTGTTTGGCCCTTAACTGAACAACCCAACAACGTGGAGAGACCCGGCTGCAAAATTCAAAGGTAATGAGAGAGAGAGAGAGAGAGAGAGAGAGAGAGAGAGCTAGATGTAGAGAGAGCAAGAGAGAGAGAGAGAGACAACAACAACCGTTTGTTCCAGTGATGTGCCCCTAATGGTTCAAACAACAACAACAAAAAGCTGGGCTCCTGTTGATTTAGGTGATATGGCTGCGAGGCCCCGGGGTATGCCAGAAACCTCTGAGTGCTGATGTCGGCAGAGAAACAGGTCCACGAGCCCCCGAGCCTGCTGATACAACACAATCTTTTGATCATAAAGAGACCAGGCCAGCACATTCTACCCAGCCACCACGTGGCATGCCCCTGTTTGTTCAAATCCTCTCTCCCTTTTCTTCTTTGTTTGGCAGCTGCACCCACTCCTGGGTGACAGGGCGTTTAGAGAAGAGAGAGCATTTGCTGAGCTTCACGTAGCCCACAGCGCCCTCCCTTGGCCAGAAGTGGTAGTCACCTGACCCTAAACATGGCCTAAACTATTGAGCCAGCAGTAGCCATTGAAAGCTAACAACTTAACACGATGAAATCTTTTAGGATTACCAGCCACTGAGGGTTTTTTTTTGATAATACAAATGGACAAGAAATTGAGTAAAAACAGCGCATAGACATCACTGTTGCTCTCTTCCTTAGGAACAGAGCACGTTTACGTAGGCCAACAGATAAGACGAGTCTGCTAGCAAAGATGCTAAGATCCAAATGTCGCTAGCGCATCTGGGAATGAGAATTACAAATGCAGAGTCCTACACCTACTGGCCTCTGATACAGCTCCAACTGCCTACACTGTAAATGTTGCTATTAGGCTAGTAATGATTTCTATTATAATACTGTATTCTAGATCTGGAAATTACTCATGGGCCAATATTTTAGCGATCTGGATCAACTCTCAACCTAGTCATTTCTTTGTCATGCTGTGATGATATGCCCCCCTTCCTGATTTAAATTCCACTACCTCTGACTGCGCCAGGCCCCACAGGATAGTGACTCAGGATTGAGACTGGCGGCGGTTAACAATCTGGCACGGTTTGAGCAGGTGTTAATTACCTGGTAGCAGAGGCCCTGGATCCCAAGGTCACGAGTGAGACTCACCTGCTGTGATGTTCCAACGCTGACGTGCTCCTGTATAGCTCAATCGGCCGCAAAGACATCAGGGACACAAAGGTCATTGTGCACGTCCTTTGCAAGGAGAACTTAAATAGCCTGGGACAACAAATGATGACTAAAAAACGGATATAGACTCGCTTTGAGTTATATGTGATAACTAAAAAAATAAATACAGACTCACTTTGAGTTATATTTGATACAAAAAATAAATAGACACACTTTGAGTTACATTATATGTGATGACTAAGAATATGGATACAGACTCACTTTGAGTTATATGTGACAAAAGAAATAAAATACAGACTCACTTTGAGTTAATGTGGTAACTAAAAAACGGATACAGACTCACTTTGAGTTATATGTTATAACAAAAAAAATAAATACAGACTCACTTTGAGTTATATGGGATGACTAAGAATATACAGATTCACTTTGAGTTATGTGATGACTAAAAATATGGATACAGACTCACTTTGAGTTATATGCGATGACTAAAAATATGGATACAGACTCACTTTGAGTTAAATGTATGCTGTTGCTGCAGCTACTCCTCACTTCATGCGTTATGCTGTTAATGAATGATTAAAAAAACTAAACAGAAAATAATTCAAATGATTGCAAAGGTGCCATATGTGGTGGAAATGAATGCATAAAGGGGTGCATGAATATGGGATTGACAAACCGATGCTTGACAGCCAGCCAGAGTGGAAACACATTTTTGAAACCAATTATTTGGTTTCGAGGTGTTATAAATATTTTAAAAGTCGTTCCTTATTTTTCTGGATTTTAAACCCAGAGGGACCTAGTCATGAAAAACACTTCATGCATTCAGTCACATTGTTTGCCTCATACCTCTGAAAATGCTAAATATCAGGATACAGAAACTGATATATTTTATTTAGGGTTTCTTTACCCTGAAACCAGATAGATTTCAACAAATGTTAAAATGCGGTAATTCCCTGGCATTTCTGTGGCTTAAAGACGGACTCACGCGGTTCATTTCATAATGGCTTTCAAATGACTTTTAGTTCATAATGGCCTTCAAATGGCTTAAATGTAACTTTACTCTTTCTTCTTCATATCGGGAATTGGGATCTGTCTGGCTCCGCCCCCTTTCTGCACATGATTCATCTACTAATGGATGCTGTAGCTGACACATTAGCTAGCTTATCTGCGTTTTTTATCAAGGATTGTCCCACACCCAAGTGCTCTGTACCGTTATGACAATACGCACTAATGGACTGATGCCTGAATTGGCCCGCATGGGCTGTGGTTGAAACGCTGATCCAATGCAAAATTCCTCATGCACCATGACATTGTTGACTACTTATTTATGCCTCGTAAAACTTTGAAGGGGATGGTCTGCTCTGCACACTGTATAATGGTTCCAAAAATACTTTATTTATTTACTAAAGAGGCAACGTTTCGATCAACAGATCTTCATCAGGCAGAATAGGAAGTGGCATGGGAGGCCTATATCACATGACCATATAGGCCTAGTAACCAGACGCCTGCCTTAAACTGCACCTTACGGGGTCGTAAAACTTTGCAGACATCATACAGATGATTATGTTAACATGGTTGAAATCTTGACTTTCACCAGAGACGGTCTTTAACCTTTTTGGCTCACTTTGCTTATGCGAATGCTCTAATGGCCTAGCCTGGAAAACCAGCGCCAACTGCTGGACGGCAAAATGTTTTGCCTGCATTTGGGTCTGGCCTCGGACCATTGAACATTTTGAAAACACTGCCCTGAATCTGGCAGATGGCAACTAAACCAATCACAACGCAGAGATGTGTTTTGAATCAAAGCGGGCGGGGCAGAGGGCTCTGGGGCGGGGTTTTGAGGGAGCGTTGGCCTATAGGCACAGACACGGTTTGAAAGACAACGGGTTGTGCTCATCAACAATGTTCCGTTGTATCCATTGATCGAGGCCAGACTAAATTAGACATCCAATCCATTTAGGCTGGTTTATCAGGCTACTAATGGCCTACAAAGATTTACACAAATGCAGAAAGTCATCACAAAACGTGGATGTTCAACACTGCCTGACAGAACCACAATTCCATGTGCACTTCATTTGCACTTACTCCATATGTACAGTATGCATAAACATACCAAATCATGATAAAACAATTAGCTTAGGCACGCTTTGAAAGATACTGCTCAATATTGACAAGGCTTGTCTACCGGCTTTCTCATTTCTCCATTTCCTGGACTCGTCTCTGATTCACGTTTCTCATCCTTTGGTTTCTCCCAGTCCCAAGCTTGCCTCCCCCAGCCCTGTGCTATTTTTATCTGATGGGTTCTGGGATAGGGTTTCGCAGCTGACAGGAATTACTTTAATCCCTGGAAAAGAATGCAAAAATAAACTTTCCAGACATGGGAGGGTTGCCATGTAAGGCTGCACAGAGAGAGAGAGAGAGAGAGAGAGAGAGAGAGAGAGAGAGAGAGAGAGAGAGAGAGAGAGAGAGAGAGAGGGAGAGAGAGAGGGAGGGAGGGAGGGGGTAAGACAGAGAGAGAGGGGAGGGGAGAGGGAGGGAGAAAGAGAAGGAGGGAAGAGAAAGAAAGAAAGAGTGAGTGAGTTTACATCATGAACTGAACTGAGTTTGACACTCAAAACAATGAGATCATAGCCTCAAGTTAAAGGGAATTAGTTTGGTAGATATACGTAAGGTCCACATAGTTTCTTGACAACCAGGAGGTATAGTCAATGCATTGTAGAAAAATGTCATGCAATTCAGTATCATAGAGAAAGAAACATTCTAAAATCATCATTTTAGCTTTCTTTTGTAGATTCATGATGCTATTTTTACACACTAATAGAATAAGTAGATGGTAAGACTTTAGGTCAGCCTCTGCAATATATATTCAGTGCTTTATTGATGGAAGGTGGTCAAGTGGTTGAACTTTAGTTTACCGTGTTATATATACAAATTTTATTGTCTATAGTTGGAATTTCTCCAGCTTTAGTGTGTTGTCTGTATTTTGTTTTTGTTGAGTGTGTGGTAGCATGGTACAGAGCTGATTATGTTACTGTTATGACATTGCTGTCCAATTCTGATGAACACTAATCATTCAAACTCTGTAGTCCCAGCAGATTACATTGACGTCAGCTTTTATGGCCTATAGAGTCTCTTCTCTCAAAGCCTTTATAAATTTGGTATATGTGCTCAGCTATAATAGTATTGACTCCAAAAATAGTCTTATAAATATGCAGTAGGCTAATTATTGCAGCTATCTTTCCACAGTTTCCATGAATTAGTTATAATATCCACCGCTATGTCGCTCTCATCCTTCGCCTCTAATTCCAGATAAGTTGGTTTAAGACATCTGCGCCGCAGTACAGTGGCTCTTCTATTAAAATTTTTGAAATGGGCCAGTGAATAGGCGGCCGTATCAAAAATACACTACGTTGGCGGAGCACCAGAGTCACAGCCTGCTTGACCCTTGATAGCAGGCTCTCCATCACACACCTGACACAGAGCTGCCGAGCCTGCTGGGACGTTAATTAGGGTCGCCACATTAGGCACAGAGAACCCCACCGTCAGTCGTGATTTTCCTCAAACCTCCGGAGCATCGAGCTCTACAGGGGCGGGATTATATCCCCTCATGCTTCAGCTACTCTGTGGCGTTAGTGTAGATTGGCATGGAGCTTCCCCACTGGTGTCCATGCACACTATTCTAATACGCCACGAATACACAATGATCACGTTGTATCTGCGACCTCTAGTTGATAGATAGTGGTGTCAGATCTCACGTAAAACAAAGAGGAAAATTGGAGTAAGTTAGGAGATGTCTTGAGTTCTTTTTTTTACTGTCAGTGCTCTTCTTTCTTCCTTTGGGGGGCAGCATTGCTTGTTTTTTCATGTTAGTCGATTTTTCAGGTGTAATCAGGTCTATCCTTGCTTTAGTGTTGAATTTTGCTGTTGGAAATTTCTTTTAGTGTTGATATCCAGGTATTAGATTATATTATGGTTTAGATGGCACAGAAATCTGTAATAAAGAAGGCATGTTTGTTCTGTAGCAGTGTATTTAGATGCAACATGATTTTCTTTGTCAAAAAGCAACACAAATATAGAGACATAATATTAGAAGAATATATTTAGCTTGCAAAGAAGACATATCTGCAAATAGAAAAAACAATGAGCTATGAGAAAACAATAACATGCCAGGGATGAAATCAAATGGGTTTAACACCATTATTTAAATGCATTCATTTCAGTCTTCTCCTCCTGTTAGAATGTGTCCTGATAATTAGACTCACATGGAACAGTATTTTAGAGGTAAAAACATGTCATCCTTTCATCATATTCAGGCAGGCATATATGAATACACACATGCGCGCGCGTACACACACACACACACACACACACACACACACACACACACTCACTCACTAACCTTGATGTAAAGGATTTACCAGAGTGGCTGATGTGACGTAAGTATGAAGAAGTATTGCCATGGAAACCAATCTCCCCCACTATCCCCATCATGGTCTGTTTCTGTAGACAGCTCAGGCTAAACAACGCACGCCTGACTTCAACCCCAACTCCATCAAAGCAAAGGCTGTCATCTGTAGACCTTCGTCTAAATCTGTATTTTATGTCAGTCAAATTATTGATATTAGATGCTTTGATCTTACATTTGTAGTGTAATGTTTCTGATATTTATAGGTTGTGAATCATACTCAAAAGTTACACTGTGGATTAAGACATTTTTGCCTTTAAGATAGATGGTTGAAAGAGTCTGGAATGATGGTGTGAACTGCTCAAACAGCTCATCTCTGTAAATGTATGAAATGAATATGATGAGTATGATGGAAATAGCTATTTTTTGTCAATGTAATTCAGAAACACACACACACACACACGTCATTATATGATTACTTGTTTGCCCTGTGTAATGTAGGCCTAGTTAAGGAAAACCATCATTGACTCTGACATGTACCACACATGCTTGGCACTTGATATCAAGACTGTATCCCACAAACATGTACAGTAGCATCTAAGTTTATGCTTTAATGCTCTGTCAGGGGTAAAGTCAGAAAAAAGCACACCTCACTTTTTATCCTTGTGAATCGATTACACATTTTGCTCTTTTAGCTATGCCGAGTCTGAAATATTTTCTTAAATTAAGTACTATTGGCATGAAGTGAATACCATTTTTCTCCTGACATAAGAATTTGAGACTAAGCTAAATATTCAAATAAATATTGAAATGTTTGTTATATTTTTAGATGTACTGATTGGATATTTGAAGGTGAACAAAAATAATCTAGACAGGAAAAACTAACAGTACTAAACAAGCATAAATAAAAGATTACAAATTGTGTATACCATGGTGTATGGGCTAAGGAGAAATACATTATTAATTGTCTTGGACAGGGCTTAACTTGAATTGAAAAATAATTATTCTTGCCATCTAAAAGAACATTTGCATATGTTTATTTGAGTGAGAGTTATTCAGTTTTAATAATTTGATTCCATGTTGTATCAATCCATTATGATGGATTTTTTTTTTAAAAATCAATGGTTGTGAAAAGAAAAATAGTCTGTCAGAGAATGATGAGTTGCCAGGCCTCGTTTATGAACTTAACATTTTGTCTATATTATACCGTCCCACAATATATGTATATACTGTATATATATTCTTTATCTCAGTCAACCAATTCACTAAGCCTATCAAAAAACTGCACACACCATATTACCCACTAAAGACATCCACGTCTCAACATCTCTAACTGGTGTTATTGTGAGGTGCCACAAACCTTATTAAGACTTCATACCAATCTTAATACTGTGTGTTTCTGTGTGATAAGATCCAGAGTTCGGCCTTAACTTATGACATACAAAGGCAAAATCACATCCAAAATGAAACCAAAGGGGAACAAATTTAAATACAAATAAACTCGACAAACCATCAGTCACCTGCCATAAACTTTCATCAGGAAATTGAAATGAAATAAAAGGCTTTCTAACCCCCGAGATGCTGTATTTGCGACGGTGAGGGAGGCTGCAGTGCGCCTGAGAGCGCTGCTGCTGCTGCTGCTGCTGCTGCTGGCATGAAGTGTTTACAGTGCTGTGCGAAGGGGGATCCTGGGAGGCTGCTATTTTTAGCCCGTGTTTCATCATTCCTCCGCGCAGCGCCGAGCTGTGGGCTGCATAGTAATGACAGAGGAAAGGAGAGTCGTGACGCTGGCGCAGAGCACAAGGGCCCCCGCCTGTCCTTTCCTCCCGCCTTCCCTCCTTCCTTCCTTCCTTCTTTCGTTCGTTTGTTCATTCTATCGTTCTTTTCCTCCACCCTTTCTTCTTCCTGCAGTGAGGAGGAAATTGAGCCTGTGCAGGCGTTGTGTGAAATCACCCAAACAATAATTGTGTTGAAAGAAGAAAAGATGCCTGGAAATATGACCATTCTATGTCCTCACAGGGTAAAGTCAGGTCAGATTCTGTTTTGAGGTTTTTCGTGCTGATATACAGTATTTTTTTTATTTTAGAAGAGAGAGATCAATACAGTATAATGACAAAATGATGACTTTAAGTAAATAATTAGGTATAAATTCAAATACTAGTACAACCATTCAACTATATTTGTTATATCGTTACATTCATTCTTTATAGTCAAATTGTCCACATACTGTACTGTACGTACACCTTGTACGTGTCTGTGAGATCTTCATACTCCAAAAAGGCAAATGGAGATTTCACATAGCGCAAATTGTAAAGGAAAGCTAAAGGCTGGCCTTGAAGCCAAAAAAAAAAAAAAAAATGCATGCAGACATATAATAAAAACTCCATTTGTGAGAGCTCAGGTAGAAGTGAAACAACAATACATCTCCTACATTCTTATGTTGTGTTTCTACTTGTGCGTTTTGTCATTCTGGGCCATTTTGTTGTTAACTGAAGGCATCTGTTGTTTGGTCTAATGAGGGAGACAGGCCGGCTATTTCTGGTGGTAGAACTATTCCTGGAAAAAGAAATTGAGTTTGTGGCCCTCTTGACATGCCCTGCTGCAGAGTATTTCTCTGTGGCCAGTTGTGTAATCTTGACAACCAGACAGCATCGGAGTTCTCTCTGTAGAGCCTCACAGTGAACAGAGGCAGGCGAGATAGATGGTGTGGCCCGTTATGAAAGCTAAATAGCCACATTACTTTCTCGAGCACATTTGAGATTTTCCATCATGTGAGGAGCGCAGGCCGCACAGACCATGCCTGCCAAGTCGCCAGGCTATATCTGTGTTGGATGGAGCTGCCTGTTTATACATACGACAACAATTGGACAAGAAAATGCCATTGTTTCCTCAACTGTATAAACTGTGTCTCTTCCTAATCTTCATTCTAATCCTCTGTGGTTGTGCGATGTTAATTTAGAAAAAGTAAAACTGTTTCAGTGACAGATGTATGCTGTTGGTAATTGCATTGTTTTATTTTGATGTTGAGCAGACCTCGGACTGCATGATATGGCAATGCTGTCTGGCTTATGTCATCTGTCACAACACAAGTCACAGTACGATTCGCCAGTTTAAAGGCATTTTAATATAATATAGTTCTATCTTGTAGTTAGCTCCGTTTTTACAGCAATTCGAAGATGGTAATCAGTTGTCAACTGCTACATAAAATCATGCAGAAAGTGTCGGTTACAGGACAGCATAAAGGTTTTTCTAGACAATGGTGTGTAGACATAAACATTCATAAAAATGTTATACATATTTCAGCATTAACATCAACTTTAACAAAAAATGTCAAGAGCTTTGAAAGCTTTTCTACATAACATCAACAGACCTTCGAGATTTTTATGATATTTGTGGCATGTTTAATTTACTTCACGACCTCATGACCTTTTGCTTGCACTCATGAGTGCAGGTTGTGTATCTCTTCAGTGTAAGTGCTTGCAATACGTTTGCACATCTCCAGGACATACTAGCAACACTGACAGCATTTAAAAAAATCATAACGGTTAATTAGTGGGATTGTTGCAAGGCAAGCCCATCTGTTGTTCTTCCAAAGCAAGCACATTATACTTTTCACCCACTTTTTGAGAATGCCTCTTCTCCTAGAGCGTTTGAGCTATCGACGCGGTTCCAACACTAAAAAATCAGGCCCGATCCGGTGTAGCTTGCTTGTTCATGACGGATGGCTGCCGGTTGTCGTTTTTCCGGTATTCCCATTTTTCGCCGGTTTTCGGTCCCATTGAAATGAATGGGGAAATCTTTTTTTTTTTTTTTTTTTTCACAGCCTTTTTTTTAATCATTGTTAACTAATGACTTCTGTTATGTCAAGTTAGCATTGTTAGCATAGTTATTATGGTTAGCATAGTCAGCATTTTTAGCATAAAAGCTAGAAATCATCAGCCAAGTTAGCTGATCAACCTGGTTAGCATTGTAAGCATGGTTAGCATTGTTAGCATAGTTAACATTTTTGCAAGCTCACTCTTGCAGGTCCTCGGACATGCATATTTCTAGTTTCTTCAGTGCATCTTTAAAGATGTGTGTAACTACGCACTATTCAGCTTGCTCACATTCTGCCCTGGTCTTAAATCTGTCACTTACAGTATGCGTTATGGTGGGGAATTCTCCCATGTGCGTAAGGATCCGTAACTAAGCACATTCCATCCTGCGCAAATTCTCCCCTTCGGTCGAGCATCACTTTAAGGTGAAACAGCATATTTCTCCTAGGCCTAGTTCTACAGTATACATGCAGGTAAGACAGAATGTTACAAATTAACATAACAGTATTAAATTTGATGCTTTTATTGGACCAAACCAGCTGATTTATGTTCTTCTGTTGGAGCATATTGTCAGTTTCTGTGAATGTGATCAAAATCATCTTGCCTACGGCACCTTTAAATCAGTGGCAGAATGACTGAAAAAAGTGATGTGTTTTACATAGATTATAATCTTTGTCCATATTATGCTCATAATAGTCCTACATGTTGCATTCTCGCTTTAATTGATTGCAACCATACCAGGTACGCTTGCTCTGAGCTATGTGCTTCCTGTTGACTTTTGTAATGTCATTTGTTTTTAATCAGGGGTGCAATATCATCTGAGAGGTGTAAAGGGTGGCGTAATGCAATTTTGGAAGTACTGTAAGCGTGTAAAGCCATGTGCAAAAATGATTAATATTTGTCACACCGAGGTCCCAAAACAGGGGCTTTTCACTCGGGACGGCGCAAGATTCAATCAGAGAATTAATCCCCTCTGTTAATGTGGCTTAGGACCTTCGTGATGCGGGGGTGTGTGGATTGATTCTTGGTACTTTTCAAATAAATTGCTTTCTGTTATTTTGTCACATAAGCCTTGTGTGGTTTCTGTCAAACTGTTGTGTTAATGCACAGTAAACGCTGTGGTCTCTCTCTCTCTCTCAGTTAGGAACAAAATTATTCATACTCCTGGCAAATATTGACTTGATGTTGATTTTCTCTGATTGCCACGTGCCAAAAGGTTGTAAGAAGAGTTGGGATAAACGAAAATCTTAATGTAGCCCCTTGTTTTAGTGTTATCATTTACTTTGAGAAAGTTACCAGGTCCCATTGTCTGAGAAACACCCATGCTAATACATTTCTATTGCTATTCTCCACTGTCGGTATGGTGTTCTGGTGGTTGAAATGTTCACCCCATCCCAAAATGGACCACTTGGTCGTCGTGGATGCTGATCATTGATCACACTTCTCCAAACATGTACAGCTCAGCTTAACCTGCATAAGGGCACACCTGGACATCTCAGGGACTTGGCCTGAGATTGGCATAAACAAGATTAAGCATTAAACATTAAGCATTAAACCCCAATGACATCACGTCCATTTCAAGTCGGGGGAGGGTGCAAAAATTCTTATTTTGGGACGTTTTTCAACCAGTGGACCTGGTGACCTTCTCAAACTAAACACTAAAACAAGGGGCTACATTAAGATTCTGGAGGAACAGATCAGGCCGTTTGCCGAGAGACCTGCCCCAATAGGCACTGGACCATTAAAGTGTAACTGCACCCTAAAATATGTTTTTTGAGCTGTTGATTGATTGAAATTACTCATAAGTGGTGAACTACACTATTACCAGGGTTAATATTGACAAAAATCGTGTTCCCGAGAAAAGTAACATTTCGTATGATTTTGTATTGGAGATATAGCTCTCCGCGCCTTCTACAGGTTGAAACATGCCATGGCATTTTGGTCCAAAATGCTATTGGAATGCTGACGTTGTCATGCACTTCTCATCCAACTCAACGCCACCGGGTCGTTACAAATTAGGAATGAAACGCCCCAACACCTGCTGCCCTGATTAGCCTACCTGTGATAAGCCATATCTGCAGCACTCATTCCCAGATTGACACGAAATCATCACGGTTGATTGGCTGCAGCAGTGCTACACTCCCTTCCAAATTTCAGAACGTCCCACCCATTTTGAAAGCCTTTTTCAGAAATGTGAAGTGGGTGGAGTTATGGGGTGAAGTTACACTTTAACCCTAGCCCATTAAACACAATGATCCAAAACATACAGCCAAACAAGGAAAAGAGGGGTTAAAGGTGTGGACACACTAACACGATTATCGTCCGTCAGACATCGTCCGACAGTTTGGCGAGGTCGGTGACACGAGTCTGTTTGTTGTGTTCCGTGCCATCGTCAGTAGGATTGAGCCATCAGCGTTCATTTTGGCCGACTTGACTTGTCATTGACATCATCAATAGAATAAGTTAAACTAGAAATGCAATTCCAAGGAATTACCAGTGCATGAAAATGCAAAAATAGATAGATAATGTAGATATGGTTACTAAGGTGTAGCTAGGGTAAACATGATGGTTGCATAGTTTACAGAGAGTTGATAATGTGAAGGTAGACAGTTTAAAGATGAAACATTCCAGTTCTAACTTAACTAATGATTTCTATTCATGTTAAAATGTTGATTAGCTAACTTAGCTAATGATATCTAGCAGTTACGCTAAAAATGTGAATTATGCTAGCAATGCTAACTTACTAACAATGCTAACCAGGTTGATTAGCTAACTTAACCGATGATTTCTAGCGGTAATGCTAAAAATGCTAACTATGCTAACAATGCTAAATTTGCTAACAATGCTAACCAGGTTGATTAGCTAACTTAGTTGATGATTTTTTTGCAGTTATGCTAAAAATGGTAACTATGCTAACCATGCTAACTAGCTAACTTGCTAGTGAGGACTTTTATTTTGAAACATTTGTTGCTAGGGTATCCATGGTGGCCACTATCAGGAAACAAGAAGTTACTGCAGTATAATCATGTTGGTTGCTATGGAAACGGTCATAAAGACTTAATTTTAATGGTTGCTATATTGGTTGCTAGGTACATGGAGGTTTCATGTAGTTGACTGGAGGCACAGTGGATGATAACTGACAGTTGGAATGGTTGAACAGTTCAATAGTTGAGTAGTTTCAATGGTTAAATGATTTAATAGTGTATTATTGCAGTGAGGACTTTTATTTTGAAACAGTTGTGGACAGAGGAAACAGGATATGTAGTCTTCAGAGAGATTGTATGCTTAAAGCCTGTGGCCACTATCAGGAAACAAGAAGTAACTGCAGTATAATCATGTTGGTTGCTATGGAAACGGTCATAAACGCTTAATTTCAATGGTTGCTATGTTGGTTGCTAGGTACATGGAGGTTTCATGTAGTTGACTGGAGGCATAGTTGATGATAACTGACAGTTGGAATGGTTGAACAGTTAAACAGTTGAGTAGTTTCAATGGTTAAATGATTTAATAGTGTATTATTGCAGTGAGGACTTTTATTTTGAAACAGTTGTGGACAGAGGAAACAGGATATGTAGTCTTCAGAGAGATTGTATGCTTAAAGCCTGAGAGAGAGAGAGCTGCTGCAGCTGGCCTGGCCACCTGGCATAAGATTCTAATTGCCCTATTATGATGTCATAATCGCAATGTTAAGTCTATGGGGAAATTTTAATAGTTTTTAATTAATAGTTCAAAAAGTATAAAAGTTACAAAGTTGAAAAATACAAAGCTCCCATGGCCTAAGTAAGACCTACGCAGCGCAGTTTGAATGAAGTTTCTACGTTAAACGGTTGAAGCTCCATTAAGAGCGTTAGAAGAAGAATAATAACTAGAGAAAGCAATTCCAGGGAATTACGAGTGCATGAAAATTGCGACAAAGATACAGGTGAAGTAGAGAAAAGGTTGAGGGGAGTCATAGTTGATGACAATTAACAGTTGGAATGAGCAAAAAGTTAAACAGTTGAGTAGTTCAAATAGTTGAGCTATTTAATAGAGAATTATTGTGTGAGGACTTTAATTTTGAAACAGTTGTGGACAGAGGAAACTGTTGGTGGGATACATAGCTGATGACAACTCTAATTTGGAATGGTTAAATAGTTCCATAGTTTAAATAGTTACATTATTAAATACGGAATTATGACACTGATGACTTATTTTGAAAGAGTTGTGGGCAGAGGAAATAGGTGGTGGGAGTCATAGTTGAAGACAACTGGCAGTTAAAATGGCTGAACAGTTGATTAATTAAGCAGTTTAAATGTTTAATTCTTTAATTGTGAATAATTGTAGTAAGGACTTTCAATATGAAACAGTTTCAGGCAGTAGAAACAGTTGGAGGGAGTCATAGTTGATGACAACTGACAGTTAGAATGGCTGAACAGTTAAATAGTTGAATAGTTTAAATAGTTGAATTAATTAATAGTGAATTATTTGAGTGAGGACTTTTATTTTGAAACAGTTTCAGGCAGTAGAAACAGTTGGAGGGAGTCATAGTTGATGAAAACGGACAGTTGGAATAGCCAAACACTTAATAGTAGAGCAGTTAATAGTTGAGCAGTTTAAATAGTTGAATTAATTAATAGTGAATTATTTTAGTGAAGACTTTTATTTTGAAACAGTTTCAGGCAGTAGAAACAGTTGGAGGGAGTCATAGTTGATGCAAACTGACAGTTGGAATAGCCAAACAGTTAAATAGTTGAGTAGTTTGAATAGTTGAATTAATTAATAGCGAATTTAGTTTCAGGCAGTAGAAACAGTTGGAGGGAGTCATAGTTGATGAAAACGGACAGTTGGAATAGCCAAACAGTTAAATAGTTGAGTATAAATAGTTGAGTAGTTTAAATAGTTGATGACAACTGACAGTTAAAATGGCTGAACAGTTAAATAGTTGAGTAGTTTAAATGGTTGAACGATTTGATAGTGAATTATGGTAGTGAGGATTTTTATTTTGAAACAGTTTTGGGCACAGGGAACAGTTGAACAGGATCTGTAGTCTTATCAGAGCCAGACTGTATGCTTAAAAGCCTGAGAGAGAGAGTTCTGGCATACAGTAGGATTCTAGAAGCCTGAGAGTTCTGGGATAGGATTCTAAAAGCCTGGGAGAGAGATTTCTGGCATAGGATTCTAATCGGTGATGTCATAATCATAAGGTTAAGTCTATGGGGAAATTTTGATAGTTTTAATTAAATAGTTTAAAAAGTATAAAAGTTACAAAGTTGAAAAATACATGTCTCCAGTCACCTAAGTAAGATCTACGCGACACAGTTTGAATGAAGTTTCAAAGTTAAACCGTTGAAGCCGCATTAAACGCACAAAAAGCGTTAGAAGAAGAATAAGAACTATAACTAGAGAAAGCAATTCCAGGGAATTACGAGTGCATGAAAAATGAAGCATTTCTGCTCAGTAAAATACCGTAGATAATGTTTCAAATATCATTCAAGCACAAAGATAGAAGAGAAGTAGAGAAAAGGTTGATGGGTCATAGTTGATGTCAATTAAAAGTTGTAATGGTTAAAAAGTTTAACAGTTGAGCAGTTCAAATAGTTGAGCTATGACAACTGTAATTCGGAATGGCTGAACAGTTAAATAGTTGCGTAGTTTTTGGTTAAATTATTAAATATGAAATGATGGTACCAATGACTTATTTTGAAACAGTCGTGGGCAGAGGAAACAGGTGGTGGGAGTCATAGTTGATGACAACTAGCAAGTGAAATGGCTGAACAGTTAAATAGTTGAGTAGTTTAAATAGTTGAATTAATTAGTAAATTATTTTAGTGAGGACTTATTTTGAAACAGTTTTGGGGCGGAGGAAACAGTTGGTGGGAGTCTTAATTGATGAAAGCTGACAGTTGAAATAGCCAAACAGTTAAATAGTTGAGAAGTTTAAATAGTTGAAATAATTAATAGTGAATTATTTTAGTGAGGACTTTTATTTTGAAACAGTTTCAGGCAGTAGAAACAGTTGGAGGGAGTCATAGTTGATGACAACTGACAGTTTAAATGGCTGAACAGTTAATTAGTTGAGTAGTTTAAATAGTTGAATTCATTAATAGTGAATTTAGTTTCAGGCAGTAGAAACAGTTGGAGGGAGTCATAGTTGATGAAAGCTGACAGTTGGAATAGCCAAACAGTTAAATAGTTGAGTATAAATAGTTAAATAGTTGAAATAGTTGAGTAGTTTAAATAGTTGATGACAACTGACAGTTAAAATGTCTGAACAGTTAAATAGTTGAGTAGTTTAAATAGTTGAATTATTTAATAGTGAATTTAGTTTCAGGCAGTAGAAACAGTTGGAGGGAATCATAGTTGATGAAAACGGACAGTTGGAATACCCAAACAGTTAAATAGTTGAGTATAAATAGTTGAGTAGTTTAAATAGTTGATGACAACTGACAGTTAAAATGGCTGAACAGTTAAATAGTTGAGTAGTTTAAATGGTTGAACGATTTGATAGTGAATTATGGTAGTGAGGATTTTCATTTTGAAACAGTTTTGGGCACAGGGAACAGTTGAATAGGATCTGTAGTCTTATTAGAGCCAGACTTTATGCTTAAAAGCCTGAGAGAGAGAGTTCTGGCATACAGTAGGATTCTAGAAGCCTGAGAGTTCTGGCATAGGATTCTAAAAGCCTGGGAGAGAGAGTTCTGGTATAGGATTCTAATCGGTGATGTCATAATCATAATGTTAAGTCTATGGGGAAATTTTGATAGTTTTAATTAAATAGTTTAAAAAGTATAAAAGTTACAAAGTTGAAAAATACATGTCTCCAGTCACCTAAGTAAGATCTACGCGACACAGTTTGAATGAAGTTTCAAAGTTAAACCGTTGAAGCCGCATTAAACGCACAAAAAGCGTTAGAAGAAGAATAAGAACTATAATAAGAATAAGTGGAATAACAGTAGAGTGCATTTTTCATGCACTCTAATAAGAACTAGAGAAAGCAATTCCAGGGAATTACGAGTGCATGAAAATTCAAACATTTCTGCTCAGTAAAATATAGTTAGATAATGTTTCAAATATCATTCAAGCACAAAGATAGAGGTGAAGTAGAAAAAAGGTTGATGGGAGTCATAGTTGATGACGATTAACAGTTGGAATGGGCAAAAAGTTAAACAGTTGAGTAGTTCAAATAGTTGAGCTAAATGAGTTAAATAGTTGCATAGTTTAAATAGTTAAATTATTAAATACGGAATTATGGCACTGATGACTTATTTTGAAACAGTTGTGGGCAGAGGAAATAGGTGGTGGTAGTCATAGTTGAAGACAACTGGCAGTTAAAATTGCTGAACAGTTGATTAATTAGTTTAAAGTAGTAATAAATGTAGTTAAAGTAGTTTAAATGTTTAATTATTTAATTGTGAATAATTGTAGTAAGGACTTTCATTATGAAACAGTTTTGGGTGGAGGAAACAGGTTGTGGGAGTCATAACTGATTAACTCTGACAGTTGGAAAAGCGTAACAGTTAAAAAGTTGAGTAGTTTAAATAGTTGAATTAATTAATAGTGAATTGTTTTAGTGAGGACTCATATTTTTGAAACAGTTTCAGACAGTAGAAACAGCTGGAGGGAGTCATAGTTGATGCAAACTGACAGTTGGAATAGCCAAACAGTTAAATAGTTGAGTAGTTTAAATAGTCGAATTAATTCATAGTGAATTTAGTTTCAGGCAGTAGAAACAGTTGGAGGGAGTCACAGTTGATGAAAACTGACAGTTGGAATAGCCAAACAGTTAAATAGTTGAGTAGTTTAAATAGTTGAATTAATTAAAAGTGAATTTAGTTTCAGGCAGTAGAAACAGTTGGAGGGAGTCATAGTTGATGAAAACGGACAGTTGGAATAGCCAAACAGTTAAATAGTTGAGTAGTTTAAATAGTTGAATTAATTAATAGTGAATTTAGTTTCAGGCAGTAGAAACAGTTGGAGGGAGTCATAGTTGATGAAAACGGAGAGTTGGAATAGCCAAACAGTTAAATAGTTGAGTATAAATAGTTGAGTAGTTTAAATAGTTGATGACAACTGACAGTTAAAATGGCTGAACAGTTAAATAGTTGAGTAGTTTAAATGGTTGAATGATTTGATAGTGAATTATGGTAGTGAGGAATTTTATTTTGAAACAGTTTTGGGCACAGGGAACAGTTGAATAGGATCTGTAGTCTTATTAGAGCCAGACTTTATGCTTAAAAGCCTGAGAGAGAGAGTTCTGGCATACAGTAGGATTTTAGAAGCCTTGGAGTTCTGGGATAGGATTCTAAAAGCCTGGGAGAGAGAGTTCTGGCATAGGATTCTAATCGGTGATGTCATAATCATAATGTTAAGTCTATGGGGAAATTTTGATAGTTTTAATTAAATAGTTTAAAAAGTATAAAAGTTACAAAGTTGAAAAATACATGTCTCCAGTCACCTAAGTAAGATCTACGCGACACAGTTTGAATGAAGTTTCAAAGTTAAACCGTTGAAGCCGCATTAAACGCACAAAAAGCGTTAGAAGAAGAATAAGAATAATAAGAATAAGTGGAATAACAATAGAGTGCATTTTTCATGCACTCTAATAAGTGGAATAACAGTAGAGTGCATTTTTCATGCACTCTAATAATAATAAGAAAAAGCCTAGGAAGAACAGTACAGTGCATTTTCATGCACTGTAATAAATAGTCGTATATGTCTTGAAGCCCATGTGCTGCTGATTTGTAAGTTCACAATTTGTCAACAGGATGGACTGGTCCTGGTCAATTCTAAGTAGTATCATGGTGTGACTTTGGCTCTATTGGCAAATCCTTTTATGATTCATCTTGGTAACTAGACAATCTTTGACAATACATATTAGTGCCACCTGCTGTTATGGAGACGTATTACGTCTTGCGCAAGCACAGAACGTACGCTCAAGTTGGTTGTCATTTCGGTGTGTTGGACACACTTTTTTTCACTGTTTCAGGGAGAACAGTCTGCCTTTTCTGATGACGGTCGGCTGTCCAATAGGTGTGTCAGGGCCTTAAAAGAGTCCAGACGTCAATCTTTCAAAAAAGTGAGCAGAGCGTCGGCAAATAATCGCTCCTGCCTCACAACCCGGAATGCTGCTAAAAAGGTGTGGTCTATAATCATTGTGGTGACTTGGAGAGGCTCATAAGAACCATTTTAAGAGCTGTGAATGCAAATAAAGATGTTTCCATTGATTACTGAAATTTTGGACATGCCATTTTTCATTAAAAAAAAGATTTAAAAAGATGAAAACACTTCTTTTATCATTCCATATTTCTACCACATTGTCTTACAACCTTAAGCCATGTGGCAGTGTAATTGTCAGTCAAAACAAACATATATTGGTCAAGAGAAAATCAACATTGAATCAGTATTTGCCAGGGGTATAAATAATTTTGTTCCTAACTATACATATACATTGTTATGTATGTATGTATGTATGTATGTATGTATGTTTTATATATTTTACACATACACACACGAGCACTTGTCAGGTATACCTGCATTCTCTGCCTCATGCTTCCTATATCACATACCTTCGCAAAATATTTCTGAACGTCAGCCAGCCATGATGATAAAGAAAACCCACAGGTTCCCTTTAAAGCAGGGCATATCAATTCTAATGTGATGTAGTGAAATTGCAGGACCCAAGCCAGCTGCCTGGGGATGGAGGCAGTAATTTATTCTCCTATATTTCCCTTGCCAGGCAGGGTAGGTGGCACAAATGGAGTGTTTTAATTAAAAACTGCTGAGACACAGGGATGCAGGAGAAGGTGGTGGTGGTGGTGGTGGATGAGGAGGAGGAGGAGGAGGAGGAGGAAGGGGGGATGTTTGTATGCCAGGATTTTTCCCAGAGACAAATGCACCACTTGTGGTTTCGTCTTGAAAAAACACAAACAAAACACATCCGAATCCTTTCAGCCTTGAGAAGATGAATTATTATTAACTGATCATGATGAGAAGTGCACACACTGAAGGTCTTCTTAAAATGTCATAAAAGGGACAGCATGATGCCACATTTGAGAAAGTCGCCGGAAACAGCTATGAGCTTAATAAAATGTTAGATTGAATGATTCCTGATATATAAGCTTTGTAAATGCACAACACATTTAATCACTGGCGTTTGTACTCAACTGGTCTGTATCGCCAAAACACAATAAAATTCCCAGCCATGAAAACCTGTGAAATCATGTACAGGCACTCTGTCGCGTTCATTAAAAATGGTTTTACAGTCCTGTGGCTGCAGGATGGGCGGATGGCTGCTGCTCGCTATGAAGTCCAGCTTGACCAGATGGTACATGTAAATCAGAGATGATTGCTCCTATAGACATTGCTCCTGCTTGTGCGTGCCTGTTAAAATGGCTGGGCTGTTTTGACTCCCACCAAAAACACCCTCCACCAAATGTCACTGATTGATCCCATCTGTGTTTTTGTTGCTGAGGGTGGTAGAACGTTGCACCCGACTTTAACAACAACAGCGTCTTCCAAAATTAAAGAAGCAGGAGGAAATAGTTTTGGTCAAATTACAGCAACTGAAAAGACGGGCAATATTACAAACTCAGACAGATCTGTTTACTCGTCTTTTACATGACCGTATTCCGATAAAATTAATTTGAAGATGATCCCAAGCCTAGTAGTTTATAAAAACTTGCAACGAAAGGGACATACGATCTCTTAAGTTAAAATTATACTCTTATCAATATTTGCTAATGTATTGACACGGACACAACTTGATAAAAATCAAGCATAAATGGGTTGATGTGTCTTTTAATATCTAAAGAACATGATAGAGATTGACTTTAAATGAAAGTGTGAGACGGAAATGTGTCTTTGATCATTTAATCCAGATGCACAATTCTACACACAACACAGGTGCGTCAGCAGAAGGCCAGCACAGGTGTGTCCATTAAAGAACAATGTGTAAAGAAAATGCACGTGTCTGTCTTACACTTTTATTTAAAGTCATTCATCCTCCATCATGATCCTTCACTGTTCAATATCAGACATTAAACCATGAGACTTACAGTATGTTGGTGTTCATACCTGTGTTTGTGTTAAATGTTTGAATTGACCATCTTACTTTTTCTCAACCAACTGCTCAATCAATCAAATGTGTCCAATATTCCAATGTAATAATACATATATTTTTAGTTATGTTATGGTTCGTTCCAGGACCACCAGATATTCAAAATTAAACCACAGGAATGCAATAGAGTAGCCATATCGTATTGTGGTAGTGAATCTGTTTAGGCTGTCCCTCAAACACTCAAATTTGCCCTCCCAACACACACATTTCCAGACAAAATCAGGTGCTTACACCCACATGCTCAAACACACAAGTGCAGAGGTGTCAACATTTTCCATGATTGTATCCTCTTACGCAACCCATCTGTGTGTGCCCCCTAAAGAGTACCTGACGTCACCCTTGGAGCTCATTTGCTTGTGTTCTTCTCACCAGCCTTCGCTGAGGCAGTGTGATCATCCCCAGGTCATCTCTGTTTGAAATGCGGGGGCTTGTGTTCACATCTGTGCAGCTGCACCGGCTCCCCCTGCTCACCGAATGTGTCATCTCTTTAAAAGCCCCGGAAAATCCATTAGAGCCCTCGCCAGCAACATTGGCTGGTGATGAGACAGGGCCAGAGCTTTGGTCACATGGGCAAGAACCTCCGAATCTGCCAAAAATCATTATATCATCTTCCAAACTTAGAACCCACTTAAGGAGTGTGTACCATTTCTAAACCAAGCAGTGTGTCCTGGTCGAGTACTGTTTACAGTTCAGCGCAGTAAACACAGGTGACTGGATGAGGAGAGTAACAGCAGGGCCACATGTAGGCTACAGTGTGCCATGCAGAGGTGTGGTAAATCCAGAACAACACTGTCGACATTATATCAAAATCACTAATGGAAACCATTTTAGCTGAATGGGAATGGCCTATTGGATTTTTTTGTTTAGTTTTTTTTGTTTGTTTTCAAACATAGATTTACAAATGGTTCTCCTAGATTTGCTTCATAGAGGATGTTTGACACAGAAATTAGCACTTTATTTAGCAAATCTACCATAATTGACAAAAAGATCTCCTTTAGCTTGTATTAACATAAAACAGCAATGACATTTTGAAACCTGAGCATGGTTTGCCACCCAGTTGAGACATCTTGCCACCCTGAAATGTTGTCCATGTAGAAATGTGTTAAGCAGAAGATTTAACCCTAGATTTATTCATTGGATAGCTAAATGAAAAATGTGCCTTCAAAGAAAAGTACGCAATATTCCCCAGTTAGGTCTACTTTCTTCACTAAGTTCACAGTTTCCATCTGAAAGTGTCTGAAAGCTATCGGAATCCTAAATGATATATTTCTATAATATATTTAGCAAAATCATGCTGTAAAGTTCTTCCCCTTTATAGTGGGGTACGAATTGTAATTCCGTAGGATTTTTTTGCTAAAATTGATTTTTTCGTTTTATTTGCTTTATTTGGGGTCCTACTGTTGAAAAATGACGGGGTGCAAATTTTCTGACCCCGTTTTGCCCTTCCTCTGGGGGGCGCTTTCTCACCTTGGCCAGTATACTGACTGCAATCATACATCTACTAATAATGATCACATTTTCACAATCTTGGTGTCAATTTAGGGGTTATTGAGGATGCTGAGTCCATTTATGACAGTTTCATTGTGATCAGAAGTTGTTATGACTCATTTTTACATAACATTGCAGTAATAAAGGCAAATCCAATGGGGCAAAGTCGTCAAACAGTAAGTGAGTTCATATTTTGGGAACGCTTTGATGTATGTTAACGAAACTTGGTCACATGACAACTGACCCCCTCCCAAGGGTGCACAACAAATTTGGTGTAATTTGGCCAATGGGGGGCGCTATAATTAGCAAACCTGCGTTTAGAGGTTACAGTAGATCATGATGATGTTGGGTTAGCAAAAAAAATCCAATGGCTAGTCATACTCTTCATACTCATATTGATGATCATTGCAAATTTTACCCACTCATTATAAACAATTGCCCATTTTGGATTTTCCTGAAAGAGAAACTAGATCATCAGCAGTCACAACTTTGTTTGGCCCCCTCATTGCTGCTTGCCAATTTTTGTCAAAGATAACTATTTCAACACAAGATATGTCTTTTAATTCTGTCTAATGACACAAAGCTGAGAATCACATTGCTAAGATACAGACAGAAGATACAAGAAGACAAAATTATCAAATGATGCCATTTGTAATGGATGGCAGCTAAAAATCGTTATGTAAAAATGTATGAAAATCAATATCGGATGAAATGAGGAAATTATCTTTTTCTTGTAAACAACTTAAGTGTGACAAGCAGTATGACACAAAATACCCCAGAAATGTTTCACTATCAGTAAACTGAAGAGTGTGTGTTATATGAAAGTCTCAATTTCAATTTGAAATTTGGAGCAAGAAAATCTAAACCGAGAGATGAGAGGAAAAATCACATGTAAAATTCTAGCTCTCTAAATAAGGTGGTTCTTCAAATCCAAAGGATAGGAGAAACCCTATGAGCCCTAGGCTGTTTTAAGGGCATTTCCACTACCTTTAGTTAGAAGCATTTATCCTGGTTATTGTAAGTGCCATTCACACATGCTACATAATACAAGAACCATGGTGGAGGGATACTTTGGAGCTGAGCAATTTACAGAAATATGTGGTGTGTGCCTTACAGAAATAAATGGCAATTTTGATTTAGTGATGAGAAATGATTTTTTGACACTTTTTGTGCTCCATATTTGTGACACGAGCTGATCTAACCTGACTTGTTTGCGTGGCACACATTACGTGCACACATGATGATTCTCTATAATAACTTTTTACTGCATCGCAATGAACAAAGTAAAGGCAAAAAAGTGTTTATTTGTCAAACAAATTTGGATGCAAATGAATTGGATACCATACAGGAATTTGCTAGGATCTCAAAACTGGATTATGAATGTGCCTTGCCATAGAGAAACACATGATAATGTTGGATTATGAACTTAAGCTATTATGCCACAAAAAATACACAAAAACATGTAAGTGGAGCTAAATGAAGTTATTATTTTGCTGTCACTTCGTCTCTTGCATGACCTAGAAGGTTGTATGGTATCTGTGGATAGCTCTGTGTCTCCTCTTTCATCTGACATGTGTGCCATAGCTTTCTGATCTTTGGTTCAAGAGTAAATCAAACGAGAGTAATGGTAGCCTAAGCTATATGACATTATTATTTGTTTGTCACTTTGTCTATTTTTATAACACAGAAGGATGTATTTGTTATCAATGGAAAGCTCTGTTTCTCCTCTTTCATCTGATATGCGTGCATGTCGTCCCGGGTTCGTGAGTAATTCAAGCGAGAGTAATGGATGTGCGGGTGAACGCAGAGAGCAGTATAGACTATAAATATGATATACTTTGATTTAATTTAATGACAAGTGTTTAGTGTCGTTGGAAAGCCCCAGTTCTGCTCTTTCGTGTTATAAAGGCTTCATCTCGCTGCAACTAATAATTGCGGAGCAATGTAACAGAGAAGAGTGGGAGTGTTTTTTGACGCACTTGGTCAATAGGGCTCATAGGGTTAAAAGGGATCCATTACAAATGGCATCATTTGATAATTTTGTCTTCTTGTATCTTCTGTCTGTATCTTAGCAATGTGATTCTCAGCTTTGTGTCATCAGACAGAATTAAGACATATCTTGTGTTGAAATAGTTATCTTTGACAAAAATTGGTAAGCAGCAATGAGGGGGCCAAACAAAGTTCTGACTGCTGATGATCTAGTTTCTCTTTCAGGAAAATCCAAAATGGGCAATTGTTTATAATGAGTGGGTAAAATTTGCAATGATCATCAATATGAGTATGAAGAGTATGACTAGCCATTGGAATTTTGCTAACCAATGTCATCATGATATACTGTAACCCCTAAACGCAGGTTCGCTAATTATAGCGCCCCCTAGTGGCCAAATTACACCAAATTTGTTGTGTACCCTTGGGAGGGGGTCATTTGTCATGTGACCAAGTTTCGTTGACATACATCACAGGGTTTCCCCCAGAAAATTTGTTAGTTAAGGTGGTGTCTGTCCAGGGGAAGGGGGCGTCGCCGTAGCGTCCCCGCCACATCGCCGCCACTGCCCTCGATGGGGGGGGGGGGGGGGGGTCGAGACCGTTGGTTGAACTGCAGCCGAGACCGAGTGACAACGGCCGAGTCTTTTAGGAAGCAAGTCTGAGTCGAGACTGAGTCTTAAAGGAGTCAAGGCCGCATCAAGACCAACCAAAGAAAGAGGTTTTCATAATTTACATCACCAAGGATCATATAACAGTTAAATTCCCAAAGGGTAGAGATTGTTGGCTACAGGAGCAGTCTAGCACACACTTGTCTAAATAACTTCTTTTCTGATTTACTTTAAGACAAGGAGGTCAGCTGAAGTAAAAAATTAGTAGGCTGTCAGCATTTCATTAATGTTGAAAATGTTGAATTTTGACACTAATGACAGCAATATACCTGGATTTCACATTCATTGTATCAGATTTAATTGAATCAGCAACCAATTAAACATCATTAACACAATTTAGACAATATTATACCTTAAAAGTTTACAACTCCAATGCAGGGCCTTTTGTATCTTTCAAAACCTTTGCACTGCTCAGCATAGCACCATAGGATATATTTTAAAGCCAGTCAATATTATAGTATTCTATTAAAACCAAGAATATTTGCAATGGTGGATATTTTAGAATATATCATGAAATAAAGATGAAACTGTATGAAAATGTAACATTGCGACTGTATGGTATAGTTAATGAATTGTGATTTAGTAGGCTACAGATGGTACGGGTTGAGAATGCTCTTTTCTTTCCCGCACATCGGGACTCCCGAAGCATCGGGACTTTAATTAAAACTGCAACCGCAAGGGGGCAACATAAGACCGCCTTAATAAAAGGAAGGTTCGGCTCATACCGGAAAACACGGAAAAACCCGAAGACACCGCGCTGGTGACAAGCGGAGAAAAGAGACATCACGCTCGGCATGTCAGATTGCAGTTTCAGAGTTTTCGAATGTTTTACAGCGTACCTCACAGCTGGCTCTCTCACTTGACGTAGCCTATAACTCAGTCAGTCCAGCAGAGATGCCAGAGCAACGTTTTGGTCAATGGAGAGGGAGAGAAATGCTCCGCATATCCGTCTCATTTAATCCGTCTCATTTAATCATTAAAATGAAGGTGATGACTGGCGAAATTATAATCAAACGACGTTTCAATAAACCATTGTTGAAATTAATGAAAATGGTTTTAGAAGCCTTCAATTCAACCTGAAAGACTCGATATAGGCAACCTTAGATTAATTCATTAATTCATTACGGTTACAAGACCGCATTTCAGTGATTAGGCTATTATTGTCAAGGCGAAGACGAAAGAGATGGACAAGATGGACATTTAGGCTACATTTATGTTAGGAATACTTAGAAATGTGTAGGCCTATAGGCTATTTTAAAACGGAGGCATGTTCATTTTAACCGGCGACGCTGGGTAGCTTACCCAGCACTTTATCACAGATTTTGTCCCCACCACTTTTGACAACTGAAAATAAAACGTATTTAACAGAAATATCTTTAATAGGCCTACATGCCTATCATGTCACTTTACTTATAACCGTAGGCTACATGATTGGAGAAGATCGCGCATTTTGTAACATTATAACAATGGATGGTCAGATATGCGATAGGGCAGTGAGGGTGATTCATTGTAACCATCGACTAGTAGGCCTAGCTCCGCAAAAGAAGTTTCTAGCAACTTAGAATATATGGATCTCGTTATGCATGTTCATGTTGATTCAGAGATAGACATAGACTACCGTGGGCTACTGTGCGTCAATATAACAGCATTTTATCATGTGGTGAATTAATGACTAACGTCAGTTTAACATGTCAGAACTTTTGATCGGCGTTTCAAGTGCATGCCGCGAATAGGCTAAATGAACTCGACTGACTGAATCCTTTATATTTCTTGGCTAAGTGCGAAGAAATTGACACTCGAACTGTGGCGTAAATGGTTGAGGCATCTTAATCATACGTCAGCGACCGGGGTTCAAAACTTACTCTACGAACCTCCGGAACCCATTAAGACAAGAGGCATTATTTTATTAAAAAGTTTTGCGATTTTTTTATGATTGCGATGTCTGCTGAAAAGAAAAGTTAATATGTGAATTCGTGGTTCAGCGCACACACACACACACACACACACACACACACACACACACACACACACACATTTTTACATTTACATAATAGGGCTCGGGCACACGCCTTGCATTCTAGGAATATCGCCGCCATTTGGTAGCGCACTGAACGTAATATCCATTCATTCAGATGCACAAGACAAGAAGCAGAAATAGTAGCGATTTATTCTTTTCCTCTTGCGATCGTGGGTTGCAAAAACTAAGTAACAGGAACACACTAAAAGGCGGGAGTAAATCCATAGTAATCCATAGTAAACTAAGGAGTGAAGCTGCCAATGTGGCTGTGCCCGCGAAGTTTTGATGTCATGATCCCGAGCCCTAGTGTCAGGAAGTGTCTGTCGAGAGAGAGGGGGGAGGGATGCAATCGTCCAATGCCGCATACAGGTAGGCTATAATGTCTAGTGAACTGGTTAGACAAGTGTGGGGGAGGGGGAATGATCGCACAAGACAATTGCTCTTCATGAAATGGGTAGTCTCACAGACGTTTGTCGATGTTTAAACGTATCACTTGCGAAATCGGACGTGGCACATAGAATTATTAGGCTACTGGATTTAATATAGCATAGACTTTGTTCATCCTATATTAGCCTATATTAAAATGTAATGTGCTGCGGGGAAGCATTGGGGAAGTCAGTTTAAGTTGTCCTGTAACAATTTGCCTCTTATTATAAGAGTATGCAGCCACTACGCACATAATAGTCTAGGTTACGGGCGGATGCGAGCAACCCCATGCAAAAGAAGGCCTTAAGTTAACGGACTGAAGGCCTGTTTACATGTCAAACATGCATTAAATCTAAGAAACGAAAAACACAAATATCATGTATTGTGTCGTAAACAGTTAATGACTTCGTGGCCACTATGCGCAACTGCATCGCGCAGTGAGCTGAAGGATAGGAGGACCGACACTTATTAACACAAAGCTTTGTAAAGCACTAACAACCACCCCTCAAAGTTCATTGTCCATAAGTCCAAACAATAAGTATAAAAATCCGACAATCCAAAACGATAACGAGATCTCCCAGAAACGAAAAACAAGTTTGTTGAGTAGCCTAGTCCTTCCAACAATCTCAGCTTTTGCGTTTGTTAGATAAAAGGCATTCTGTCCTGCTGTATTCCAATGAGAAAAAATCATCCACAAGGTAGGCTAAGGGTCACGGTAATGCAGCATGCAGGAATCTATATAGGCCTACGCACAAAACGAATGAATGGATTATATCGGCCAAAACGAATGAATGGGTTGGGAGAGTCGTCTGGCTGTGTCAGCAGACTGCAGTCGGTCTCGAGGGGTTAAATAGCGCACGTACTTGAATTTTAATCTGAAGAAGACCAAATCAAATCAAAAAAGAAGGATTTCAAGTGTGCGAACCTTTTTCCATTTTTTTTATGATTTAGCCTACTCTTGTTCTGCACCTTGACCGGGGATGTGCACAAACTTTTTTACTACACTTGAATTTTAAACCAACTCTTCTCTAGCCTATATCCTATAGCCATACTTTAATAATCAGATGTTATGCTCATTTTTGTAGGCTACACCTCACCGGCAAGCACGCACGCAAATGCTGCTTTTGCACATCTACAATATTGGCCAGGCTATATAGAATAGGCTTTTAGGACTGTATTTTGCCTTCGTGCAACTTTAGTTGTGCTCAATCTAAATTATTGTCAGTAAGGATAGGTCATATTACCAAATGGCGAACCTCGAAAATTATTTAGGATATAGAGCCGTGTCCATTACGCATGCAGTTATTTTTTAGGCTATTGTTTTATTTGAGTGTTTTTGTCTACCATGGCAAACATAGTTGAAACGTTCGCTCTAAACTTAAGTATTTCCAATCGGCTTTCACAAAACCGATGAGGTCCAGATCTCAGTGGCCTCATAGCTGCCTACAGCCATGCATAGTAAGCCTAATGATAGCCTAATAGTTATGACATTAATAGCCTATTAATGACCTCATGTCGGAATGGCACGTTGTTTGAAAAAAAAAAAGTTAAATAGGCCTAGGCCTATACCGCCGAGTGGGGATATGTCGGAATGAACAGCGGATACCAGCTGGGTTGTAAAACATTACTGTATTCGTTGATCTTATCGATGCAGTCCTTGCGGCCACTTCTCCCCATCGTAGGAAACTTTCTGTTTAGTCCATCCCAGTTGGTGGTTTTGCACCTGTCCCTGAGTTATAGTCTATATGAGTAAGCGCTTATATGCTCTAACCGCATAATAAAAGAAGCACCTGCAGCAGTGCTTATGGCAAGGCTATTAACACCTGTCACTGAGCTATGGACAAGCAGTTATGCTCGAAAATTATCATAATAACAGACACACCTAATTGTATGTCTCTATGTTTAAACACATCAAATTAGGAAGCATTTCCGCCGCAACGTTTGCTTTCTTTTTCTGTCGGTCCGCGGTTGCTTGGTCAATTGCGCAGCAAATTATCAGATCACCGGACCTAATTTCACCCCATGTCTCGCGGACCAGCAGCAGTCTCCACGTTTCGCGGCCCATAGTTTGAGAAACGCTGCATTAAAGTGTCATTAGGTTGTAGGCTATATGTTTAGTGATTTCTTTGTGTGTTTTTCATTGTAGTGTGTGTGCATTGAGTAGTTCCTTAAAATACGGAACAAAGAGCGTCCCGTAGCCTATCTGTTCAATACGGAAGAAGACTAACTATTACTTATATATTTCTTATAACGAAACGCGAAGAAAAAATACGAGGACTGACCATCTCGTTTCTCCGCGTTTCCCCCAATACCATGGCGACAAAGAGAAATAAATATGATTTGACATTTAAGCTGATTGCTGACAAATTTGCCACACAATTCGGGAGAAGCAGCGGACAGGAGCGCCACCACAAGCAAGCACTTCTAGCCCAAATTAACATGGCAACGTTGCCTATGACTAAAGTGTCTAAGTAGGCTAGTCCTACTAATATTACATTTGATTGGTAGCATGTTTGTAGCGCGCCAGTTTACCCATCCCCTACATCAAAACAGCTTAGAATCAATCAAAGAATCAGCTGTGTCGGCGTTAGGCTGTAGGCGATTTTCTATAACCATTTTCATTCATTTCAACAATGGTTCATTGAAACGTTGTTTGAATAATTTCGCCAGTCATCACCTTCATTGTAATGATTAAATGAGATTAAGGAGTCGACTATTGACGGATATGCGGTCTTCATCATTTTGAAATGCGGGATGAAACTTTCTGCCACCTGGTGGTTGTTTGGGTACATTGCCTTAGGCTCGAAAAAAATCGGCTTGACGGCCTGCGGGATCTCTTCGGGAGTCCCGCGGGAGAAGGTGCATTCTCAACCCGTACCCACTGTAAAGCTGCAATTCTTTGATTGAAGCTGTAGGCCTTTATTGTGCGTGCCTGTTGCTCATATAGCCTAAGAGAGCCGGAACGTTTTTAATGCTTTTTAAAATATAATTAGCGAGATCGTACCGCATTGAACACTAATATTTTGTGATCTGTCAAATACAGTTGCATGTTCAGCTCTGAACAAAAACATCCAGGAATTATTTCTACAAAACGGAAACATGCGTCCCGCCCGGTCGGGATGAATGAAACTGGCATGGGAGACAAGAGGCTATAGTTTAAAGTTTAAACTAGCCTGTGTAAACCTCAGACAATTTACAACACGTGAATGAATAGCTGTCACAAGTTGTTGTTAGCTGTAGGCTAGATGGCACAAGTATTTGTCACAACAAATTACAAGATGCAGTGGGCTATGCATTCATAGTAGACGAGTGATTAAAAAAAGAAAAGATAAAGCGCTCAAAAGTGTTATGCCGCTCATCCCACACATTTGGTAGATTCAACGGAGAACCATTCCTGTGAGAGTCGTCAAATCTAGCTAGGTTTAGGCTATTTGTGTTCGCAGTCACTCTGAGATATGCGTGGCAGTGGCACCTGACCTGATATCAAATACTCATGCTGAATGAGCGCGTCGCCTGTGCGCATAGGCCAACTCGATTTTGAAAAAGTTTATTTTTTTATGCGTTCTACAGAGAAGGGAGACTAGCGGCTACGGTTTGGAATGACATGGAGAAAACATGACAGAGTAATACGGCGAATATCACTATACATAATATATTTATTTATTTATTTATTTATTCATTTATTTATTGAAGACGCTAGTTAAGGCGGCAGCCCTGTGTTGTTAAGGCGGCCGCCTTAGCAGGAAAGCGCTGCGGGAAACCCTGCATCAAAGCGTTCCCAAGATATGAGCTCACTTACTGTTTGGCGACGTTGCCCCATTGGATTTGCCTTTATTACTGCAATGTTATGTAAAAATGAGTCATAACAACTTCTGATCACAATGAAACTGTCATAAATGGACTCAGCATCCTCAATAACCCCTAAATTGACACCAAGATTGTGAAAATGTGATCATTATTAGTAGATGTATGATTGCAGTCAGTATACTGGCCAAGGTGAGAAAGCGCCCCCCAGAGGAAGGGCAAAACGGGGTCAGAAAATTTGCACCCCGTCATTTTTCAACAGTAGGACCTCAAATAAAGCAAATAAAACAAAAAAATCAATTTTAGCAAAAAAATCCTACGGGACCATTATTTCATGACAATTCGTACCCCACTATTAATTTGATGTGTGTGGTGGTGCTTTAAGCCTACCTTAACATCCTGAGCACAGAATCACAACAGAGGTACAGGTGTAAATAGCAATGTTTCAAAAGTAATGTTTCACTATGAAATAATTTTGTTCTAAAGGACCCCTTCCCCCTTCCAGTTCAGACTCATCTGGCCATAGGTGTGCAGTGGAAATAAGCAGTTCTTATTCATATGAACTTTAATAAGCAATTTATAGACCTAATACTGATACATGATAGCTGTTGCACTGTTCGCAGTTTAACGCAACAGCATTATCAAATATTCAGCGTTTCACTGCATACTATTTTGAGTGAGGAGTGAGTTGTCAGAAATGGCAGGGTTTGCTGTCACAGTGCTTTACTTTCCAAGCAGTCAGGCCCCTTAACTCTGTGCTGCGGTACGTATAAATCCATGTGAAAATGTATCAATATTTCAGTGCACGCTCTATGAAAAGCCTGCTGATTTCTTGCTATACCCTTTTGCAGAGCAGTGCTGGTTTCTTATGAAATCAGGATGGATCATTGTGGATCAAGCCTCATTACAGCATTAGTACAGTACATACAGCACATACAGAATACAGTATACATACTGTTTTAGTTGAGGTAAAGGTCATGTGGTCAGCATGATAATTCAGTAGTCACATTAATAGAGTTCAGATCAAGCAAAGCTAACTGTCATAACTTTCAGAGTCGGCATCATTCTCAGAGCTTCCACATGTTTAGAAGAACTTTAGAAGAAACAAACATTTGTCAACAAAAAGTTAACCGAAGTTCTGATGAGGAAGTTGCATAGGTATGATTCTAGAGGGTAGTAAATCAACTGCATTTCCACTGTTGGGGCATACATGCATACATGTAATTCATGGCTCTTCCATAAAGATCCCATGTTTGACCTAAGATAGTCCCGATATGCCCAGAATGATTGGCTAATTTGTGTGGCTTTTGATTCCTGGAGCCAGCATCACTGACCTACAGTAGTGTTTGAAGATAGAATTAAGCGCAATAGTAATTGAGAGACATTTTGCTTTGTGCCATTTTTTTTGGCTAGCCATGTTTCATTCATTGGCAACCACTGACTCCTCCTAGCTCAAGAGTTGGTTTTTTTTATTTATTTACTTGAATTACAAAGCTGCGAACAATCATGGCCTTTAATAGACCACAAATGACACGCAAGGCCATCTGGTTGAATAGCTTCAGCAGATTATGAGTTTGTGAGCCTTCTTCACCACTCCACTCAAATCAAAACAAACAAGAGTGAATCACTAAGCTTGGAGTAGGCTAGTTCAGTCTCGTCATTATCAGACTGTCAAGGTGACAACAGCTTTGGGCAGGCGTGTCCGTGTATGAATGTCAGAAGCTAAATAAAAACTGTATGATTTGTCAATTCTATTGATAGATGACCTGATAGTAGTGATAGACCTCAGTGCTAATATTTCCATATGAAAGATAGATAGCAGTAAACAAACAGTCAGCTATTCAGCCATTTCCTGTCTCCATGCAAAATGTCAAAGGAGTTATAATTATGTAATAAGTTATACTGTATGTTTGCATGTGCATTATGTAATCTGTATGTACTGTATGTATTAAAAAATCAATCATTTTCCTGTGTTTTTTTTCCAGGGCTCAGATCGGCTCGACTGCATGTCTCAGGGTCTCAGATGTCCTCTCATCAGTCCAGATGCTCTCTGCTGCTGCTGTGGTGGTGGCTACCAGGAGCACTGATTACCATTCGGCAGGCCAGCCCACTAGCCGCCTCCAGAGCGTCGTTATGCAGCTGGCCCAGCAAGATGTTCGGTATAGCGGAGCGTGCAGACACACGTACAGTACCTCGGCGGCTCCCCACGGGTCCTAGAAGACCTCTGTTGCCGTGGTGACAGCAAGCCTTTCGCATGTCATCCGGCCAGGTCACCAGGGTCGGGTAGAAAGGTAGGTAAAAAAAAAAGAAGAAGAAAAAAACACGTTTTCCCTCACTTCAGCTCCCCCACACTCTCAACTGCCGCTCTCCTACTTGAATGAAAAAATAAATAAAAAATAAACAATACTTAGCCTCTGGAAGTAAAGGTACCCTGCTGCCTGCGTTTTATCCTTGTCCATGAATGAAGCACTGTAGAAAAATAAATAGCCCACACACAGCACTGAGAGACACAAGTGCCCTAGTTCTTGCTTTTCTCCCCCTGTTGGTTATTAAGGCACCCTAGTAATGAGCCCTGGAGCATTGCAATCACATTAGGTCTTTATTACTGTAACTTGTTTTAACACAGGGAACAGGCAATGGTACATATTTGCAGACACAGCTGGAGCATAATCAGTAATGGGAGGGGGGGAAATGCAAGGAAATGTTTTAGGATGTATCAAAGTACGCCTGACATGTTAATTAATTTACTAATCACTTCTGCAATTAACCCTTTGGATCAGGAATCCAACATTTGCATGTTGCCAGGCAGAATCATTAGCAGCAAAAAAGTGGGCCAAACAAGCTGTGCACTGCCGTTTAATTATGCAAACATGACCAGCAATAATTGCCTAAATTCCTCTCCACTTCACCAAGTCTTCTAGTCTTATAAGTAATTGCAGTGAGTCTACTGCAGACAAAATGTTTGTTCTGGAACTGCTCTAGTCAAGCATCTAGTCATGACTTCTAGTCAAGTATCGGAAAAGCTCACAGCGAAAGCTCATAGCCAGACATCGTGATTCATCTTCTTGGTGACATTTGTTGAACTGCTCCGGATGGCTCATCCCGTCTTTTCATCCCTTACTCAATTCTGGTACCCCTTTGCCCTCAAACTCCAAAGGCCTCCACAATAACGCAGTGTTTCTGGTGCAGACAGGTGAAATACTACTTAATAATTCATCTGAGTTCTTTTAAAGGCCTTAAAAGTGTGTAGATTCCAGAGAGCCGAAGAAATTTGTGTATTACTGGACGGAGGTCTACATAAAGAATGTATGACTTCAAGTTCAACACAAAAAAAAGCTGCTATAAAAGTGATGGCATAAAATGTTTTGGAGGGTCTGTTTCAGTCAGAGTAAGGTTCAGTGTTAACATCCTTTACAAATGCAAAGGCCCCGTTTAAATATCGCCAAAAGGTTTTTCTAAATATTACAGTTTAGAACTCCTTTTAATAATGCAGTGTAGAAGTCTCCTATGCTACCTATTTGCTATATTATATGCTATATTATAATTCAGTTGGCTGCTTAAACAGACTGCCCAAGCCTAATACAGTCATTATCAGGGACTAACAGCTCACTGCTACTTTGTACTTACATAGTCCTGAATAAGATGTTACCTCTGTGCCTTCATAATCTACCCAGCCCTGTTAGTTGCAGTGCTGTTCACTAGACAGGTGCATTATAACAAGGCCGTTGTGGCTAGCACACTTACATCTCTAATTTGTTTTGTTGGGTTATGTGGTCACAGGAGTAATTATACCCTGGTATAGGACAGCTTTTTTCCCTGAAGATCCTTAAGAGTGATATTCCTTCTAAAATTACTCTACCCTCTCTACCTGCCTCTGTAACAAACCCTTTTATTTATGACCCTCCCCCCACCCTCGCCACCAACATCAACATCCGAGCAGCCTGATGCTGTGCTCTGAGTTGTTGACTTTTCCACCACCTCCTCTCTGCTGTTTTTTTTGAATAAACAAAGCAGCCTTCAGTGATGCCACAGAGATATCCCCAACAGACAGACCTTCGCTTCTAAAACAAAAAAAAAAACAATGTGATTCACCCTGAATCTGTAAATGACTAAATGCGAATCTGGCATGAGTTTCAACAAACCACATTAGTTGAGAACAGGGGAAACAGTATAATTAAACACAGTTATGGAAACAGAATTATCTGATCATCACAAGACTGCCGGTAAAGTTCTAGGGTGAGTGTTAGTTCCAGTGATTAAACAGAGTTGTAACTTATATTAGGCTTAGAAGGTCCTCTCCACTATGATGTTGACTGTTCTGGTAGTTAAATCTGATTGTCCTCCTATAAGGACATTTGTTACTGTCGTGATGTGTTTGTACAAGGCCGAGCTGGGCACCTGAATTTGAAACCGAACATTTGCGTGGAAACTGGGGGTGTTTAACGTCTGTTTGCTTGGCAGATGCCTTGCTTTCATTTGTCTTTGTGACCCTCTGATTGGTCAACGAATTGGAACTCTATACTACTGTCTACACTGCACCATATTTCTTGTTCTGTCTATGCACCACCTGTTTATACTTTGTATGTCACATTGCCTTTTGTGCACTTTTGGTTAGACACAAACTGCATTTTGTTGTCTTTGTACTTGTACTCTGCGCAATGCAAGTTGAATCTATCTAATCTATTCTAATCGTAGTGGGAGCTCGGAATCTGTGACCGATCTCACACCACTGCTGGTCCCACAGTGGCTGCAGGGCAAACACATACAAGTGAAGTTTTTAATGGCATATCTACAATTTCTAAATTACGATTTTAATAATTAAAAAGCCTCAGCATTAAATATTAAATGTTGACTTGAAAGCAAGCCAGAGATGGCCACCCATATTTCACATTCTCATGTGACAAAACAACAGTGTTATCATTTATATGGAAATTATAGCTGTTTTTCCTATCTTTGTGTTGTGTGTCAGTGCACTAGTTTGTGGATTGCTGTAAGTCTGTGTATTATAGTGAACACTTGTGCATCTGTCCAATCATACTGTATGTTGATTTTAATCTTCAACTGTAGCTGTCGTTGCAGCCTCAGCATAATTGACTCAGAGTGTGTTTAAACGTGATGTTGGTGATACTGTAGTGGTTAACCAGGACATCCCCTTGTGAGCCAGTGGTCCCTGGGGTTGTTTCTCAAATGTCAGAAAGCAGCTTTCTAACCTGAGTGTACACTATGTGTGCATTATTGGTGCCTGTGTATGTGACTGGATTAGGCTAAGCCATTATTGCATCATCTGTCAAGGTGGAGCCAAGGCTCCAATGATTTTTGGGCATCCAGACATGTTTGGATTCCTTAACCTTGCTGGCTGATTACTGAAGACATGCACACTGAACTACAACTAGAGTAAGTATACTTACCTAAAGAGGGACATTTACAGAATGGTCTGTGAGTTAACATTGAATGTCTGAAAACTGCTGCTCAAGAGAAACAGGCGCTTTTAATAGTATAACGCTGATGCAGTTTGAGGGAAATATCTTGGTGTGAACGCCGTGTCCTCACAAAGGAAACATGGGGTATGTCTGCAAATGTGTGCGTGGTGATTGTGGTGAACATTGTAGAGTTGTAACTTTTTTTTTCTCATGTTGACAGGCAAAGGAAGTCATTTTTGCCGCGTGCCTCCTTGCAGCATGCAACAGTCTGTAGGCGTATTTTCAGCTACACATGTATAGTTGTGGAAAAATCTGTCCTGTCTCTTAACAGAAATACTGTAGATAGGCAGATACAATTAAATTGAATTTACAAACTATTTGCAAAAAGAACTTTTAACAGTTTTTTAAGAGACCAAGAGGGCTTAGAGCATGTTTTCACACATCATTTCTGACGAGGTGGCCAATTTGGTGTCTTTCTTGCAGTGTTTTGTGCACACCCACAAACTGTCGCGCCTCTGTGGAGAGCAACTTAAGCTGGGGCTGCCTGTGGGTTGTCACCCAGTTTGTGCGTGGGTGTCAAGCACTGAGAAGCAGGCAGCGTACAGACTGTAGACTTGTAGCATGAGCAAGAGAGCATCAACTCGGAAATGTTTCACTCTCAAGGAAGGAGAAACAAAACACTGTCTACGGCGCTGAGAATGAGATCAGGATACAGTCTGTTTTAATGATGCAAAATATTTTAATATTAACATCTTAATCATTCCACTAAGTCAACTTTACTCTACTAGGGTTGCAAAAATTATTACTAGCTCCTTAGTAACGCAAATAAACAAAACTATTTACATATTTAGGGATGGGTGAAAGTAGGTCAGAACAGGCCATACAAATACTGTAGCTACTAATTTCCTGTAGATTGCTTACTTACAAGGATGCTGGTTACTAATTTACTGGCAGCACTATTTCCCGCTGTAAATTGCACGTCATATTTCACTCATGTCTACACTGACAGTTTCCTGTCCTGCTCAACCTAACAAAACCAAAAAGGACAATTTACAAGCCTGGTGAGGTTCATGGCAACCTCTGCATGGTAACATTGCGGAACTCTATTTCCTCTCAGTCTGTGGTTGGGTGTGTGTGTGTGTGGGGGGGGGGGGGGGTGTATGAGTTTTTAGTTTGCCTAAGAGGCTCAGTCTCAGGTCAACTTTACATCTCTAGTGATGACATCACTTTAACACTTAATTGACACAATTTCCTGGATGTTTGTGGATCATAAGCACACCACAGCAACAAAGAGGACTGAATTTGTTGATAGAGAAACCCATCACGAGCGTGAAGAGGGATGGGTTTGGGACACCACACAACACTATGAGTCAACTTTTTTCACTACATCAGTGCCTCGGACTTTTGACTGCCTTACAAACACAGCACCAAGTAACTTCATACAGGACAGTCGCAGTTTTTTCAATACTACTGTTGAGTCTTTTGGAGGTATTGTGGGTCTAATTTGATGAAAAACACTGATGATGAAAGAGGCCTGCTTGATAACCACAGAGAGATACTATGACAGTTCCCTGTCAGTGAAGCTGCTCTGTTGGTGATGCTCTTGGTTTTGGTTTGGCATTCAGGCTACTGACAGCGCATGTGGTACCTTGAAGGAGGGCTGTTATGGATCCTGGGCAGAGCACGCGGCGTGTTTGCCACTGCTGCCAGCCAAATGTGTATTGTGGTTGTGTCCAGCACTGTTGTGTAATGTTTAAACTAGAGCGTCCAAATTCATACGGGTCCATTCTTCTCTGTTGAATTGCTCACAGAGTAGGCCACCCATCACACAGAGATATCACATGCATATCATGTGAAACCATGATATGCATGTTTCTGCTAGTTCCTTGTTGCTGTTGTTGAATTTGCATGAAAAATAATCATATTTAAATTCAGCTCTGCGTCCATTTCCGCACCCATTCGTCTAGGTGGAATATCTGACTCTTCACTCAACACATGATGCACCATACAGTACATCAAAAGAAACAGCAGACCTTATAGCACTCCAAAATAATGAACTTGCTATCCATATCAAAGAATTAAAAGTTGGTCACAGCATGCACAGAATATCTGTGCCTTGGGCTACATGACATCTACACATATGCAAAGTGATGCATGGCGCTGGATGGCCAGCTATTGTTAGACAAAGAGACACATTTTACCCAATAAACATTTGTTGTGCTGTGGATGAATCTTTGATTGGGAAGTGAAGTGAGACAGAGGTCACAGATCAATAGACAAATGGGTGAAGCCTCTTCTTTTGGTCATCATGCTAGCACCACAGATAGCATGCAGTTCTAGCCAACTCTTAACCTGGCTAGCGCCTACCACTTCTCAAATGAGACGTGGTCTGGCAACCAGATTGCAAAGCCAAACCACCACCATGATTCTTATATTGCTAGATTCCAGAAAATCCCACATGACCAATATGAAAAAACATTTCTTACGGCGTTGTTAGTGGTGAAATGAAATTTGTGACAAGAAAAAGACTGCTGGTCTGCAGAACCGCAGAGTGAAATTTTTCCCGATGCTTCTGTCACTCGTCTTGACCAAGGAACTTTGGGCCGACAGAAAAAGAAAACAAATGTGTCCGCAAACAGGAGCAAATACTGTACTTGTTAACTTTTGTTGGTGGGCTATGACCCCAAAGTCTGTCATGACCAGGCTTCTGGTCAAAGAAGCTTGAGAGAGGCTGGCCTAGACTGTACAGAAAATAAGATATGTATAGATGCCCCTTACAATGACCAAGATGATAGGTAGTAAAATTACACTGAAAATCGCCTGGGGCCCCAAAGGGTTAATCCTCTGGGTTTTGAGGCCAGATTCAGGCACTTTTGTCACCGTGACAAGCTTTGATGTTTTTGAAAAATGTAGCCAACTTTAAAGAGTGGGTTCAAATTAAAATGTATTTGTTTACTCCAATAGTCTACAATGATATGTCATCAGAATGCATGTCATACAGTATTTGTGTTTTTATCTAAAATTCTTTAAAGAATCAACTCAGACAAAGTAGTTTGTTTTGGAATGTTTGTATGACAAGCATACTAAAATGTAAGTGTCAGTGATTAATATTTGTTCCAGATACACAGGAGAGACTTTAAATACCTTGTGTTGTAGTTCGAAGATTTTCCACAGTGGCAGTTCAAACAACCAGACCTATTTAATGGGCTGAAAATGATATGTTTGTATTAAAACTGCAATAGCAAAATGAACAACCTCATACAACCTCACAAACAAAAGGCCCTTACTTTAGTATCAATACAGATTGCATCAGAACTTCTGAAAGTTCATACAGAAATGTAGTTGTCCTCGTACCATAGGTTAAACTCCCACAAAATCTCTGTTCCATTAGCAGTCATAAGGAGCACAGAAAGGACTCCTACAGAGTCCGTTGCAGGGGTTGCCCCTTTTGACTGTCCGTTGAGGAGGTGAGATATGTCACTGCAGATGGGTCCAGAGAGGTGGACGGATGAGCTGTACACGCTGCGAAGAAAGAGGGAACTGTGTGGGTGAGAGTAAAAATAGAATGGTATTTCCTGAGTTGCCCAAGGCCCCTTGTGTAGTGCACAACTCATTTGAAAACACAAAAAGTGCCACACTGATAACTTTCCACAGGGGTAGTCCTATCTCTTTGTAACTTTGAATATGACAGCAGTCCGTTTGTGATTGAAAAAAAATAAAAAATGTTGCTGGTCTCAACTGACTTCCCACCACCATAAAGTACCCTAATATTATTCTGTGTGAAGATACAAACAGAAAACTTAGTTGTAATAGAAAAACTTGCAGCTGATGCATGCACTGTGGTGGATGTGTACAGTAGTCTTGCCAATGACAAATACATAACTATAGTTAACTGGGAGGTTGAGCATAAAATGGCAACATGTCACTTTTGACTAAGGTGAAGCTGAAATGTTCAGCTTCAGGGTAACTCCAGGGATTGCTGTCACCATTGCAGCTAAACATTATTGAATTTAGGGCAGAAATTCTCCAAAAATGAAGTTATTTTTTTTCTTATTTGAAAATTGTGATTCCTCCAGGATCTTGCAATGGTGTGTTGTGATTGAATCAATTTCTAATAATGGCTAAATTCCATTGTGGTTTTTAGTGGATGGGGGATTTCCCTTTGTCACCCCAATAATGCTCCTGGTAACAGATACTTGTTCTGAATGGTCTTACTGTGAGGAAAGTCCCTCCACGCAATATAAAACCTCCTAGTGGGGAATACCTTTGTGAAAGTCAATGTTTCATCAGTAAAAATGTTTGTGGTTCTGCAGTGAAATTTGTGGCTCATTGAGTTGTTTGCTAAGCTAATATCGTTTGCATGTCAGGGGTGCAATGCTTATCAGATCCAGTGGAGGATGAAAGGACTTTTGAAAGTCACACCCCGTCAGCAGTCTGACACTTTATTAAGTCAAGGAAGTTATATTTCTGAAGTTCCGTTTGTCTGTATTTCTGTGTGTCTGTGTGCAATATTACACAAAACCTGCAAATTTTATATGACAGCGCGCCTAAACAAGGTTTGTTTCACTTTCACTCACGGTGAGATGTGGCCTTTGGGAGGGTCTGGCAGAGGTCAGATATTGGCCTTGGTGGAAGTACCTTTCTAGTTACATGTGATACTCCTGATGTTTCACAGCTGTTATTGACTTTAAAAGTGTAAAACATCACAAGCTCCCTGGACTTTGTCCAGTAATTCATTACTTCTGTTTTAGTTTGGATTTTTTTTTTTTTTTATCATGAACATTTACTATGTACGTTTTTGTATGATGACATTGCCACTGGGAAGCTTTCACATATTCTAAGTGGTTTGATGTCAATATCCTTATGCAAATTGGTTGTGCAAAGATTTGTAACAATGCTTTGTGGAAAACGGGACTCTTCAAATCAAAAGTCTAGTCAGACAAGAACCGTGTGCTTTTTGATCATGCTGTAGGGGTGGAGCCCACTTTTGCTATTTTTGGCCTTTTGCCTTCTTCTCAAATTAAACAACGGAACAACAGAGTTGCAAAAGCTTAACTCGCATCATGGCTGGCTAAAATTTATTTGATAAGCCCCACCGCCCTCCCTCCCCCTTTCAGCCGACACTTTGTTAGGCTGACCTTTGCTTGACTTACATCATTACATATGACATTTACTGAGAGGAATCATTTGAAAAGTGTCATTTGAGCATCACACATTCTTCTTTTTTACTTTTAGACACAAAATTCAATTCTCATATCTTGTCCTATACAATCGGATGGGGCCTATCCTCCAGTTCTCCATATGTACAGTATATGCCTATCTTTCCTATTTGGTACAATGTTATTCTGTGGTAGCCTATAATATCTAAGTTATCAAGATAAGTCTGAACTTACACAATTATTTTGGTAATTTTTCATGAAGTGCTTACTACTTAATATTTAATTGACTTTCAAGATGTTAGATAGCAATGGAAACATTTTATGCAGACATTGACTGATCTGATTTATCACTGTTAACTGGAAGCATTTGAGTCATGATATTCCGCTAAGTGTGGTCAGTGAGTCTACAGCTTCTCATTCAATTCTGCTATTTGCTCAGACCTCTGAATATCAACTCTAAATGTCACTTGACTATAGTGTTTCACAGCAGTTTACATTGCTTCACTCTGAAGACTCTTTCTTTCTTATGTTCTTTAATTTCTGTCTCTTCTTTTACTTAGGGCTTCAGGCATTTATTATTTAGGTATTTAGGTTTCGAAATCAGGGTAAGCTCTTTGTTTCACAAGGCTAAAAGCTAAAACTAAAATATCAATAATCATATTTTGATTAATAATCATTTTTTATTTCATCTACATCTGTTGAAGGAGAAAAGAATGTTTCATGGCCATTGTGCATTGACAAGTCTTAGATATGCATACTTCCACTGCCATACTGTAGGTGTATTGGAGTGGACATCTGAAACAAATATAGTTTTCCTCCATAAGTAAGTATATTCTTAGTGTTCATTATTGTTCCTTATTAACATAATTTCAGTAAAATTGGTTAAGTAAGTTGTATCATCATATATGTATGTGATTTGTGACTGTTTATAGCATATTTACTGTACAGAATGTGTTTGAGTGGACAAAAATTCTTTGGTGGAGTTTTCCACAGTGGCTTCAAACTTCAAAGTTAAGGTTAAGTTTTACAGCTGTATCAGTTATGATGATGTTAGATTTCTATCTGGAAATGTTAGTGGTAGATTGTTGCAATAGCTTGATGCATGGCTGGAGGATTTCAAGTTAAAGCAGCTCTCTGTTTCTCCAGGTCACCCAGTGCTGTTCATGATATTGGCATGAACATGGGGCTCGTGAACATGCCCCCAGAGTGTAGCACTGTAGCTCCCTGGCAGCTCTAGCTGTTGGCTGCAGCAATATTTCGGTATGTTTGATGGAAATTTGGCATATATTTCAAATACCCACTATTACGGTACATTTATGATTATTCTGTCCTATTTTCAGCATCAGAATTTTATCAGAACATATCACAGAAGGTCCTAGTGTGATCCAGTTTTCTGCTCACAGGAAAGTGTTGTTATATGATGTGTTGAAGTACAGTAGTAGTAGTTTAAAAAATGAAGGGGATGAAAATTACTGCAAAAAAGTTTGTGCCAACAAATGGTATATTTCCACTTTTTTCAATTCACTGAGTGCTGTTATTAAAACAATTAACATAATCACATATTTTGAGACGCACAGACATGCATGTGAATAATGTTGTGTGCTTACCCTGATTGGGAACCTACCCATATCTTTTTCAATATAATAACACAATGTGCCTGTTTGAAAATCACTCAATGTTTTATGGCTGTCATACTTGCCGTTTTATAGGGCTGTGGATTATATGTAAAGGTTCAGTTTGGAGTGGTTGTCAAAGAGAATTTAGAATGCGCTTTGAAAACTAAAGATTTGTGTTTTCTCCATTCTTTTAGTTGGACCTTGTAGAGAGGGGAGGGCAAAGAAAACAAGAAAAAGCAAGAAAAAGCATGGCTGAAGAGCCTCCATGCAGAGAGGTGAAGAAACACAGAGTAATGGGTGAGGAACCGGAGCATGAAGCTACACGAGAGAGACGGATGCATAGAGACACGAGTGCTGGTGCTTTATGAGGGAGAGACAGCTCTCTGAAGCACTGTGACATTGCACAGTCGAAGAGAGAGAGAGAGAGAGAGCGCGTGCGTGTAAGGGAAAGAGAGAGAGCGAGACAGCGAGAGCGTGAGTGGGAGGGAGAGGCAGAGAGAGAGAGACCGAGTGAGCGAGAGAGCGAGAGAGAGAGAGAGAGAGCGGGGAGAGCAATAGAGAGCTAGTGGTGCGGTGTAAACAGCGTGTCAGAAAAGAAAGTGCAGGGACATTTTAACCTGACTACAGCCACAAAGCTAACTGTTGGGTAGAACAATCACGGAGAAGCAGGAAGGCGAGAGACACAGAGGCAGAGAGAGGGAGAGAGGGAAGCAAGAGGGAAAAAAAAGGCTTAATTAATTCATGCTGAAGGGGAGGGATGTTACGGCGGCTCAGTGAAGGGGCTTTGCCACCGCGGCTGGGCTGTCTCTAGCACCCAGCCTGTTCGTAGGAGACTGCAAGTCGGAGACGCACAACACACACACAAGCGCACACACACACACACACGCACACTCTCTCTCCCCATGCCCTGCCTGGAGGAAGCCTGTACTCTCACATCGACACGAGGAGCAGACACCATCACTGAGGTAGGTTTGAGTGTTTACGTTCCTTTTACATTTTTCTCGCTCACACACATTCCCCCCTCTCTCTCTCTCTCTCTCTTTCACTCTCTCTCTTTCACTCTCCTCTCCTCTGTTTGTGTCAAGCTGTTTTTCTCTCTTTTTCTGCCATGCCACATCTGTCGCCTGGCGTCCACCATAAACACCTCACTGATAGACAGTTAAGCATCATGCTTCACATCATGTTTCACATGCTCCATGTTCCATCTGTATTTTGATGCTGAGCACAAGCTGCGTTTGTAATTGCACATCGGCTGGCTGTTATTTGTACCCCCGATAGGCACATGGAAAGACACGTCTGCATCTCTCTCTCTTGGAAAGACGTGTCTGCATGTCTCTATCATTGAACGTGCAGTAAGCTTTTCATTTTGAAAACAATCCTCTCTTTCAAGTTTCTGCCTTGTTTACTACATCTCTGTTGCATTGGCTTGATGCGTCGGCTTTTCCGAAAGAAAAGAGTAGGGAACAACCTTTACTGCAGAAATGTTGGCATTCCATTTTTTTTTAGTGCAACAACGCTGGCATTTTACGTCTGTTTATTAAACGCTTCAGCCGGTGACAGTACAAACAGTGGGGATTTATGCATGCTCCGGTGCTGGTCCGAGAGGTTGCCACCGAATGCTTTCTTTTCCACCCTTGTGTGTGTGTGTGTGTGTGTGTGAGTAATGTGGACCTCTGTCGATTGAAATGAGTCATTCGCTTCTTCCTTTTCAATGGAAATAGATCAATACAGCCAAGTGACAGATGCCAAATGGGCTGGAGCTCTGGGTGCATCGCTACCATCTCCTCTTAATTCCCTTGCCTCCCGCCTGACGAGCAGGAGAGCTGACTTTGACAGATCTGGAATTACCTCACTTAATTAACCCCTGACACGCAAGCATCCGGGGTGGTTCCTGTGCCATCTCTTCGCAGTCCCCTGACGGAAATCCTTGATAACCAAGGTTCTCTAGCCTCTGCACATGATTACCGTGAGGACAGGAAGCTGTCTGTTTCGTACTCTCGTTTTTGTTTCATTATCTGTCCTCTGTCTTTCTCTCTCTCTCTCTTTCTCTCCCTGTGTCTGTCTTTCTCGCTCTCTCGTTTTCCTGCCACCACTGGACCACCCGTCTGATGGCTCTCTTTTATGGCCGTTTATTGATGCAACTCACATTCCCTAGAACACACACACACACACACACACACAGTGAGAGAGGGAAATGGATGGAGAGAGAAAGATGTGTGTGTGTGTGTGTGTGTGTATGAGTGTGTGTGTGTGTGTGTGTGTGTGTGTGTGTGTGTGTGTGTGTGTGTGTGTGTGTCTGTCTGTGCGTCTGTGTGTGTGTGTGTGTGTGTATGTGTATGTATGTGGTGTGTGTGTGTGTGTGTGTGTGTGTGTGTGTGTGTGTGTGTGTGTAGGAAGTCACTCTGTAGAGTAGTTTTCCCTCAGCATGTGTATGTCCATGATAAATAGGAGCTGGAATGTGGATGCCAGCGTTTCATGGAAATGTCGGAAATGGTTCACTGGCGATACACTCCTGCCCCTCTGTGGCTTGTACCCCCCCCCCCCCCCCCCCCCCACCACCATCCCCAGCATCCTCAGCGGCCCTGGTCTGACATGGAGATCAATACGTGAATAAGCTGGCCTCCGTCTGAAAATGGGCCGTCGTGTTGCTCCCCTAGATGATCACTCATACAGTAGCAAGCAGGAAAATGCAGCCTGAAGGGTGCATCTGTTGAATGCACAGTTTTCAAGGTAGCTGCTACGTACAAAAGAATACTGTTGTACATATTATGTCCATATTTGTAACATTTGTAAAAGACGAGCAGTTATGTGTATGAGATATGTAGGTATACTACAAATTTTGGATCATAAAACATGTGTCATTTAACAACACATCTACTGTATATGGGTAAACCACAGAGTGCAGTGCATATTGTGTTTTTCTCAATGGAATAATGCAACTTGATAAAGACAGAAGATAGAAATTATATATTTTGCTTTTGTTCAAAACAGGCCTCTTCTTTGAATTGGATGTGAAATTAAGCATGAAAGGAAAATGATAACAGGAAAATGGTCAAATATGTGGTTGGCCGGCCCCACAGTATTCATGATGCAGTACTAAGGATTCTCCAGACAAAGACGTATTGTTGCCTTTGTCATTGCCAAGATTAATTAAAATTATTAAGATGTTTATTTATCTCTCTTTATCTCTCATATTATTTAGACATAAACAAACCTTCATACTGTTATAGAGTGTATTATTCTTTCTGCTGATGCTAATTCAGACATAAGTCTATTCCAGTCTAGCAACCCACAACAACTCCAGAAAATGTTTTATCAAGACTGAGGTGGAAGAAATGTGTCATATTGCGCATCCCACTTCTTACTCCTTCCAGATTGTTATGGGGTTTGAGAAGGAAAATAAGTCATACTGTAGTTAAAAAGTTTTAATATTGTAATAATAGTGACATAAAATGAAAACACTGACATTTGAGAATGTCTGTTTTCAAATGATGATTTAATATCTGATTTTGAATTAACATTCAAAGGTAGAGAACTCTCGGGGGCCCTAATGCGACAACTAACCAGTGAAATCCATCATCGCAATCTCATCATCTGGAGTAGTGCTATGCGACAGTAGATATCTTCCCCCCCCTGAACATGATTTGTGAATTGACCATCCAGTGGGTTTAGGTTTAATACCACCTCTATAAATATTATTTTAATTGGCCTGCACTGGCCTACCCAGCCACGACTCCCCATCGCCTCTGGTTTCCCTGCCCACGGCCATTCCGTTCCCCAGACACCCTGTTGTGGTGTTCCTCTCCTCCGAGCGGAGCGGAGCGAGGCTGGTGAGCCGGTCTCACTGGGCTGCGTCTTATCATCTCACTGCCATTTCAAATCAAACTCTACCGTTGCCATGACACTCAGCAACCCCCCCCCCCCCCCCCCCCCCCCACACACACACACACACACACACACACACACACACGTAAATATCCCTGATCTTTCCATGCTGGGTAAATGTTGGAGAAAGGAGGGGGAAAGAAAGAAGGAAAGGGAGATATATACAGAGGGAGAGAGAGAGAGAGAGATGGACAGATTGAGTTAGAAATACCCTTGAGTTTGTGTGTTGTGCTTTGCATTGCAAGGATGGTTTAACCCAGTAAAACAGGCAAAAAAATAGTGTTTAGGGCTAACTGAAGTCACACGTAAGCAGCCTAGTAAATTAAAAAAAAAAAAAAAAAAAAAGTGCTGATTGCTGGTCTGGGCGAGAATCTGCTGTGTGCAATGCCCGCCGTGTCTGTGAGGGGGATCTGGCTGGCTGATGCGGATGAGATCTCTTCTTTTGGCAGAGACGGAGCTTCCCTAAACTCAGCTCATCTCGCACACAATGGACTCATTCACCTCATGGACAGATTCAAATCAGATATTATTGTAGTGTTTGTGGTAACTTGACAAAGCTTCTAAAATGAGAAACAGCACCCAAAACAGCATGCTGTTGTTTTTTTCTTCAGAAAATGTATGACACAACTGCAGTGTGTCTTTATTTATAGTTTTTAAACACATGGTTGGAATTGCCTATTACAGAACATCATGTAGGGTTTTTGTTTTACACAAATATGTCCCTTTCAAAATGTAGGCAATTTTTGAGGATTATAAAAATGAATGTACACATCATGTAAAGAGTTCATGCAGGGCAGAAAAGGGCAACTTACAGTAATTTCATGTGCATTAGCCGCAGGGCAGTGCCTCATAGCTGAATAAATTTAGCAAAATCAATATATAAGCCGCGGCTAATAGTAGGGAAATCACGGTAATGACTCACAACATAGTGTGGACTCCTGAGACAACATCCCAAACGTAACCATCATGCCATGGAAAGGAGCATGCTCTCTTTCCTACTTCACCAATCACAATAAATAGACCGTAGCATGAGCCATCACACTTCCCCCCCAACATGTTTTTCTCTATGTGCAGAAAGGAGACATGGCAGGGTGTAGTACACTTTATAGTGAGTCTAAAAATAGAAACGAGTCTTAGCCTTGTCTGACTCACTGTTAGGTGCCAGAGAATAGCCGTGAACATTACTTCCTATGTGTATGTAACTTGGATGCATCTAGCATACTATAGATATTCTTGGCTTTTCTCTAGATATGTCAGCACATTTGTCATTGAACACCATGGGAGGCTTTTTTGTTGTTGTTGTTGTTGTTGAATGACCAAATAGTCTCTTGTAAGATAAGGCTAAATTTATTTGGGGATGTCCTCTCTATATTCAGAGCAAACACCGAGTGTTTGATACGTCATCCCTGTGGAACTCAAGTAAATGCAGAACAATCACACTCTGCCAATACTTTCATGTGAACCAGTGTGAGCACAATTATACCTTTTAAATATATACACAGTGTGAACACAATTGTAGCTTTTAAATATATAGTATTTAAACTGGGCATGAAAAATGCCCCTGGCATACAGTACAGTATATTCTGTTTACTCAATATACAAGCAGTTAGTATCAAATGTATACTTTATATCTTTCATCTGTATTGTTATTTGGAAGCCTAATTAGAAATGAGCTGTGAATATCATGTTGCCAATATGGTGGAATGTAAAACAGACGGATAAATAGTCACAGACAGTTGTATATGTTTGCTGTACTTTCAGATGATTCAGAACGAGTTTGCTTACTGTAACCATGCCTCTCATATGCCCAGTATGCCCTTCGCTTGCTGCTGGATGACGGCTCTACGTCAGTTTTTGATGAGATGTGGTAAGCAGTGTGCATTGTTTTATGCAGTACAGATTAGTATCTGCATGCTGTGGTCTTTGTCTTTGTGCTTGTGGAGAATCACACTTCAGTAGATACTCTACACATCCGCTTGTAATTTCTTGTCAGACTTTTTTGTTTTGGGGGGGGTGGGGTGGGGTGGGTTGAAAGCATTTTTCAAATGTTCTGGATCGGATCTTGTCTCACAAGTCTCGCAAGCTGTCGCAAAGCTTTGTAGGCCTAAAGCTTTTCAAAAGAGATGGAGTGCTTCAGAGTGGAGGAGAAATGCAAAGTTATTCAAAGCGGGCGTCACAGACAAACAAATGAATAGGATTCACTGCAGGTGTCAGAGGAATTGATTTCATGCCGCTCCGTGCTCGTCTGAGCTCTCGTCGGTCCCCGTGAGTTTTGTTATTACAGCTAATATTTCATTATTTAGTGAGGTCATAGCTGCCAGAAATAGGTTCTTTCCCTCTGCACTGACATGTTTGTTTGTCATTGAGGGGCTGCGCGCTTTTCAAAAACTTCCACAAAAATTGAAGTTCAATAGCAAACCTACCGTTTATGACTACTTTAACGAGTATACACTTTTTCTTGTGGTAAAATCATTTACATTTTTCGAGAGGTTTGATGACAGTATGGTTATAGTTTCATGTTTAAATAATCCTTTCTTGTAGCTTTGTAGTTCCTGTAACGCTTTGTTTCTGTTCATGAGGTGCATATGTGTGTAGTATCTTGTGAAATGGAGCTGTTTCTGTAGGCTATGTGGTCGTGTTGTGGTGTGCTTCGCCCGTCTGTGCCTCTGTGGATGGATCCAGGCACATTGCCTGGATGGAAACGGATCTGTCATGCTGTAGAAAGTGCTTTCATGTCACATGTGAATGGGCCTAAAGGCTGCACCATTTTCAGAAACTATCCCTCTTTTTATTCCTGTTATTCTAAATGGAATGCCTATGATAGGTCCATTCACACAGTGGCCTGAAGAGATTTTAAAAATGTTTACCTAGTGAACATATAAAAACTGATTGAAACTGATTGTGCTTCTACAGTGAGAAAGTTCCTCCTCGCCAAGCATCACATATTAGATTATGTGGTGACTTTCCCGGAGGACGCCTCTGATGTCAATCACTCACTAGAATAGTTTCTTTTTTTTTTGTAATTAATTTGGCTACATTATCAAATTAATCAAATTCAAATTCAAATTCTGTAGTTTGTGTACTTGGCCGAGCCATGCCACTGTGCCTTAATAGACTCGCTCTCCATGAGAGAGGAGACTAGTCGAAGAAAGAATATGTGGTGTAGGCCTAGTTATGTTTGTAAAATGGGATTAATGAAACGTGTGTAAGTGTATCCTTTGTATGTTTTAACTTTTGACTTATTTATCTCCAAATATAACACATCTATCTCTGTGCAGCCATGAATATGGCATGATCCTTAAATAGTGGTTACCGTTTATTTGTCCTTACGTCTCCACATTTTGTTTGACGTAACCGTTTATTTGTCTTCACCGTCATAGATTGGGTTCCGGTGTTCATGATAGCATTGCCGTCAGTCAAAAGCAGCCTGAGGATACGTAACACCAGATCTTAATTACGGCAAAACACCTTGCATAAGATGGTATTTCACATAATTTCCACTGAGGTTTTTTCAAGTTCAATACAAGGACGAAAAAAAAAGGCTGTTGGCTAATTTGGACTAGTTTTGGGCTAGTGTCTAACAGAGTATGCCTGGCAACAATTATATACACCTCTAATTTCGCACATTCCTTTTCTTCTCAAATCCACAATCAATTGCTCTGAAGTGCTAGCCGCATCATCTTTATTTATTTATATCTTTTTCCCTTGAATTACAAAGAATGTGCTTGGCTAATTGGTCTGTCTGTTGCTTTGAACATAAAGACTCTTCTCAGGGAGTGTGCAGACACAACAACATACACCACCTTGGACTCTAATTTGAGGCTGTGTTAATGTGTTGCTAATGCTCTCACACAGCCTTAGTACAGTATATCCAAATAGGGCTTAACCAGGAGTGGATTGTTTGCGACCCTGCATTTAGCAATTTCCTTCCAATGATTCCTGAGAACTCATAAAGCCAGAGTGATTTAGACTAACCAACACATTGACATCACGCAGAGAAACAGCTTTGTGAGTCACATTACTGAGTGTATGCTTTCTTATTTCAGTGGTGTGTACAGTGCTTGGCACATAATCAATAAACACATCAATCAGTTGAGCCTCCACACCTTCAGGATGCTGCTTCGAATCTTCAACACATATTCCACACCATACCCTAAAAGGCATACACTTCGAGCCACACGAGGCCTTACCAACAGTGGAAAGACACTCGGTATGACTGATGTCCATGAGGAGAGCTTGTCTGTTATAACAGATTTCCGCTCTCTCACGATCATCTACTTCCTCTCTGATGTGTGGTAATTCCTTATCAGTTCTTCTCTGTCTCTTCCTGGGTTCCACACGCAATTATGGGACAATTGCCACAATAGAGAGTCAGTGTCGCTGATGTTGTGGAGGCATCTGTGACACGCTGTAGGAAGCATTCCCAGATACAGAAAGAGTGTATTGAAAACAAGGCTATATAAACTACAAGCAAACGGCACAAACAACGGCACAAAACCCATACACTGTTCCGTGTGATTTCTGTACAGCAGATATTCACTGTGTATGAACAAATGCTGTGTATTTGTTACAGAGAGGACAGGCAATTGCCAGTCTCAACTGTGGTCTTCACGGCACGCATACAGACACACACAGACACACACACACACACACACACACACACTTGTACGCACACACACACACTTCTGCACGAACACACACACACACTACTTCCCCGCTCAGGGACCTTCTCTTTTTTTAAGCAGCAGCAGCACCAGCTCCGTCTCCACGTCTGCT